>NC_090841.1:78466227-78771770 GCF_028021215.1 Eschrichtius robustus
CGCTGGCCACTGCCTGTCTATAACACCGGGAACTAAGACACCAGGATTTAGTGCATGCTGAGTCCTGGCCTTTCCTACACAGGTACATCAGTCCTGCTAAGCATGGCAGGATCCCGTCCCACGATTCAGGGAGATCCAATTTTTGTTCCTGGCCTCTGTTGTTAGGAAGCTTTGGGGAACGTCTGGACCCAGTGCCGATAACTGAGTTTAGCCCAGAGCTCTGTTCTGATGTTAAATAGAACATCTTCTAGCCACTTGGTTACCAAGGAGCCCTTTTTAATTTCTCCGGGCCGAGCTGAGATGGCAAGTGCTCTATCCTGATCCTATAAAATGGGCATCGGCTGGGAGGGAACCTTTCAAAATGATATTATTTTAAGCTCTCTCAGTACATTTTGGTGGCAACGTTGAGCATCACTTGGGAGAAGGTGTAGGAGGGGCACCAGGGGCTTTGCTCGGATTCCTGTTGTCCAGTCCTTAGTTCTGGACCAAACTTGCAAAGGCCTCTCGGCAGAGCATAGGCCCTGTAGTTATTAGGGACTGCCCCCCCCCCCCATACACATTCCTGTGTGACTTGGACCAATTCAGCAAAACAAAGCCCTTGGCACAGTTCGATCCACCTTCCTTAGAAAGTAGGTTCACACACTTCTTGGTGTGTCTACCATACTAGCTACTCATATATTATCCAGTTTTCCCTTTACGTGTACTAATAAGCCCCAAGCAGTGCCTTTTGTTTACTAAATCTAGTGAGTGTAACCGGGTAGGGCTTCTAGGAACGCTGTTGTTCTCCTGAGTAAAGGGACGGATTTGTCTGGTCAGCCTTGTTGTTTTGTGTCCTTCTAATACCATCCTGCCTGGGACGTAAATGTGTTACCTGGAGATGCCAAGTGTTTCTGAAACCAAAGGATGAAAGTGACTTGCTAAGAATACAGAACAGGAACCTACAAGGAATCAAGGTCCTGGAAGATCTCCTTGAGGTGGTCAGCATTCCTGAGCTGTATATTTCTGGCTTTCTTGTTTTATGAGAAAAATAACCCTTAATTTCCTTACGGTACTAGCCTTAGTTTCAGGCTGATGCAGCCTAATGCAATACTGCCTGATACCATAGCTATTATACCCTTGGGGTGTTTTACCTGGGGCCCCATGCCCCACTCAGAAAACTTGTAGTAATGATAATACTCTGACTCTCCAGTGTGTCTTAATGTTCCCTGTGGCTTTTTATGACCTTAACAACTTTTTAATCCAACACTATCAGAAGTTTCCTACAACTAGAGTGACCAAATGTCCTGGTTTGGTCCAGTACTAGTGAATGCCTATTTACCTAGCATAACTATCAATAAAGCTCTCTTTCAGCTTAAAAGTGTCCTAATTGGCAATTTATACTCTACTTATGTAGAATCAGGGAACACTGGGATAAAATTTCTTGTGTGGTTTCATTTCAGATTAATATTTTAAAGAAAGTAATTAAATAGACAGTTATTTCAACACTGCTAATTCATATTGCCCTTTAGAGTATAAAGGGCTTTTGCATCAAAAACCTCATTTGATATATGCAAAATTCTTTCTTTTAGTAATAAATTCTACAAGACATCCAACCTGTTTCCTAATCAAATATTATGACTACATTGCTAAAAATCTGAAGAATGTAGCTACAAAGTCTCGCTAAAGCTGTCAGTCAATTCCCTAAGAATTTACGCTTAGGAAGGGATTCTGTAGTCTAGTAGGGGACAGAGAGAAATGTCAGAATATAGGGACATAATGAGATGTTGAGAATTGTTTAATCTAGTTTCAGTTTAAACCATTCACACTATCCCCCAAACATTGTTGGGCAATTAGTCAGCCTTCCAATATTGGTGGAGAAGTAGACTCTCTTTGGGTGAAGGTGGAGGGAAAGGGTAGACATTCCGTTTCTATTTCTTTTCTACATTGGAAACAGCTCCATTGATGAGCACGCACTACCTTTTAAGGTGGCTTGTTCCATCCACTGCCACACACCCTCACTATTTCCTTCTCTTATATTATAGACTGAGTGTGAGTGTGTGTGTGTATGTGTGTGTGTTCTGGTGCTTTTGTGCTGTCAACTTAAGTTTTATCAAATTATATCAAATTTACTTATTAAATATGTCTGAAAAATGCAGTATCTCATTAAACATCTTTTTGATTTAAATAAATGATAACGTTGTTTCATATAAATATCATTCATTCAGCAAAATAAATACATGCTAGCGAGTCACTTCTAGCAAATGTAACTTTTGACATATTTAGAAGCTCCCTAGAGCTTCTGGATTCAACTTATTTTAATTTAGAGATTTTAAAAAATTTCTTTGCAAGTATCTGTTGAGAACTACTAAGATGAATGAGATGTCTTAAAAACAATATAATTTCCAATCCAACCACAAGCGACACGTTGAAATTTTTATTTATGTTTTAAAGACAAGTAATAGTTTACCAAAATGATTTTTTAAATTGTAAGTATTTTCTCTTACAAAAACTAAAGTCATTTTTGGGGGGGCCAAAGGTAGCAATTAATTTAAAACTCTCTAAGAACTGCTTCATTCAACATTAATCTTTGGATCATTATTTTATTTTATTGATGCAGAGAAACCCCAATTCCCTTTAATAAATAATTTATGTAGCTATGTTCCTAGGATTAAAATTGAGAACTATCTATTTGGTCCATTACTTTAACTACCAAAATAACTGAGTCACATATGCCATTTCTTCACATTTGTTTCTATTAAATTTTTTCCCCGATTGGCCTAATATATCTCAATATAGTCAATTTTATTTGTTTTCTTTAGTTTTCTAAAATTGCTTTAGTTATAATGGGCAATAACTGTCGCCTTCGTTAGTTTTATTATGTTCCTGTTTCGATTTTCAGAAATAAAATCCCAGTTTCTACAGGCACATTTGCTCTGCATGAAATGCTTTTTATGTTTATAGAAATAAGTAAGTCTCGAATAAATTCAGTAGAGTTTAGAAATCGGGTGTCTGCTGGTATAGTCCATCTAATTTCTTCCTCATCAAGTTAAAGTTATCTCACCTGCATCAATCTAAAGTACCCTTGGGTAGCTCTTTCATTTTCTTTATGTTTATGGAGTCTGCCTTACCAAAAGCCTTCTTTTAGAAAATATACTATTCAATCCTGTTTTTTTCTTTCTTGCTGATAAATGTCTAGCTCTAATAATTACTATTTTAATAATCAGAATATTTTCTTCCTTGAAGAAAATGTGGAAAGTGCAGAATAACGTATAGAAGCATGAAAATAATCTCTCATTAGTGTCGAAGAAAAATTGCACCAGAAAAGTTAAAGGTACAGGAAAGACTTTATTCAAGAATATAGCAGTAGGGAAGAGATACTGAGCTCAACTCCCTGAAACTAAAGGCCAGAAAGCCTGTCAGCGCTGGGCTTAGAGGAAAACTGCTGAAGGAAATTATCCAGGGGTTGGTCAGAGTGATGAGGCATGAGTTTGCTCACTGGTGTTTATGGAAGTTAGGCTCCTGGCCTCCCACGGAGACTGGGAGACAAGCGCTCCATCTTTCATGGTGATTGCTTCTCAAAAGGGTGGCTCTCAGGTCCTGGAGAGAGAATCCCTGGGTTGTAAGCCTGGGAAGGGTTTACATCTCAAAGGGGCGGAGAAAACAATTTATAACTGTAAGTTCTTTAAAGTAAGTTCTCTAAGAAGGGAGAGGTCAGGGCTCTAGAGTGGCGAGAAGCTTGTCTAAAGTTCAGTTAAGATGAGGGGAATGAATGGTACCTCCTTCTTCCGCATTAGTCGACCTTTTTGGTGCAACTACTGTCTATTCATTGGGCATATTTCTTCGTATCCTGTATATGTTTCTTCTTGTTTATTAAGTTGAATTCTTCGTCTTTCTATATAATTACAACTTATTTTTTAAATTAATCTTATAAATATTTTGCCATAATTGATAAAGTTTTAACGATTATTAAAATACCAATGATTCCTTTAAGATTATTCCTTTTTCTAGAAGAATAGCATTTTAATACATGTTTATATTCTACAAATGGATAATCAGTGATAATTTAAATATGTAGAAGTTAACATATGAATGCTATTGTTAATCACAGTGATTATGGATGAAACGTGTTTCATGTAAAAATTAGAATAGAAACCTGAAGAAAAATTGTTGCATATGAATGAGAGTATTTGTAACCAGCTACTTGCAGTTATTGTTAGTAGTAGATCCTAGAGTGTATAACCTATGATATTAGCGAGTGTATACATGGTTTTTTAAAATGCAGGTGAAAAAGCATGTAAAGAGAGATGATGTGTTCGCATCATAGAACTGTAGGACTTGAAATACATTTAGATATTCTAGTTCCTGCACTTAGCAAAGGTGGAACTGTGGGGAGATTTTGAAGTTCTTAGAAGGTCAGGTAGTAGCCAAATGGAGGTAAAAACTGACTTAGAATGAGGTCACTGTATTTCTGGACCAATCTTCTTTTCAAGTGTATCTTTCAAGGAGCCTGCTATTAACACTGCGATTAGATTTGGGATACAAAAGGAGTATTTCAGCTGTTTTAGTAGACTCACCAGTTCCTCCTTTTAGAAATCCTTTAGAGTTGATTTTACTTATTTTATAAACTATCTTTCTAGTTTTTAGCTTGACTAACTACTGCTTTATTAATTGCTTTATACTCAAAAGATTCAGTATTTGCAAAACCTCTCTTTAGCTTTTTTGTCATTGTTGTTGTTTGCTTTTTAATTTCTTGGCAATGCAGAAAAGGGAGACAGTCGGTCTAAGGGGAGATAAAGAAGGAAATATTCTGGTAGGTGTGAGGGTGCACTTTTAGCCGTAGGCAGTGTGACACGGTGGTTGAGAACACAGACTCTGAAGCTCAAGTCCCAGCTTCGCTACTGCTCACTGTGTGTCCAGGGCATGTTCTTCTCCTCTCTGGCCCTCAGTTTACTCATCTACAGAATGGGCATAAATATAATGTATACCTTATGGTATTGTTGTTAAAGAGTTAATGTGTGTGTAGTACTTAGCACAGAGATGGTCATACATTCAGTGCCATATAATTATTAAAATGATTTGCAAGTGTTTTACTCAAATTATAGAAAATATCAGGGAACCGCAACTGTCCTCAAATAGCTGAAGGGCTCTCAAGTCAAAGAAGCACAAGGCGTGCTGCTGGAGCTCCAGGTGTGATGAACAGAAGGGAGAGCAGAGAGGCCTTGTTCCATTGTTGCTCAGGGGAGAAATGCAGCCTCTCTGAAGGTTGTAAAGAGCTTAGTACTTGATGGTATTCAAGCAGATCTGGACGTGAGCATTTTCAAGCATTCCCTTCGTATAGTGAATTTTTTTAATGGATAATATAGCATTGGGAGGGACGCCCACCGGGGGTCGTGAGCCGCCTCCACGTTCTTGCTCAGTTGGTCAGACTGCAGGGCATATGCAGTTAGTCATACCAGCTACTGGATGGCTGGAGGAGACCGCAGCGCCGGGTCCCTGGCTTCTCTTCTACCAGGCACAGTGTGCCGCTTGTTCAAAGAGTTCTTGCTTCTTGCCCAGTTTTCTCTCCTACAGTGCGACACGATGCACGAAGTGTAGCCGTCCACTTAGGTCCATCTGTGTTGCCCCTCCCGCCCCCCATGGGACAGGGGGCAAGGAGAACTGGTGCACCCAGGAAGCGTGGATTCTGTTCGCCGTGAGCACTATGTCCTCCGTCTGTTATCCCAGAATCTCTCGTCTTCTGCATCTGTCCATACAAGACTAATAGGCTAACCTGTTAGCTTGTAAGTAGATTCCCAGAAACTTCGGCTAATACTGTTGCCTGCTTAGTACCAGGGCCATTGAGCTAAGCCCTTGATGTGCATTATGTTGGTAATCCGTCACTACGGGCCTGTTTTTCAGTTGCTTTTACAGAATGGTTATGTAACCAGCCCGAGGTGGCCGAGCCAGGCATCAAACTTCTTAGCTTTTCTGACTCAGAAATGTATGCTTGTTGCAGCTCTACTATACCATGCTGCCTCTTTTTAATATATGGTCCCCTGCCCTGTTGCCTACTTGAAAATATCGTCATTGACTACAACACTGCAAAACTTCATCATCCAGAGTTCAGAGGATGTAAAGTGACCTCACATTTCTGTAAACGTGTTCTTCAGCTGTTCCTGATTTTGCCTCAGACCTGGACCTAATTCAGCCCGTTCGTTAGTCTGTCTTTATTCCCATTTTCCTAGACTCCAGCACGGCTGGAAGGTAGCACAGAGATGGGCTGCAGAACGGTGGATGAGACTTGTGGTTACTGAAGGAAGTCCTTCAAATTATTCCCTTCCTCCCCATCAGGGTTAATCTAAAACAATCATTTGTATTCCTATAGACTAACAACTAGAGATTGAAATAAAAATACATTGGAAGTGGCATAAAACATGCAATATATCAGAATACATCTAACAAATTATTTGCAAGATTTTAATGCTGAAAACTACAAAATACTGATGAGAAAGTTAATGAAGATCTAAATAAATGGAGAAATATACTGTGTTTATGGATGACAGAATTTGACATTGTTATTAGGTAAATTCTCCCCAAATTAACTTATATTTTGAACACAATGCTAGTCAAAATTCCAGAAATTTTTATAAAAACTGACAAATAGATTCTAAAATGTATATGAAAATGCTAAACCTCAAATGGCCTCAATAATTTTGAAAAAGAAAACAAAGTTGGATGAATCACATTGCCTGAATTCAAGTCTTACTCTGAAAGTATATTACTCAAGAAAATGTAATATTGGTGTAAGAATAAGCTGTTATATCAGTGGAGTACAATGGAATGTCCCAAAGTAGGCCTGCACATGTATGGTCAGTTGATTTTCAATAAAGGTGTCCAGGTAATTGGATGGGGACAGATGTTCTTTTCAAAACTGATGCTGGAACATTTGGACAGCAATACGAAGAAATAATGAAACTTGACCCATATACAGCACCATATAAAAAAAAGCCACTCATAATGAATTGTAGACCTAAGTGTGAAGCATAAAACTATAACATTTCTGGAATAAAACCTAGGAGAAAACCCTATTGACCTTGGGTTTGGGAAAGAATTTTTACATAAGATACAAGAGGCACAAACCATAAGAGAAAAAATATTCCTTGCAACTTACTGTTAAAAAAATAAAAAGACAAGATACATACTGGGAGAAAATATTTGCCACATGTGTATCTGATAAAGGACTCGAATCCAAAATATATAAACTCAATAATATGACACCAAAGAATCCAGTAAAAAAAAAAAAAAAAAAAAAGGAGATTTGAACTTACACTTTACCAAAGAAGGGATTGTTGTGTCAAATAACCACACTGACATGCAAATAAAAGCCACAGGGAGAAGCCACTAACACGCCCACTGGAATGGATTAAAAAAACAACAAAAAAGACAAGTTCTGTCAAGGATGTGAAGCAAGTAGGACTCCAGCCCACGCGTGGGGGAAGCACCAATGAATGGTTCAGCCCCCGAGGAAAGTTTGGAGTCTCTCCTAGGTACGCAGCCAAGATAAATGAAAGCATATGTCGTACGTCACCACAAACACCTGTGCGTGAATGTGTATAGACGCTCCATTCACAATTGACAAAAACTGGACAAACCCAAATGTTTGGTGAATGGACAGCCAAAGTGCAGTGCATCCCACAGGAAGACACTACCCAGTGATAAACAATGACAAACTTGATACATGCAGCAGCATGAATGAATCTCAAAAACATGTTAAGTAAAGGAAGCCAGGCACAAAAGGCAACATGCTCTGTGATTTCTTTCACATGACATTTTAGAAAAAGCAAAACTATAGTGAAAGAAATAATTAACCATGGTTACAAGGGGCAGGGGGTTAGGGGAAATAATTGACTTCAAAGGGGAGGCACAAAGAGCCATTTGGGAGTGACGAAAATTCTATGTGTTGCTGATTATGTGGGTTACACAAATGTATATACATATATATAACCAACTATATATAATTATGTGTATGTAGACAAAACTCATGCAACTGTACATCTACAGAGTGAATTTTACTATTTGTAAATGCCTCCATAAAACTGAAATTTTAAAAACCCAACAAAATGCATTAAGCTTCAATTAGAATCACAACTACTGTTGTAAAATACATGAAATAATTATGTTTCTATATATTTTGCACTTGACTAAATATGTATGTATTTCTGCTTTATGGTCACATTTAGGAAAGTACATTTTTAAATTTTACTAAACTGTTACAATACAAATTAAACATTCGGATTGTGTTTATTTTTTATGAACTTGTCTTTCTTTTGGCAACAGTGTCTATGGAAGAACAAAAAATGAAGTAGGTTTTATTTTATATTTTTGCCTAGCGTGAGCTGTAAAGAAGTAATAAAACTTATTGTTTGTAACATTGCAGTCCTTAAGCATGTCGTTTGTTTTTAATTCCTATTATCATTTCTTCACAAACTCTTAACTATTGTCCATGATTCTATAACATATTAAAATCCTGTATGAACAGTATTTTACTTAATTGTAGAATTTTGCCTTCACTTGTTTGCATTCATTCACATTTAAATGTTTTGCTTAGTTCAGTCACGCATTTCCACCTTAGCTTTTCAATTGCTCATTGATTTGTCTGTTAAGTCATATATCCATTCATAAACATTTTCTTCTCAGGTTGAAATGAATATATTTTTTCTTTTAAAGGTGAAATTGAATGAAATCTGGAGGTAACAGAAAAGTTTACGGATTTCTCATTGATTTTACCTGCAGTGTTGACACTGTTTCTTATCTGAATTAGACAACTTTCTATAACCGGCTGTCTAGTCATGGTAATTTTTGATTGATATGGCAATGTTAGAGGACTAATCGTAGCATTGATTTTTTCCTCCAGCAGCCCCCTGGCATTGCCAATTGCCAAGCAAGACAGTATGTTGGAAAAAGACATTATGTTCAAAGATGCAACAAAAGGTCTGTGCAAGGGACAATCTCAGGACAGTACTCCCGAAAATGCCACCGTGAATGGCCCCACCAAACCTGATCAGGTAACTACACCCTTATTGCATGTCTGCTAGTGTTGCATCCTATTACATCATGCCTTAAAGTCCAACTTTTCAAAAACAAACACCTACTAATTTCAAGTCAGATAAAAATTAATGAGTGCAAATGTTAATATTTGGTTTGAAATTTCCATATGTAAATTGTTATGGTATTATACTGACCATTAACAAACTTAACTGCTATGTGTTTGTACAAGGATTGGAATTTTATAGTCTTGATTTACCAGGAATGGAAGTTCAGCCAATACGTTAATTCCTGAATACTTCCGGTTATGTCATTAGTCATCATTTTGATTATTATGTAGATTGTTTTCTGTTTCTTACAAATAACAAGCATTTTACATAACAAGAAGAAGGACAAACCAATCACTGAGTCACTTATCCTTAAAAGCAACTGTGGTGGTGTTTTGTGTGTGTGTGCCTGTGTGCCCCAGTGTCCAAATGATCAGAGATCACTTTGAGGAGCTTGGAGTTATAGAAATTAATATACTTTTTGCTATCATACCCACAGAAATAAATGATTTTTATATGTTTCATGTTTTATAAATGGCAGAGTAATTTTCTGAATGTCACAGTAATCCCTGAAAATGTTTTGCTTCACTGTGTCTAATTTTGAATGTTTTAAGGACAATTTATTGAGGTTTTCTAAAAATTCTCTTTTCAAAATTTAAATTTCATTATTTTTTGTTATTTTCAAATAACAAATTATTTTTGTAATTTTGAAATACCTTTACATTTTAGTAGGTATACTCATCAGCTCAGGCTGCCGTAACAAAATACCACAAACTGGGTGGCTTGAACAACAGAGATTATTTTCTCACGGTTCTGGAGTCTGGAAGTCTAAGATCAAGGCTCTGGCTGATTCAGTTTCTGGTGAACGTCTTCTTCCTGGCTTGCAGATGGCCGCTTTCTCTTCACATGGTAGACAGAGAGAAAAAACAACCTATCTGGTGTCTTTTATAAGGACACTCATCCTATAGGATCAGGGCCCCACCCTTATAACCTCATTCAACCTTTATAACTTCCTAAAGGCCCCATCTCCAGTGTCACAAGCTGGTTGGAGCCTCAACATATGAATTCGGGGGGACACAATTCAGTCCATAGTGGTAGGCAATTGAATGTTAGGTGAAATTTAAGGCAAAGCTTCTTCTTAACTTTTTTAAAGGTCCTATGAACTTTCTGTAAGCTTAAATACATATTATTAAGTGAAAGAGTCCAATCTGAAAAGGCTACGTACTATATGATTCTATTATTTGACATTCTGGAAAAGGCAAAACTATGGAGACAGTAAAAATATTAGAGGTTACCAGGGGTCGGGGCAGGGGAATAAATAGGTGGAGCACAGGGAGTTTTTAGGGCAGTGAAACTACTCTGTAGGACACCGTAAGGGTAGATACGTGATATTATACATCTGTCCAAATCCATAGAACGTACAACACCAAGAGTGACCCTGACGTAAACCATGGGCTTTGGATGATGATGATGTGTCAGTGTAGGTTCGTCAATGGTAACAGAGGTACCACCCCGGCGAGGGATGTTGATAACCGGGAAGGCTATGCATGAGTGGGGCCAGGGGTATGTGGGAAATTTCTGTACCTTCCTCTCAATTTTGCTGTGAATCTAAAATAGCTCTAAAAAATAATATCTTTAAAAAAAATGAGAGGACATTCACAGCATAATGTCAAGTGTAATCCTTGCTGAATGACTTTTCAGTTTTTAATGTAAGCTCTTTATAATTGTATCCTAGACACTAAAAGCAGCTGTAATCATGTTCTATTGTTCTGGTATTAAACAAGGAGAGGCTAGTATTCAGGTTTCATGTGCATATGTTATCTGTGTAATATTCACTTACATCTCCCACTGTGTGCATCATGCTGTCATTCATTCTTGGTCATGAGGTGCTTGGATTCTTGGCAGGACTATCCTCACTCACACTTCACAGGAGGGCTTTAGAAAAGCCTTGTCAAAGCAATAAAGTTCTGATTCACATTTTAAAGAGAAACACATTGTGGAGAATTCAAGTTGAAACAAAACCCACAGCATCTCTCCTTTCAGATTTTTAGAAAATGTAGGTCTTATCAAATGGTAACTCCATACATGAATATTCAAGACTTGAT
This sequence comes from Eschrichtius robustus, assembly GCF_028021215.1. Classification (NCBI taxonomy): domain Eukaryota; kingdom Metazoa; phylum Chordata; class Mammalia; order Artiodactyla; family Eschrichtiidae; genus Eschrichtius; species Eschrichtius robustus. The sequence continues at coordinate 78,477,383 of NC_090841.1, forward strand.
TTAAACTTTTTTTGGTTCTGATAGTCACCAAAATTCACATTCGCTTTATAATATCTCTGAGAATGTAGATTTTTTCTTAAGATGCTTAAAATATGCGACATTCTTCCTTCTTTTCACTTTTTGTTGTTTTCAGCTCCCATTCCTTGTCTCCCCTGCCCTCTTCCATTCTTTTCTAATTTCCTAACTGCTTAACTTCTTCTTTCCCTTCCTCCCTCTCTTCTTTCCTTTCACAGTATATTTATTTAAATTTGGTTCCAGCTTAAAATTCAGGTCAAATTTTTATCCCATTTACTGAAGACATGTTTTCCTGGGAGTAAAGAGACAGGAGGATGGAGTCAGGCAGATTTGCTCTGGCTCAGGTCTGCTTCTGGAGCTCTGTGACTCTAGAAGCCCCTTAATCTCACTAAGCCCCGTCTGTAAAATGGGAACATAGTACTCACCTTATTTGGTTGTTTTGAAGATGACAAAAGACTAAGGCTATAAGGTGACAGCGCAATTACCAAGAACAAAAACTCAGCAAGACATATGTATTGTTTTTATTACAGTTATTTATATAGACTGACTGTAAGGTTTTGCCAGAGTCGTTGAATCCTCTATCCACTAATTTATCTGCTCTCAATTCATGTAATTCCAGTCGACACTGGGTTTTCTTTTTTTCAATGTAAGTATAGATTATTTTAAAAAATAATAATATAAAATAATACTTTCAGAGCTTACAAACGCTTTCACCTATAATATCTTTTTTTGAATTTTATTTTATTTATTTTTTATACAGCAGGTTCTTATTAGTTGTCTATTTTATACATATTAGTGTATACATGTCAATCCCAATCTCCCAATTCATCCACCACTACCCGCCCCCCAACGCTTTCCCCCCTTGGTGTCCATGTTTGTTCTCTACGTTGGTGTCTCTATTTCTGCCCTGCAAACCGGTCATCTGTACCATTTTTCTAGGTTCCTAACGCATAACATATATGCGTTCTAACGCATAACATATGCATTAATATACAATATTGGTTTTTCTCTTTCTGACTTACTTCACTCTGTATGACAGTCTCTAGATCCATCCATGTCTCTACAAATGACCCAATTTTGTTCCTTTTTGTGGCTGAGTAATATTCCATTGTATATATGTACCACATCTTCTTTATCCATTCGTCTGTCGATGGGCATTGAGGTTGCTTCCATGACCTGGCTATTGTAAATAGTGCTGCAGTGAACATTGGGGTGCATGTGTCTTTTTGAATTATGGTTTTCTCAGGTTATATGCCCAGTAGTGGGATTGCTGGGTCTTATGGTAATTCTATTTTTAGTTTTTTAAGGAACCTCCATACTGTTTTCCATAGTGGCTGTATCAATTTCCATTCCCACCAACAGTGCAAGAGGGTTCCCTTTTCTCCACACCCTCTCCAGCATTTTTTGTTTGTAGATTTTCTGATGATGCCCATTCTAACTGGTGTGAGGTGATACCTCACTGTAGTTTTGATTTGCATTTCTCTAATAATTAGTGATGTTGCGCAGCTTTTCATGAGTTTCTTGGCCATCTGTACGTCTTCTTTGGAGAAATGTCTATTTAATGTCTTCTGCCCATTAATCCCCAAGATTCTACTGTGGGCAAGTTATAATTCACTTTTGCTACTTAACTGACTCTCAAGTTTCAAATTGAGTATTTAAACCGACCAAACTTAAACTCAAGAAAGTTAAACAAATTGCCTAGAGTCACAAGTGTTTCTTTTCTGCTGTATGCAGTGCTCTTTGGAGACACGACAGCAAGCTCCGGGTTCATTTCCCAGAGCCCTGCTGCCCTCAGGAGAGAAAGTGTGTGTTCCATGGCTGCACGTGCACATAGGGATTTTGAAGATTGGTGATGGTTCTCTTCCTGTAGTCCTCGGACATACCAGCATCCAGGTACACAAAAGTGTAAATTCTCAGCAAGCAAAGGACCTGATATATTGCACTCGCTAAGAAACATCTCGTAGAATACAAAGCAGGTAAAAACAAGGTGCTGTGCAGGCACGGTGATGGGCTTCAGCTTTGGGAAGCTTAATATTTTGTCAGATCATCACCCCTTTCCCTGTAGGACCATCCCGGTCGGCTCATTCTTTTCTAATTTCTTCTTTCCTCTTCTTTCATGCCTACTTATTTCTTTCCTGCAAACAGCCTTTCCCCAGAATCTTCTTGCTCTTATCCCAATTGTCAGACCTTCTGTTTGCCCACTGAATTTCTGGTTCCTGGACATGCACTACTTATGTCCTAGAGAGAGAAAACACAATCAAACAAAACAGAACAAAACAGGAAATTTGACAGCACTCAAAGCAGTGTTGGCAAGTAGAGACAAGGAATCAGTGAATTCAGAGTATTTCCAAGGTGTAAATTCCTTTTGGGTCTTGAAGCATTTCTCAAAGTGTTTCTCTAATTTCTTCCTGACTTTCTATTCTGAATTATGTCTGTTTTGTGTTTCAGATTTCCATTTTTGGAAATGTATACATATATAGAGAGAAATGTATGTATATACATGGATATTTGTATATCTTCATAAGAACCATAATGATCAATCCTAGCGAAGATGTTAAGTTTTGTTTTTTGTTTTTTTTACATATTTATCCCGTCTCTGTTTTGACTGTTGTCATAATTGTTTGGGAGACACTGGTAGCATACACGACTGAGTCTACAACTATAACATAAAAATATTCACAGACATATTATCAGCTGTCACAGTGCTTTAGGAATCTTTAGAAAGAATGTGCCCCTTGCTTAAGACTGATTATCAAAGCTTCATTCCTGATCATTTTGGAATCTGTTATGCTAACTACGAGGAATTCTTCCCTTGATCTACCCTAACACTGTATTTTCACGTTTCATTACTACAAGCAGGCTGGGAAGTCTTCACATTTTTACTGTCAGCCTAGTAGTACTTTCTCTAACCCCTGTAGCAGCTGTGACTGGAGATGAAAACCCTCAAGAATTCCAAAGAGATGCCGCAATAGCTCTTTCAGCCTTGTTGGAACAAACGTGAAACTTCTGTTAGTGCTATTCATGCTTTTTTTTTTCTTAATGTGCATGCAGAAATTTGCCTTGAGCTCCTGAGAGCTGTGGTTATACGAGGAATTTAATTATCTTCGTGTAAATCATTGCTTCTGAAGGAAAAAACATCCTGCTCTTGGTTTTTCTCCTTTTTATGATTGCTTTGGGAGTTCAATATGTATGCTAACCTGCTAGAGACCTTTGTCTATATAAATAAAACTAAACATTGCCCATTTCTGACTTGTAAATAATAGATTTTTATCTAATTTAAATATTTCAAATTTACCTTTTTTTTTTTGAAATATTGTCCAGTTTTTCAACTCTGTCACTCAATATAAAATTGAGTAGGAAAGCAATGTTTTTCTTTCTGACAGAATCATCTTAATCTGACACTACTTTAAACTTAGGAGTAATGTAGAACAGAATAAAATTCACGAGCCAAAATTCTAGAGGCTACTTTTAAATTCCAGTGCCTTCCTCCATGTATTCAGAAACTGAAGTCCAGGCACACTGCTTTCTTCCCATTCCAGTTTCGTGATAGGAGTTTTCCTTTAGCTTTGGAAACACTGAAAAACATGAGCTTTTCAACAGCTGGTCTTAAAAAGGACTCAGCACAGTTCAGAGCTGTCTAAATTAGACTTCACGATTGGAGGGACGTGGGGTCACATGCAGGTTGTGTGTGTAGGTGCGTGTATGAATGTGTGCCCGGGCTGTTGGGTACAGAACAGAGATTCTCACCTGAATACACTTCTGTGACTGTTGAATTTTTTGTTCCTTACAAGTGAACCATTTCATCTTTTAATAACAGTTTCGAATTCATGTGGTCTGTAAACTTTTGACACGTAATTGAAAATGGAACAAACAACTGTGAAGACAGTTGATTGGAAAGCAATTAGGATTGATCTTACCTACTTTTCCCCCAGGTCAAGCTGATACCTCCCGCTCCGAACGACGACCTGGCAACGCTCAGCCAGCTTACCGACAGCAGCCTGCTTTATGAAATTCAGAAGCGCTTTGGGAACAATCAGATCTATGTAAGTGCCCTTGAAATTGCCTCTTGCACTGCTTTTGTCTTGCTGCATATTTTCACCCTTCAGTGCTGCAAATATGACAAGGAAGGGGCTCATTGTTACCTCTGGTCATGCTGATAGCTTAAGGTGGATTTCTCAGAGTTTGGGTCAATTCTTCTGATTCAGTTATAAGGCAATTTCTGCAAAGATTCACATTTCAGGGTTGTTAAGAGAAAGTTGAAACCCTGAGGGTAGACAGCTTTCCTGTTGTCGTGTTTGCTGGAGAAGAAGATCTTGCTAGAACCAGCAGGATCTGCAGATCACTTATAAAAATGCTGTTTGTTTCATCTGCTTTAACTCAGCCTCCTAGATCTGGAGAATGAAGCTAAAGAGGAAAAGCTAAGTGTGCGTGGACGATGCTTCTCTATTTGCATGAAAGAAAAACTATTGTTCTTCTAAATTATCAGGAAATGTCTTTGTCTAGTAAATAATTTATATACACATCTCTGATAATAGCATACAAATATATGACTCAGATGACAAACAGCATGGAGAATTGATTTGCTGTGGTTCTCTTCTGGTTTATATGTGTTATTCCTTCCAATACGTGTATCAGTTTTGACACTATGCAATCTCAATGTCTCTCTCTCTCTCTCATTGATTTTGTTAAGTTCATCTCAGAGCAATTCAATCAGAATGTCTATGGAGAAATCTGATTATGCATATGTCTGCTATCCCTTTTTGATAACACCTGTTTTTTTTCCTACTCTACTGAGAAACTGATTAAGTAATTTTCATGTAAATGTGAAATCTGAGATTTCTTTACAAGCAATAAATTGTCAGGTGCTGATTAACCCATGAACATTCAATGCAGTGTCTTAATGATGGGATAAATTGCCCGCCACTGTAAATACACTTAAAATTAAATACTTCTATCAAAATTAATGGAATTGAGTCATCAGCAGAACGTGGTGAAGCCTGATTAGTTTGGTCTGTTACTACTCTGTTGCTTTTGTGTTATTTTTGTTCTCTTGTCTCTCCTTTTCCAGCATCGTGTTGATTCTTCTTCGTTTTAACTTCTTAATCACATTATCAGCAGACCACTGCTTGAATAGTTTTGATTTCTCTTATTTCTTTCATGCTTTTCAAGTGGCTTTATCTCCCAAATATCATTTAATCTACTACTCTGTATCCCAGTGGGCACCATCCTCATCATCTTTTCTCCAATAGCCTCCTGAATTTCTAGAGGAAACTTCATAATGAACTAGAGTAATTTTCGTAAAGAACAAATGTAATCTCGAAACTCCCAGTCTTAAAACTTTTCTGAGGCTTGTCATTTTTCTTGGAAGGACAGCCACAAGCCTTATTCACGATCTGGTCCCTAAACACTCTCATGGATGATTCTTAGTCACTGGTCGCTGCCCTCCTTCCTGCATCAGGGATTCCCCTTAGACTGTCTTTTTTGTCCATAAAGTTCTCTTTCTACCTCCACGTAATACATAGTTTTATAAACTCCCACTCAATACTTCTTCAGTCTTTAAGTAAACCTTCCCAGAACTTCCAGATTAAGTCACTGTGGACCATCTTTCTGTAGCACACTTCTCACCACTTGTGATTATAAACCTTGTTGGTGGTTTGATTAGCATCTTGCTGCCATGCTAGACTCTGAGCTCAGGGGGAGCAGGAGCCCTGCTGGTCTTGCACTTTCTCATCTGAAATGACAACTACTTCCCACCTGTTTATCCGAGTCACGTTGCAAACCCCACACAGTGGACCACCTTCGTAGACTCTCTTTGCTAACTCTACTGGGTTTCTCTCTCTACCTGGATAATCAGAATTAGGATTCCCTGCTTTGCTAAAGTTCATATAAAATACTATTAAAAAACAAAATTCAACTGAGTAAATTTTAGTGATCTAATTGGCTTTATTGAATGATTCATGAATTGGGCAACACCCCATCTAGCTAGTAGAGGGGAGCTCCAGGGGGCCACAGAAAGGGAAGGGTTTTAAAGGCAAGATAGGGAAGTCATAAAAAATAGTGCTTCAGGCTTAGGTAACTACCTGTGGGGAACAGAGGGGTCTATGTAGCGATTACCTCATCATCTTTTGGGGAATGGAGAGGGGCCATGTGACATATTACGTTACTGGTACCAAACAGAAAATTCCTGACTGTCTGGTCAAGACCACATTTCTGGGGGAGGTGGCAGCTTCAGTTAGGTTAGGTATTACGCCCCTGTCGGATAGCCTGGCCTAGCATACGGGACTCTATTTTGGGCCTGTGGTTTTCTTTTTGAGGATATAAACTTTTCACTATGTGAGGCATGATTTCCTCTTCTGTAGACCTGAAATATTGAAGGGCTGAACTACCTAGGATCAATTTTGTAATGAGTGCTCCAAGTTATGGTATTTGAATTTGCCTTTAATGGATAGACAAGCAATTTAAACGTTATTGATTGAATAGTAATAGGTGATTCGCGCAGTGTATTCTCTGGACCATTGGATATGTGAACTTTTTATTACCAGTCTGCCCTCAGAGTAAGCTTTTAGAAACTCTTGTAGCAATTTAATGGTTTAATTTCTGTCTGTTGAATCTCATAAGAATCAAGCCTTGCTTTTTGTATGTCTTTGTCTTTTTCAATTTCAGTTTTCCAGGAATTCGTTTTTTATTATGTTTTGCAGAAGTATTAGTCCACAGTGAATTGGAAATAAAAGTGTTCCTTCCCCACGGATACAAAAGCACTACTTTAGTAGATGTTTCAACATTAAAATATTCAAATTTGGTTGTCCGATCCCAACATGCCCCTCCCATGCCCCTCCCATCTCCGTTAATGACAACCTCTTTCTTTCAGTTTTCAGGCCAAAATGACTGGAAGAGTATTGGTGCTTCTTTTTCTTACATACCCCACATGCGATTTCCCTGCCAATCTCATCAGCCCTACCTTCAAAATGCAGACAGAATACCACCTCTACTGCTGCTCTCTGGGCCCGTCAGAGCCCAAGAGAAAACATTTCAGCTGAATTAACTGTTTAACCAGGGTTTTCATCTCTTTTCGCTATAGCCCTGTAGTCTGATTTGTTATATAAGATGATCTTTCGGAACAATCTGTAAGTTGCTCTTTTAACTGAGTGTATAGCATCCCATTTGGATATCAGATTGCGAAGTTTCCCTACAGTCTGTAGGAGTAGGAAGTTCCCGAACCATCAAACAGAAAGTGTGAATTGCAGGTAATGTGATATTCACTCGCCAGGAAGTGCACAGAATAAATAACATTATTAACATTCAAGTAATAGTTTTAAAAACTATTTTTATCACAAAATATATTTTCAGATAGTCCTGAATTCCTTCAATATTTAGGCCCCCCAAAAATTATATCTCCATAAAAAATGCATTTTAGGGTATTTTTATTTTATTTTAATGTTCCTCATCTTTCTTAATTAACAGATTTCTCAATTCTCCCTCAATCTACTTTCTATCTTCATTTTTCTTCTTTTGGAATTTAAGACTAATTTTCAGATACTTCACTAATAAGGTTCCCCTTTGGTTCAATTATTTCACTTTTATTTCCTTGCTCCTTTACTTGGCTATAAAATGCTAGCCGGTCCTTCTTTTAAGTGAATGCTGTAATGCATTATGACATATAAAGAGAATAATGCACAGCTCATTAAAGTATTGCTTCATGAATTTTTATTTGGTGAACACACCTATGTAACCAGCAGCTTCATAAAGAAAAGGAGTGTAAGAAGTTCCTTCCCCAGTTTTCTGTAATCATTACGAAAGATTCTGGCATATACTCTTATGGATTAGTTTTGTATTTCTTTTAATTTTGTATAAAAGGAGTCATCCGGTATATTCCTGTTTGTGTCTGTCATCTTTCATCATCATTATGTTTCTGATACTCATCTGTAGTGTTGCTTGTAGCAGCAGTTGTTTGTTTTTATTCCTGTAAGTAAGCTACTGTACAATAAGCTACTGTATGAATATATCGTCTTCTATTTATTTACTCTACAACTGAGGAATCTTTGAGTTGTTTCCACTTTTTGGTTACTATGAATAATACTGTTATAAACCACGCTATGCCTTTTGGGGGGCACACATATTAAGTAGCTCTTGGAGTAACACACAGCCTCACATCTTTTGTGAGGCGCTCACCTAGGACTAGAGTGCCAGCATCATCAGGTGTGTTCAGCTTCAGGAGATACAGCCAAATAGTATCTCAAAGTGGCTACATGCCCAATACAGACATCTAGGTTTCCACATCATGACCAACACTGGATGTTATCAGTATTATTTGTATTATTAATTAAAAAAAAAAAAATCTAGCCATTCTGGCAGTTGTGCAGTGGTACTTCATTTTGGTTTTAACTTACATTTCCCTGGTAACTGTCAATTTTAATAATATAATAGCCAAATATAATAGCAAAAGCAATATAATAGCCAAATATAATAGCAAAAGCAAGTTTATTCAGGAATAGCAAAGGAATTGAAATTCGGGTTGTGCAAACTATGGCAGACCACAGGCAAAGCCAGAAAACAAGGAAGGGGAGCTTGCTTTTATAGGGAAAAGAGAGGGTTTGGGAGGGGCTGTAATAACTAAATGATCCATTGGAGGAAGCGTGGAGTCCAGAGCATGCAGGCTTCTCATTGGTTGGGCTGCTTCAGTCTCTGATGGGCGAGGCTGTCCTCAAGCTGAAAGATGTTTTTTTCTTTCTGTTGGTCAGTGAAATAGAGACATCTTTCTGTTATAGATAGATGGTAGGGCTCTTCCTGTTTGGGGTAATTAAGGATGCATGGTAGGGGTGTGAAATCACCCCCTCCAGGCCTGTTACAAGTCCAGCTTTAGCTGAGGTTTTTAAAATTAATTCCACATAACTAATGATGTTGACCGATAGGTGTCTGTTGTTGATTTGATTGTCTTACCTTGTGAAGTGTCTCCAATTATATTGCCATTTAAAAACAAATGGGTTGTTTTACATTTTCTCCTTGATGTGTAGGGGTTTCTTAAATATTCAGGATATTCTTTCTTTGTCTGATATGTATAGATATAGATATATATTTATTGCAAACATTTTCTCCCAGTTTGTGGCTTGCATTTTAGTCTTCTAAAGTGTCTTTAGATACAGAGAAATTTGCAATTTTTACAGAGTTCTTTAGGGTTAGTACTTTTTGTGTCCTGCTTAAAGAATTTTGGCCTTGGTCCTGAAAATATTTTCTTATGTTTCCTTCTTGCAGTTTGGCTGTTTTAACTTTAACGTTTCAGGTGTATTACCAGTGTGGAAATGATTTCACAGTGGTAAAAGAGGAGGGTCAAGATGAATATTTTCCCATGTGGATTCCCCCGATGCATTGCAATGAGACCTTTGTTATAAACAAGCTTGCCATGGGGAGTGAGTCTCTCTGAAATTGGTCTTCTGTTGTATGGATCTGTTAGTCTGTGTGTAAACCAGTACTAAAATATCTTAATCATTATAGCTATATAATAAATCTTGATATATAGAAAGTCCTCTGACTTTGTTCTTCAAAATGTCTTGGCTAATGACTCTTGGACATTCATACATATTTTAAAGTCCACTTATCAATTTTCATTGGATTTTCATTGGTATTGCTTTGAATGTACAGATTAGATGAGAATAATTGACATTTTTCCAATATTGGATTTTTTGTTTCATGGAATGTTACTATCCGTCCTTTGGTCATCTTTAATTTTTCTGGAACATTTAAAAAAAATTGGTATAGAAGGCCTGTTTGCATTAGATCTATTTTAGGCATTTTTCAAGTTTTGATGCTATAATAAATGTTATTTTCTTATTGAAAGTAACAAGCAATTGTGTTTTCTAATTGTTTATCGCTAATATATAGAGATACGATTTTGATTTTTTATAAGCACATTTTATTCATCAAACTTGCTATATCCACATGTCAGTATTAACTTACATGGAGATTCTTTTGGCTTTTCTGCACACACTGCTATGTAGTCTCCAAATAATGACTTTCATGTGTCTCTTTTAAATCTTGATAGATTCTTTACTTTCTTTCTTGCATTGTTTCATGGTATAGGGCTGTTAATAAAAAGATGACTGGCAGTGACAATAATTGACATTCCTGTCTTGTTTCTGATCCCAGGGTAAAGCTGTTTTATTATTAAAATCTGTGTTTTATCATTAAAATCTGTGTTTTGTCATTAAGCAAGTTGTTAGCAGTAGCTGTGCCACAGGTGTAATAACTTTTTATAGATTAAGAAAGTTCCGTTATATTAATAGTTTTCAAAGTTATTATTATTTTTAATCAAGAGTGGGAATTGAATGTTATTAAATATTTTTTGTCATTTATTGAGATGATCCTATAACTTTAGTTCTTGACTCCTTAGTATTATAAATTACAAGGGTTAATTTTCTAATATGAAGCCAACCTTGGATTAGTAGAATAAAGCATATTTGGTTGAAATATATTATCTGTTGAGTGTCTTATTGGATTCAACTTGTCAACATTTTTCTCAAGATTTTAGCATGTATTTTAATGAGAGAGACCAGCTATAATTTTCTTTTCTTTCAATATACTAGTTAGGTTTTTAATATCCAGTTTATTGAGGCCTCTTAAAATGAAGTGAATCATGTTCCCTCTTTGCTGTTTTCTGGAATAATTTGTATAACATTTGTTTATTTGTACATCAGCATTGAGAAGAATTCACTGGTGAATTCTTAGTTTTCTTTGTGGAAAGGTTTTAGACATAGATTCAATTTCTTTTACAGAAAATAAAACTAGTTAGATTTCCTATAAGTTAGTACATTTGTTTTGGTAAGATGGTGGATTGTTGTCCACATCTTCTAAATATCCAAACTTAGTGACTAAAGTATGATCCCTAATATCCTCTTCATCTGTTTTCATGTCAGTGGTATCTGTAGTGATGTCATATTTAAGATATTGGTAGTTGGTGCATTTCCTCTTGTTTCCTCAGTCAATCTTGTTAGGGTACTATGTTTTTATTAGATTTTGCAAGATTGCCTTTTGGCTTTTGTTTTCTATTCCTTGGCATTTGTTTACTATTCCTTTAATTTCTGCTCTTTTTTTTTTTTCTAAGTATTTGTTTATTTATTTATTTATGGCTGTGTTGGATCTTCGTTTCTGTGCGAGGGCTTTCTCCAGTTGCGGTGAGTGGGGGCCACTCTTCATCGTGGTGCGCGGGCCTCTCACTATCGCAGACTCTCGTTGCGGAGCACAGGCTCCAGACGCGCAGGCTCAGTAGTTGTGGCTCACGGGCCCAGCTGCTCCGCGGCACATGGGATCATCCCAGACCAGGGCTCGAACCCGTGTCCCCTGCATTGGCAGGCAGATTCTCAACCACTGCGCCACCAGGGAAGCCCTAATTTCTGCTCTTATATTGGCTATTTAATTCTGCATAATTTTATGTAATTTGATGAGCTCTTTGAAATGGATACTTAGATCATGATCTGTCTCTCTTCTTTTCTAACATATACATTTCAGGCAATAATTTTCATACCAAGTATACCTTTAGTAGCATCTCACATGTTATAATATGTCATAATCAAAATATTTTCTCATTTGCATTATGATTTCTTTTCTGGCTCATAGGTTATTTGCAGATGTATAAGTTCCAAACATTTGGTGATTTTCTAGGTATCCATTATTAATTTCTATCATAATTCTCCCATGATTAGAGAACATACTCTACGTGACTCAAACTCTTTGAACATAATGAAACTGGTCGGTGTTCAGTTTAAAAGAATGTATATTGTACGGTTCTTGGTAATAGTGTTCTATATAAGTCAGTTAGTCAACTTGGTAATTATTTATTTCAAAATTTTGTCTGTTTGTTCCATTAGTTGCTAAGAAAAAATTGTTAAGATTCCCCACTATCACTGTGAGTTCATGTTTCTCTCCTTATAGTTTTATGGTAGATTTCAGTCTCATAGACTTTTAGAATTGCTATGTCTTCCTGATTTATCATTTTATTATTGTGAAATGTCCCTTTTTATCACTGGTACTGCTTCCTACCTTAAAGTCTATTTTCTGTGAATTGAATATTGCTAAACCACCTTTCTTGCAGTTATTACTGTTTTCATGTGTATCTTGCTTCGTCCTTTAACATTCAAGTTTTCTTAGTCTTTATATTTGAGTTAGCATTTTAATCCAGTTCTCATAATCTTTGTCATTTAATTATTTAGTAGTTTGCATTTGACATAATTACTGATGTATTTGGGTTAAAATCTAACATTTTATTATTTGATTTTTATTTGGCCCATCTGTTCTTTATGCCTTTATATCTCATTACTTGTCTCTTTTAAATTAAAATTATTTTTATTTGCTTTTTGTGCTTTACTAACTTTTCTGTTATACATTTTATTATTATTCTTATGCAGCAACATAGAATTCATAGCCCATTCACTGCCTCCATTCTATTTGGCCATGTGTTTTAATTTTGTATGTTTTTATTCAACTGGTGATTATAAAACCCCTTTAAGATAAGAAATTCTTAGAATTCAGTCATTTCACTTGTTATGTGTTCAATGGAACAGTCCTATTGGTTTAATTTTATTTGAATTTTCTATTTATTTACAAACTGTTAAAACAATTCACAAAATGGTAAAGTGTGAATTTTACTTATTCTCTATATTTTGCTCAGTGATTTTAAAATTATATAATTTTTAACTTTAAAGGTGCTATTTATATGGTCCAATAACTATTTATATCCTTTCCTTTTAACAGACTTTTATTGGGGACATCCTCCTGCTTGTTAATCCATTCAAGGAGATTCCAATTTATTCCACCATGGTGAGTATAAAATGTAAAATATCATTTAATAATGTAGAGTAACACTCACTAGACATGCCTATTTGTATCAAATGATTAAGAAGGAAAAACCAAAACAGTAAGTAAAATCAAGCTTCTCAGAAAATCCTACACTGAATGCTTAGATAATAGTGACTTTAACTTCTTCTGAGAAAATATTGACAAGGAATGTTATTTTGTCAAAAGATTTGTTTGCACTTATAATGTGTAATTCTTATGATTGTAGTCATTAGACAGACATCTAAAATCAAATGTTATATTAACTCTATTTCCCATGTATTTTTGATTAATTCAAGGTCAGTCGGTTTAGAGTTCTTTGAACATCATGACTGCTTTCAGAAGAGTATTATGATGTTAAAGCAATGGAATAAGAAAGGATGATACTGCATTTATACATTTTTCTAAAAGACTTTCCAGCTTTAATCATGAGACTCAAAATTAAAAGAGAAATTGCTTTTGGAAAATCATTCCAGGCAACTGAAAACACAGTATGATCTTTGCCTAGTATTTTTGGATCAAACATACTGTCATGGGAGCTCTCTATGTTTTGTGCAGCCACAAGGCTGCTTCCAGTATGAAACAGAATCCCTAATAAGGAGCAGGAGATGAAAGGAGGAGACGTGTGTTCTTGAAGCAGGGACACACTCGTAGATGCCGGAGGGGGGATGGGGGTAGGGGAGAGAAAGAGAGAGGAAGAGAGAAAGAGATTACCCTCTCTAAACTCCCAAAGAAGCTGCTAAGAATTACTACAGAAATGCTTCCCGGGTATGAGAGGACCTCTCACTACCCCACCTTCCACTCTTCTTACCCAAAGTCAGTTCCACCGTTGCTTTAAAACTGCCTTGGAACTTGCCCACCCTCCTCCTTCCACCCGTTCCTACCCCAGCCTCATCCCTGGGCTGTCTGAGTGTGTGTGGAAGCATGACCGACGAGGGCAAAAGGAATTACAGGTACCCATAATCATCTTGGGAGTTCTGTCATAGGAAAAGGTGCAGGAAAAGGAGGGAAAGGAGGAGGAGGGGGAGGAAGAAGAGGAGGAGAAGGGGGAGGGGAGGTAACAATGACAGGGAAGATGGCGCCGTTCAAGAACCAAGCCTACGGCATTGGCAAAGCAGTATTCAGAAAACCGACGCACAGGTGAACGTCTGAGGGTAAATGCTTGAGCAGTGAACCTGCATCGGCTTCTCACACTCAGTATCAGACTTTTCTCGGATGCTTCTCGCCATAACCTTTACTATGGAGTTCACAAACCAAAGATAGATCACCTTGAAATCTCAGTGTGCAAAAGGATGACACCTTCAGGATAAGTACCCGGGGGTGACTTCTCAAGGTTATATTTTTGACTACACACAGTACAAAAGTGATCCGTCATCCTGCATCCTCGAATTACAGGTGAGATTAAGCTCCGCCAAAGTGTAACACGGCACCTAGTGTGGGATGCCAGGCCTAGGGCTTCCTTTGCTTTCACATTCCATTGACTTACAGATGCTGCTGGACTCCTGATGTTCCCATGGCCAGGCATGTTGGGATTTGGCAAGTAGCTAGGGTGGCTGGGCTTCTTAGCCAGGGAAGGAGAACTCTACTGGGCTTAGTATAGGGGTTTAGCACACGGCACGCCTGCTGCAAAGGGCTTTACATATGCTACCACATGTAATCCCAAAAGGGACCCAATCAGTGTAAGTGTTACCATTCCCTCTTTGCAGATGGATAAACTGAGACTTCAGGAGATTAACTAGGCTTTCTAAAGTTTTCTCATGAGTGGAAGAGACAATTTAAATGCAGGTCATGTAGCCCCAGAGCAGATGCAGGACAGACTACTCTCAGGGACCCAAATGCTGAGCCCAGAGACATATAATTAGTCATTTGTATAAAACAAACTTTGTTTTTTCGGAGTATGTCATCTATATATAGGTATAAGATAATGAGTGGGAAATCCAATCAGGCAAATAGAGTGACATGTTCAGACTCTGGTGTGAAAGCAGCAGCCACGCCCCTCAAGCCCTTGGCATCAGGTTCCACAGATTACCAGGTCCCTGATGTCAGGGGCCTGTGAATGGCCCTCGCATAAGCTACAGACTGCATGGTTGGCTTCAGAAATCAGAGCGTGGCAGGATCCTGCAATCTCCTGGATGTTTATTGACGGGTATCGTGCACAGTGGAAAATAGGAGGGAATTGATCCATAAAGAAGGACCTTATTTATATGGGATCACAGAGTCCAGCTAGACTCTAGAGACTAGAGATAAGACTAGAGATAAGCCGAATGAAGCTTATGTGATGCCATCTCAACTGTGAAAGAGCACTTAAAATGTCCACGGACCAAAATCCTCTTGTTCCCAAATGATACAGACATGGAGAGAATAAGGTGAAATGGAGAGAGATGGCCTGTGGGAAAGGAAAGGTCTGACCCTGACAATATTTTCTGAACCAAATGAGAACATGCATTAATATTAGTACTGATCATGGTAACCAATGTAAAGTCGGTGGTTTGTCAATCACTCAGGAAACTAGAACGGCTTGGTGAAAACCTTCAAGGTTCAATATAAATAAGTGGAAAATGCTATTCTATTAAAATTATTATTTCATATTTACATTACTTCTTAAGTGTAGAATTAGCGTCAAGCAAAGTATTACCAGGTGGTAGCAATGGAGTATTCTACAATACAAACTCTAACATCACATGAAAAGAAGAAGATTTACAGGAAAAGGGAACTGAGAAAGGTTATTGGTTTGATTATCATGAAAAAACTTTGGACACTCACGATTCTTTACCACATCTAAAGTGTAGTGAAACTTAGCCTAAGGAGAATACCTAACTCTAAATAGGTTTGAAGAAACACAGCAGGAATGTGAGATGAACCCCACGTACATGTAGATACAGGCATGCTCCTGGGTCTCTTGGATCTCACTTTTTTGATAACATCTAATGAAATCCTTACTAGGACTTTACAAAAACAAATGGAGTTTAAAAGCATTTTGTCAAAATTAGATTAGATCCAGGTTGGACTTGGGGAGAAAGTGAAATAGTGTTAGTGCAAGTTTAAAAAAAACCAAACAAACGCAGAACAGAAATTTATCCTGCAAGAAAACAAAGGTGGGCTAAACCTTCCTAGCTGGCTGATGAATTATCATGTAGACGTCACTATCATTCAAATTTCTTTTATATTTATTTTAAATTCTGGAATAATTCAAAATGCAAAAAGTTCAAGTATAATAGACAATGGTGTGCCCACCCCCCATACATGTCTCGTATCTCTTAAAACATTTAACATAAAAAGTGCCATCTTTTTTCACATGCACTCCTGAGGTTGGGATGCAGCTTTAAAGATGTGATACCAAGACATTGTGTGCTAGTTTAATTGTAATGTTATTTTCTGGGTGGTACAGAAAATAAAGGCATGTTTCAATTACATGGTGTCTGAGATTAAGTGACACTGTGTGATGTCAGCACAGACTGAGTTCCACTTCAGCCTGTTCCTTTTCACAAAAGATGACAATCACTATCCCAAAGTTACCCTTTTTTTTTTTTTTTAATGTACTGTTCTTTATTATCCATTAGTAGATTTTTTTAACATCTTTATTGGAGTATAACTGCTTTACAATGGTGTGTTAGTTTCTGCTTTATAACAAAGTGAATCAACTATACATATACATCACCGAAGTTATCCTTTTATCCAATCTTCTGTCTGTTCATTCTGTATACATGCACAAATATATGCAATAAAAACTGCATATGCCATTATTTTCTGTTTTAATTTACTCAGAGAATATACTAACTATATTCTTTTACAACAAAAATCGTCATTAATCATTATGCTTTCAAAAATTTTCCATGATAAAAGGTTAGGGTCTAGTTAATTCATTCTAAATACCCTATAGTGTTTTATTGTTTTAATACACAATTATTTATATTTATTCATTAATCCCTATTGTAGAATTACTTTCTTGTTTTCTGCTCTTACAGAAAGTGCTGAGGATTGTTTGGTGTGTAGTTCTTGGTTCACGTTTGAGAATTTCTACAGCGAGATCGCTAGTCAAATCTACCTCCTTAAGTTTAGAAGTTACTGCCAAATTACACGTAGAATTTCTTAGAACAGCACTCAGTATTATACATGTGTTTCTCAGCCCTAGAGAAAACTTCATTTTGAAGTCAAGCTCCACCGCTAACTTGCCATGTGACCTTGGACCTGTCACTAATTTTTCTTTGCATCAGTTTCCTCATCTGTAAACAGGAAGATCATCCTCATATCCAAGTCGCAGGTTTCTAGGAGAATTGGATAAGTGAGTGTAAAATGCTGAGAAAAGCAGCAAGCATATAGCAAGTGAGGCCATCGTCATCATTATTAAGCTATTATTGATAAAGTTACCAATAGTTCATGTGTACTGTATCACCTTATTGTTTGAAATAGCATTTCCTTGGTTACGAAGAGAGTTGTTTTTTCATCTTTTCTCACATGTATTGGCCTTTCTTTTCCGCTTACATTCTTTGTCCAATTTTCTATTTTGTTTCCAGTTTTTCTTATTGATTTGTGAGAGTCGTTTATAAAATGCTGATAATTTATTGATTGTTTGCCCAGCTTACTTTCCTCTCTGTCTTCGCCTCAGTTTTTTTTATTATTATATGTGTGCTGTTGGTGGTTGAACAGGAGTTGTTAGCTATAATGTTGTAGGAATTTTCCCAATAAAATGTGTGTTTTTGACCCCTCTTCCCTTACTCCCAAATCATAAGAGTACTGTTTTTACATACTTTTCTAAATGTGTTAAGCTTTGCCGTTCATATTTGGAACTTAAATTCAGTTGGAATTTAGTTTTACACATGGCATGAGATAGTGATGTTTGTTTCCTTTACGAATAATCAATTTTCTTGACAGCTTCCTTTAAGGATAAGTGACACAGCCCTGCGGCCCCCAAATCTCACCGTGTGGGCCTGAGTTGAGTTCTGTAGTCTGTTCCAGCGGTTCCTTTTTCTCTCTCTGCAGCAGAACCGCAATGTTTGATGACTTAGGCTTTTGATGTTTTTATTGGGATAAAATGCATACAGGAAAGTGCTCATCTCTGAGTGTACTTGTCCACGAGCACTAGAGGTAGAATATTCCCAGCCTCCAGAGCCCACACTTGCTCTTTCCAATCACTAACCCTTTGCCCAAAGTACCGCCACGCTGACTTCTAACAGCATACATAGATTGGTTTCACCTGCTTTTTTTTTTTTTTGCTCTCTGTAAATGGGATCTCATAGTATGTTCTCATATGTATCTGATAGATTCCATTCAACATTATGTTTGTGAGAGTCATCCAATTTTTTCTTGTAGCTGTAGATCATTGATTGATTCTACTTTAAAAAATAATTTCCCCTGTAATTTGAAATAATTTTACACTTATGGAAAAATTGCAAATAATGAGTACAAACAACTTTTTTCCTTCAGCCATTTTAAAATAATTTGCTGGCATGTTGTCCCATCAACCTTGAGTACATGTACTGTGTATTTACTAAAAACAACGCCATTTTCCTATGTAACCTCCATACAATCATCAAAATTGGGAAATTAGAGCTGTTACCATTTAATCAGGAGGCTTCATTCAAGTCTTTTCTGTTGTCTCAGTGATGCCCAAACAACCAAAGATCCAGTCCACCATCACAGGGTGCACTGACCACTGGGTGCTTTAATTTCCTTCAATTTGGAACAGTCCCTCAATCTACTCTTGAACTTTCCAACCTTGACATCTTTGAAGATACAAGCCAGTTATTTTGCAGAATAAAAATTAAGTTTGTCTGATATTTCTTCATGACTCACAAGTCCTCCTATCATTTAGTTTTGATTCTAATATAACACAATTCACTCGAAACTCGAAAGGACTAAGAATACTAGCACTGAATCACTGTGGCAATCATTAAAAATCACCATTTGCACTGAAGTCAAGTTCATTTTATTTGTCCTTTTTCCGAGAAATTTGTAAATTTGTATGTTTCAGATGCAACTGCTTTCTTTTCAAATTAAATATCCTTGCCATCTTATGTTACTGAAATTAAATGTTGCTGAGAGAAATTGCATTTGATATAAATTGCCACCGTTTCAGCTTACTTCATGGATAGCTATTGAACTGGATTTTGGGGAGTTGCTCTTTTTGAAGACAGCCAAGTGATTTAAAGCCTGCAAACCAAATAATGAAGGCTCAGATGTATGTCTCCGTTTTGTCATTACGGATGCTTAAAATGTGCTGAGAAGGGCAGCATTGTGCAAATGGTTTGTGTTTACAAGTGAGACTCAAAATTAGAGATTTATATGCTTCTGTGTATGGGAAATCTGTCAATTGCATCGTGAGGTAAAGGATCCTGAGCCCTTTTCACGGAGATTCCTGCCTGTGTGCTGCCCTGTTTTCCAGGTCTCCCAGCTGTACCTGGGCAGTGCGGGGCAGCCCTGCCCCTCTCTGCCACCTCACATTTTCTCGTGTGCGGAGAGAGCCTTCCACCAGCTTTTCCAGGAGCAGAGACCTCAGTGCTTCATCCTCAGGTGAGCCTGCCCCTCTCCCCAGCTCCAGGCTCAGTTCTGCCCTGGGGGCTTGGCGGTAAGACCATCCTCATTTCTTCCGGTTTACGTTTATTTACTCCCTCACCCGTTTGTGGTCCACTAAGTGTGCAGTGAGTACACTTGACTCGTTACAAAGGAGAAACACCTTTGTTATTAGAAATGGCCCTGAGTGTAGCTGAATCGATATCAACAAACGGAGCCCGAAACTCATTTCAACCATTCAACATTATGTTTGTGAGAGTCATCCAATTTTTTCTTCCTTTTGAAGATTTACAGCTTAGAACCAGTGTCTTGCTTTCATACCTTAGAAAACATGGGAAAGAGAGGCACCCGATACTAGTACCACCCTTCTCCAAAATGTGGTGCTGAGCAAAATACCATGCAAGACCTTGCAGATGTGGGATTTCCCACCTGCTTCTAGGTATTTATACCTTTGCTCATATGTCAACAAAATTATACACTCAAAGTAATTTTTTAGTGAAATGCGATTGTAATATTAGCTCATAAATACCAAGATGCTCAGGAGGGAGCATTTAGATTGGAGCAAAAATTCTTCACGTCAAAAAGAAGTGTACCGCAAGAAGTAGGGATGAAATGTGATTATATATTGATAGAGGAATAAAGAAATATTTAGGTATTAAAATAAGATCTGCGTTGAGAATTATGTTTTATATCAGACCACACTGCCACAAGAGGGAGACTTTCATAAATACCCCTGGCTTTGCATAGTTTTCAGCAGTAGTGTTGGTTGAAAACTGAATGTGTGACTAAAGCTTTGCACAGCCTGAGTCAAAGTGAGATAAAAGAGTAACGATGGAAACCTGGAAAGAACCCAAATAATATTTAAATATTTAAATAAGCACTTCTTTATATACTTTTACGTTGTTAATTTAATCAGAAATTCCATGGAGGGTCACATTGATGGGTTGCAAACTTTAGTGTTATGGTTTTCAAAATAGTGTGCAAATGGTTGTTTTTACACCTGTTCTGAAGTGTCCCCTGGGCTGGGGTGGGGGACCTAGGCATTCTTGAATCAAGCAACTCTGCTTTCATCTGCTTTATCTGTTGGGTTTCCTGGTCTCACTTAGACAAAAAGAGAAACACTTTTTAAAAATCATGAGATGGTGGGGAGTGTGTAATAGTGTTGACGATAATAACAACTCATATTTATTGAGAACCTACTAAGTGCCAGACCCTCCTCTAGGTGCTTTCCATGTATCGTCTTATTCATTGCTTTAGTAACCTTGTAGGATAGGTATCGTCATCGTTATTATTATTATTGTCATTTTATGTATCAGGCGCTGAGTATTAGAAGGGTTAGTTCATTAGTCCAGGGTCTCCCAACTAGTAAATAGGTAGCGTAGCTGGGATGTGAGCACAATAGTCTGGCTTCTGAGCCCGAGTGAAGGTTATCCACACTCACAGCCAGACTCTAGAGCGTGGCTCGCCCAGTGCCGCTAACCTAAGGAGGCTTGCAGAGGTCCCCCCCAAACTCACCTAAAATGATGGTTACAAATCCACGGGCTTAACTAAATTCTCATTGAATCCACTTAATCCTTGTCAAAGACTTTGGACCTTAGTGAAGCTATCAGGGGCCAGTGAATCCATATCCTTTGGGAACCTACCGATTACAGAGTTCACAATGCCTAGCATGTTCTTTCAGTGAAGAAACCTGTTTGTCTTTGTTTCTACATGTACTTGCTCATGGAATTGTTTTTCTAACAACAGTAAGATTTGTTAATATTCTGCAGCACTAATATTCCTTTGGGACATTTTAAAAGGCTAATAATGCCATGTTATCAACCACTTATTCTGAAAAAAAGATTTCTTCATCCACGTTTCAAGAAAGGAAGAGCAAATCCATGATCACAAGGACTTATACTCTATTCATTGTCTTTCTTCTTTCAGGGTTGGTTTTGCAGGTAGCTTCTCAACCTCCTTGATTGTCTTGACTACGATAGGCTTTCTGCATTTATACTAATACATTAAAATGAGTAAATTTAGAATTCCACTAAATACTTTGTGTAAAGATCATTTACAGAGTGTCTATTATGTCCCATAATTAGCATTTACAAAGAATAATTGAAGATTTGGAGAGCAAAATTCAAATATTCCTGGAGTAGATGATTTACAGTACCAGGCCAGAGGATTTGTAATTTGATTTTCAAATTTTAATTTTATTTCTCATTTTCTTCATAATTATGGGCTCCGGTAGCACACTAGGCTTCATCCTAAGGAATAGTTTTTAACAATTTTTAGATCTTTGTCCTGGGCTAGAACTGGGAGTTTGGAGCCCACCAAGATCTACCTTTCCTTTAATTTTCTGAAGGCCTTGATAGATGGTTTTAATTAATTGTTTGAGCATGTATGACAAATATCCATTAGCCTAACAGTATGCTGAGCAAACCTAAATGAATGTTGTATGCTGAATGTGCAACTAACTTGTGAAATAAGCAACATAGGGCCTGCTTCTGTCATGTACAGATTTAGCAGACAAGGCTGTTGAAATAAGCTTCAAATTTTGTATGGGTCCATGACCAATCAGCGCTGCCCCAAATCTTTGGTCAATGTCTGGTTTAATCATAGACGTGGATTTTCAGATCAAGGAATGTTTCTTGAACACGTTGAACTAGAATTTTTAGTTTCAACTTGATATGCTATGAAGCCAAGACTATTATATCCATTTTTTCTTTTTTCTAAAATTTCTGTATATTTTACTCAAAGTGAAATGTGGTGATCGTTTTGGGATTTTATGAGATGGCTAAAAAGGCATGTGATTCTAGCTAGCCGAGAGAGTTGATCATTTTCCCTACATGTGGTCACAGGGTGAGGGCAACGGTGGGGAGAAGGAAAAGGGACTCACGTGACCACTGGGTCAGCCCCACAGCCTCCCAGGCTCTGTGTCTCCAGATCCGCAGGGACTCTAGACCCGCCCCTATTTCAACTTGCTCAGTAGATGCTCAGGGAGTCTTGGTTGAGTGTTTAACGTTGGATAAGCACTGCCTTCTACGCTGCCCCTTCTCCAAGAATGAGCTCAATTATCACCTCACCCAGAAGTCTTCCCTGGCTTCTTCCAAGAGATGTACCTGCCCCTTCGCCCATGGGCTCGTTGCTAGCTGTGCCCACCTGTTATAATTATACCTTAATTAGGTACCTACTCCTTCCTCGAGAGTATCCCCAGCCCATGGCGCAGGAAGCGGTATCTTTTCACCTCTTTTACCCTGAAGACTAACAGACGCCAGCACATAGTAGGCCCTCAGTAAGTCTCATTTGAAGGAACAGGCAATATTTGAAAAAGGAAAATGGTATTTTCAAGATTGATCCCTGAGTGAATGCAAGCAAAATCTCTCTAAAAACAAGACGCCTGAGACATCAAGTTATGTTGCTGGGTGATAGAATTTTTTAACAGGGAATATAGTTGTAGACATTAAATTTCCATCATGAAAGATTTAGATTGTTTCTGCTCTGCAATTAGAAGGTTAAAAGGAAAGGTCTTTGAACCCAGAAAATGAGCTCTTTAGTATCTTGCGCAGGTCACCATCACCTGCTCCCCTGAGGCTGCTAAGCTGGTCACTCTAAAAGTGGTTAAAATGTTTATGGTCACAGATGACGGGAGTAGACTTCTTATTAACAAGTTGAGATGTGAATAAGAGAATTAAGTGTCAGTTTCTTTCCTGGCAAACACCCCTTAATCAAATTCATTAGAACAAATGCTCAAGGGAGAAACCTGAGAAAGCCCTAGCAAAAGAGCTTTATATGTATTTTCAACTTTTGGCTATCGATGAATAAACACCGTTTTCACGAGTATTCCATCTAGATGCAGTAAAAGCTTTATTTCATACCGGACCACGTTGGTTTCGTAATTATTGTACTGGAGTTTTATGTTAACCCTATATTGCCTAGTCTCAGGAATATAATACAATCATTATTTATAGGAATTATGTCACTTATGAAGTATGCCTGGGAAATACCAAAAGCATTGTCCTTGTACAGGACATATTTGGCTGGTGCTTGTTCCTAGATTAAAGGAAAATGGAAAACATGAAATGTCAGAACTGACAGCAGCCTCAAGACGAAACAGGCCATTTTCGGATCTGCTAAGCACCAGGCACTGACCTACCCGGTCACTCCCCCATCTCACCGGCTTAGTTTTAGGAGCTGCGTGCTTGATGTTCACCTTGAAGGAAAGAGGAGGAAAGCTGAGAAGGACTGAATGACTTTTCCAAGGAAGATGTAATGTCTTTCCTGGAGGACTCAAAGATTTAACCAGGCCAGACGTGTGGCCCTACCAGATACGCATCTCGACTGTAGGGGACCGACACCTGGCGGCCACCTCACTCACCTGCATTCACGAAGCTGAGGACAGGCGGCAGTGTCTTTCTTTTCAGCCTGAGGCCTTTCTGCTATAATTTACCCACATCATGTGGTTCTACTCTGTAAGATATTGGGGAGCAAAAGTGGCATCCTATTCATTTATAGGCCCGGCATCGAAAACACCGTATTGTGTGTACACAGGTACACACACAGAGGCACCCAAACATACACACACACTTATTTATTTATTGTGCATATAGTACAGCAAAGAAGTGAATCACATAGAAGTGTTAAATGATACCATCATCTCATTAAAAGTCGCTAGGTCATTTCCTCACTTTCTTTGTGCCTCAGAATTATCTCTGGTTATTTAATTTTTTTACTACGTTCTCCAAAACCGTAAACTTGTGTTTTTGTTTTTGTTTTTTCTATTTTATTTTAGTGGAGAAAGAGGATCTGGGAAGTCTGAAGCCAGCAAACAAATAATGAGACACCTCGCCTGTAGGTCTGGTTCCAGCAGGCCTATATTCGATTCCAAATTTAAACATGTAAGTCTCTTGCTTGGGTTAGAAAAGCAAGAAAAGGGGGCATCTTAATAGGCCATAAGTTTAACCATAAGTTGACCAAAATTTGTGGAAAGAAAGAAAAAAAGACCGGTGCAAATGAATATTGTTCACGTCAAGGTTTATTTTCTTGTATATATTTTAAAATATTGTGAACATCATACTCTTTTTGTATTTGCTCTGAACAGTTGGATTGAAAATAGGTAATACAGTTACAGTCTGTCGTTGTTTACATAGAAAGCGACACTTTGGTGGGATTGGCTAGATAAGCAACTTTTGTGGGGGGATTACTGAGAGATGATAATGAAGTTTCAGTGTATGTAAAAGAACTGGTAACAGTCAACTTTGATGACATTAATAGGCTGGTGATAAACCTTCAACCCCCAAATTGATATTTTGACATATAACATTGTATTAGTTTTAGGTATACAACATAATGATTTGATATTTGCATATATTGCAGAATGATCACCCCACAATAAATTTAGTTAACATCCATCACCACACATAGTTACAAATTTTTTTTTCTTGTGATGATAACTTTTAAGATCTAGTCTCTTAACAACTTTCAAATGTACAATACACTATTATTAACTGTAGTCACCATGCAGTGCATTACATCTCCAGGACTTACTTATCTTATAACTGGAAGTTTGTACCTTTTGACTCCCTTCATCCAAATTAAGACTGATTTTAAATTATATGCAGTAACATTTGCTTTTATATGAAGACACCTTATCCTGCTACTTCATAGACCTAAAATACTGTCAGGATTGAATGAGGAAACCACAAAGCCCTATTAGCAGCTAAGGGAAAGGTCAAGTTTCACACGATAAAACTCAGACATTTGACTCAAGGAGACACCTGGAAGTAGATTGATGTTTTCACACTGTTCTAGCAAGTTTTGTTAACAGGTATTTTCCAGGCCACAGCGGATTAGAAGGAGAAACTCTCTTTTCAATTCTTCTCTTTACAAAGAATGTATGATAAATCAACTCTACAATGCATCTATGGTATTGTATGTGTTCATTAATGACTTTAATTCACAACCATTTATTAAACTCGAGCTATATATTGGGCATGTGCATAATTCTACAGCACAGCTCAAAGTAATTTAACATTTTGGGACTACTTGGGAAAAGTAGTGTAAACTCTTTGTTCAGGTATTGTAATATGCTTACTAATGACACTTAAGGATTAGAGAATCTATAAAGCAATGTGGTTTTAAAGTAGACTCAGGTTACCTAATAAAATAACAAGATCTACTGGCTTAATTGTAATGATAAGAAACCATAGTCTCTATGTAAATTACAGACTAAAGCACTCATTTATTAAAACAATGCTTTGAGAAAGAGCAGAGTGTAACTTCTAAAATGCATTCTAGATTACTTTATGTAAATTGGCTTTATGTAAATTGGATTACTTTATGTAAATTGGCTTTATGTAGTGAATACATTCTAAGCTGCATTCTTTTGGATAAGATAGATATAACTCTTCCAAATCAATTAGCATCTGGGAATCCATATTATAATGTCAATGCAAATTTCAAGTGAAACTATTTCTAATTCATTTGTTCATTTTACTCCTTTCTCGTGGCAAATTAAGGGTGTCAGAAACAAGTGATTTCTAGTCTTAGGTTTGAGTATGGCTTAAACTTCATGTCCATCATGCTTTTTTTGGTCTCCCTTTAAATGATCATCCACATGCATTTATTCAGTGTACAAGACATTCTTGAAAATTACCCAGCCACAGTTTTTGCCCAGCATCCGAGTGTGTGTGCTATGCGGTAATAAAATACAAGCATTGGAAAAAGTTATGAACTGACTGTAAATCATTGTAACATCACAGGTGTTCACTGAAATTATGTCTGTTTAAGAGATGGGCCAGTACTTTCTGCATGAAAGAAAAATTGTATTTAGGAGGTGAGTAGAAAAGAGTATCCTTGATACACAGAGCAACGTAGTAGAAGGCTTTATGTTCAGTGCAAGATGAGAGGAAGGTTCGTTAGGTGGCCCGGAAAGGAGAGGAGCGAGTGAACAGAGTTAGACGGTGGAACACCCCTTGGAGGTACCACAGGGCAGACACGTGCAAGATGCTGCCCTGAGGGGCCACGTGCACGGCAGACAGGCACATGGTATCTTCCACTGGGAGATACTGGTTGAGTCTGGACCAAATCATCTTGCCCTACATCTTAGCATAATGTGAGAGAAAAACAGTCATTGAAGGTCATGCTGATCAGCAGTTTCCAAAGAATAAATAGTAGAAGAACGGTAGCAACATAACAGGAAGGACATATCGGGATGGTCTTCAGCACAGAATCGTGGAGAAACTGAGGCGTAGAGAACACTTTCCTTGTGGTTTACATCGATGGCAGAATTAAAGATTTATAATTCAAGGTTATTATCCGGAGCTGGGTTGGGGGGAAACACAAAAGGAAGGGGTTTGGGAGGAAGCTGGCCATTTCTAAGTTCCAGGCTGTCACGGTGAGCAGTGCTCTCTGCAGAGGGTACAGAGAGGGGCAGAAGGAGATTTAACTGGTATCTGAAGGTGAGCTCCAGAGGTGGTTTTTGGTCATTTTATGCAGGTAATACACATATTTTTAAAGGACGCACAGCTGTAACATTTCTGGATTTTAATCTTATACTTCAATTGTCCCGTCTTGAAAGTCTACATAGGTTTACATTCTGCCTTTGGGATGGGCTTCAGAGTGAGCTTTACCCCCTGGGCAGATGGGTTTGAATCCTATCACTGTAGATATTGCTTTTGTTTCCCTGGACAATTTCAAGACAGCTGAGATCAGTTAAGAGGGTGGTTGTTTCTAGTCCCTGTATTTGAATTTCAAACTGTGGAAGCAGGGACTTTCCATGGCAGTAGGTTTATTGGAACATAAAAGTCATGTTTTGGGAAAAAACACAATTGCCTGGGACTTTTCACTAATTCTGGCCCAAATGAGTTTCAACTTTAAGACATTCAGTTCCATTTAAATTACTTAAATATTTATTGAGCAACCGCTTTCACAGAGAGTGATGGGGTCACCTTGATTAAGCCCTTATTTTTTATTGAGGAGGCTACAAGTTTTTACTTTGAGAAAATCCAGCTGACTAACTACTACCAGGATAATAGTGCGTAACTTTTAGTGGCAGAACTATGAAAATTTTATAGAAAAAAATTCCAATGTAAAATAGGAACAAATCATGCCAATAAAATTTGAAACAGTAAATACTGAGGAAATGTGTACTTACTTCCCTTTGCCTATATTTTTATTTAAAGTTTTATTATGGCACAATATTCTCATTATTTTGTTTTAAAGTTGAGCGGCAGAACAGTACTGGTTTTGCATTTTTTCTGTATTTCTCTTAACACATTTGTTTAGTGCCACCTATTGGGCAAATGGATGATTAAAGATTAAAAAACAAAAACAAAAACAAACCTCATTTCAGTTTAATCTTGAATCGTGGACCAGCAGTGCACAATGAAAGAATGCCATGTATTTATATTTGTTCAGTAGTTTTAGGTTTATGCTAATTTTCTGCCTCATATGTCTTTATTGTTATTCAGATATGGTGATTAAACACACCGATTCTGCAAGAGATTGCTCCGGTTTCAATCCCAGCTCCACTATTTATAAGCTCTGAACCTTGGGAAATTTACTTAATCCATCAGTTTCCTTTTCTATAAAATGGAGACAGTAGCTGTGAGAATTAAAAGAAGTTATTTGTACATATACACGCATATACGTTCGTACATAAATATGAATGTGTGCGTGTGGTTATATATAATTTATATATAACTTTATATATATAACTTTATATATATATAGTTCCTGGCACATAGTAAGTAAAGTATAAATGTTTTCTACTATTATTAACAAAAACAAAACTAATCTTTGCTATTTGTTGAATGCTTAACCATGTGCCAGGCACCAAGCTGAGCGCTTCATACACCAGACTCTGATAACCACTGAAGGGGTTATTCTGCTTAGAGTAAAGGAAAGGAGGCTTGGGAATTTATGAAACTTGCTCACGGTGATCGAACTTGTCATTAGCAGAGCTGGAAGTGGGGGGGGGGGAGGTGGGGCAGAGCACATGCATCGTGCCATTCATTACCCTGGACTTCCTGTCTGGGCGTGGGTCATTCATTATCTTTTATATTCATTTTCTATTATAATAAGAAATTAGTGTGTTATCAGATACAATACCAACAAACTAGAAGCCAAAATATTTAAAAATTTTATTTTATTACTTTTTATGAATTTTTAAACAATTGTTTATTGTAATATTGTAAAGGTTTAAAATGTGATATAACTATACTATTAATTTTGCTATATATTTATTTCATATTAAGTTGTTGGAAAAGAAGCAAAACATAGGACCTTCATAAATACTGTTTCAAATTATTTTTCAGAAACATTTCTGCCGTTACTACTATCAATGCACTGTTATGATCTTTAAAATTAGGTTATTGTAAAGAGACCTAAATCATAGGGTTTCTGTAAAGAGTCAGTGTTTCTCTCCAAAAGTTCAAACTTCAAAAACAGACGTTTTAATATATTTCACTGTTTCCACAATGTTTAGCACTGTGACTTGTGATTAGAATCAAAGTGTTGTTTTATAATCTTTCAAAATATAAAATACTTCCAGGTGAGTTGAATGCCTTAGTAGAGCAGTATCCAGAAAGTTAAAAAATAGCAGCAAACTTTTTTTTTCTAATTTAGAATAAAAGTCTCAAAAAATACCATCATCAGAAATTATAAGCCACCACCAAGTGTATCATTAAGGTATCATAGTGCTCACCTTGTGGTTGATGCAGGAACTGCATTTAAGGTGTCAGTGTCTTGAAACATACAGAAAAGTACCTTTGAACCTTCCAGATTTTCATACTTTTTGGAGAATTGTTTGGCCATCATCATTATCACAGGCACAATCGATTCTGAGAAAAAAAATGACATTCATCCTATAGTCAATTTTTAAGGAAATATGTGAAGAATTTCAGGTGCCAGGGTTGATCTGAGGAGCTATATTAACAGCATTTTTAAAGCTGCAAACACCCATCCCTACAAGAGCACCTCGTGATAAGATACACTGGACCCAACGGCTTCATCTAGAATTCTTACTGTGGAGCAAAAACAGGGTATGGGAGGGTTATCTAGGGGTTCGGGGTGCAAAAGAGTATGTGGCAAAGTAAATACGGGTTCAGAAGAAGGTTATAAACAAATGTTTAAGTGAATTCGTTGTTTTTAAAGGAAATTCTGACTATTGCTTATATTAACTCTAATTCCTCCCTCCAAAGCCACAGAAGCACTTCTACTGTTCTATTCAAGTTAAAAAGCCCAAATAGCCTGTGCTGAGTTGTGTGCGTGCGTGCGTGTGTGTGTGTGTGTGTGTGTGTGTGTGTTACACTGAGAGGCTAGTGAAAGGAAGGGAGTCATGTGCTCTGTGCATGATTATCTTGTTACGTTGGCTGCCATTTGAGAGGGAGGATGCTAGCAGTTTCCATTTGAGAAAAGAATGACCTTAAAATTGCAATATTGTGTTGTATGAACAATGGAGAACCTCTTAGCTGAGGGAAGAATATTCCTGTCTCTTTGCTATTATTACCCAATTTTGTTTAAACAGATGCGTAGCTCAATAAATGTTTCCCTTTAAAAAATTAATAAATGTTTCCCTTTTGCTACAGGTCACGAGCATCTTAGAAGCCTTTGGACACGCCAAGACCACTCTTAATGACCTGTCCAGCTGCTTCATAAAGTATTTTGAACTACAATTCTGTGAGAGGAAAAAACACTTAACTGGAGGTAAGTGTGAAATTAACAAGGGAGATCTCTGGAGCTACCAGAAGGGGGCAGAGAAACACCAAGCACCGTGGCAACAGTGACTGGTGTGTGTGCGAGTGTGTGTGTGTGTGTATGTGTGTGTGTGTGTGTGTGCACCCACATGTGGGTGTATCAGTGTGCACACCCAAGGTGTCAAGTTATGAGTTCTAAAATTATTGTGAATTGAAAAATATTCTGAGATGCAAGATGAACCTTTCAAGGCAATTTTTGTGTAAAGTATATAATATGAAACCAAACCCAAAATAGCTGAAATGAATCACACTTGCCGAACACAGAAACAAACTTAAATATCAAAATAATGTGTAACTTGAGTACATAATTCCTTCTTGCAAGGTACGTTGAAATCTATTTTAAATAAAACTGAATCTGTATTTTAAAATGATTGAATTAAAACAAATCAAAAAATCAAAATGATCACCCAACTAAACCCAAACAGAACTATTTCTTATTTGACTTAAATATTTAGTGTGTACTCCATGAAAACCCCCTATTTGAAATTCAGCTAATTTAGAATTCACTTGGGATTTTACATCTTTCAAATCAAAACAGATTATCCATGCAAATTAATAACATGAATATAACTGTAGTTAGAATGCCTGAATCTACTTGGAGGAATAGAGTATTTTCAGAAGTTTTGTAACAGCTGTTAGCACACAAACAATTGTAATTGTCTTTGAAAGAGATCAGTTTTATTTGGTGTTTCAAGTTACACTATCTTCCCTTCAGGAAACAAAAGTCACTTTTGACCATAGTTTAGAAACAAATAACCTGTATTTTGCAGTAAGGTATGTCCAAATCCCATTAGTACTAAATGAAATTTGGTAAAAAATATGCATAAAAAGAGTCAGAAAAGATAATTTTAGATGTTGATGTTAGAGGCTTAAATTCTGCAATAGGGAGGCTGTTTTGTTTTGTCTCTTACTCCATGGCTAAGAGCTCTATTTGAAGATCTACCATTTTAGGAAAACCTCAGAGGAGAAATGTCTTGAGCCTCAAACTCTGGTTTTCACATCTTTGTTTGTAACACCCCAGTGAGACCCCTCCCTCCAAGTGGAGGGCACAGCCTGACCCCCTCATTTGTGAGCATAATTTCCGCTGAGCTTTCCGGCACCAAGGGTTGGAGCCATAGCAGCTGGGAGATTCAGGGGTTCCGAAGGTTGCACGTCCGAGCCCCTTGCTACTCCAGGGGGACCCGAAGATAAACAAGGACACTGTGTAATCTGGAAGCTTGTTAGAAATGCAACCTCCTATGCCCCACTGCAGACCTCAGGATTGGGACTTGAACAATTTCTGGCGATTCCCTGGCAATTCAGACAAACGCTGAAGTTTGAGAGGGACGGTTCTAGCCCAACCCAAGTAAAGCCGGATGCTAGGGCTTATGCACAGTTGGCTCCGAGGAGATACAGCGTGTTCTTTTTTGGAAAAAATGGCAGAATTTTATTTCTTTTGTTTTTGTGGTTGTAAAGTTTACACTTGTTTTTTTTTAACTTTTTATTTTATATTGCTGTGCAGTTGATTAACAACTCTGTAACAACCAAATAGGGAAAAAGAATTTGCAAAAGACTAGATACATGTATATGTATAACTGAATCACTTTGTTGTACGCCTGAAACCGATACAGCTTGTTCTCGATTCAATATTCCCTTTACCAAGACGAAGATACGATAAGTGGCTTCTGACGGTCTTACCCATTCCTAATTTTGTTTACTTTCTCTTCTGGAAAGAATTTAACATGTCCTCCTCAGGAACGTTAATTTAGAAAATAATTGTATGCTGCATAAAAAAAGAAGGCGAAGGCTTACTTGTGGAGCTTTCTGTTAATCATCAGGCAGCCCCACAGAGCTTCAGCATAATCAGACCCACAGACACCTCTCACACGGCCTCTGCAGGCTGCACACTGTGACACGGTGACAATAAATATTCATACAGAGGAGCCTGAGGCGCTTCCAGGTCCCGAAACGCCCTCTGAACTGTTAAAGAGCTGTGAGCGTCAGCGTACCGTCCGCCTGGCACGTAACTTCATTTTCAGACGAGGTCACGTGCACAGGTACGGGGGCTTAGGGCTTAGCCATATCTTTTTGTGGGACACAACTCACCCCACGACAGAGAATAAGGAGAGATCTATTGTGTCTGTCTTTACTTTTCAAAATTATTCTCAGTCTAAGAAAACGTCATCATCACCTCCAAAAACAGGCACTGTTGAAACACTTGAAGAAGCTGTACGTCAATGGGATATTTTTGAATAATTTCATCACTGAGAGTCCTTTTCTGAAAGAAAAAATGTAAAAAGGTATTAATTTAAATTACTTTACATGTTTTTTAAAGACAGCTGAGTTCTTCAAATTAGTCCTGTGTAAAAGCCTTCTGAATTTTAAGTGTTCACTAGAATAGTAAACCAAATTGGACTAAGGTTTTTACACCTCAAATTAGGTAAAATATATGTAGGTTACAGGTTGATTTCATGCTTCACGGTAGTCTAGATTTTCTTAAATTATCAACACGTAAAATAGTTGTAATGAGTTTATTGTACAGGGAATATTATATTACTGCTTTTAAGGCTGATAGATGCTGTATATTTCCTTTATTGACATTATTGCTTATACTTTTATAATTTAATGCCAACTCCTTGATCAGGGATGCAACCACCAATTGTAACAAAGAAAATACAAGTCTCAGTTTTATGAAACATCAGCTACAGAAAGTCAGGATTGTTTCTTATTTTGAGGAAATTTTAACTAATAAAGAACATTCTAGGGCTTCCCTGGTGGCGCAGTGGTTGAGAATCTGCCTGCCAAAGCAGGGGACACGGGTTCGAGCCCTGGTCTGGGAGGATCCCACGTGCCGCGGAGCAACTAGGCCCGTGGGCCACAACTGCTGAGCCTGCGCGTCTGGAGCCTGTGCTCCGCAACAAGAGAGGCCGCGATAGTGAGAGGCCCGCGCACCGCGATGAAGAGTGGCCCCCACTTGCCGCAACTAGAGAAAGCCCTCGCACAGAAGCGAAGACCCAACACAGCCATAAATAAGTAAATAAATAAATAAAATTAAAAAAAAAAAAAAAAAAAAAGAACATTCTAACCTGGGCTTTCAGTCCAGGTTTTTTCCCATCTGATTACTTATTTAACAGTATAATCTTTCTACGTTCCCCAAGCCCCGGTTTCTAATGTGCTCCCTTGATTCCAACTCTGTTGACTGTAGACCAAGTCTCCCCGCTTATTTCTTCCCCAGCACTTGTCAAAATCTGAAAGCGTCCTTTCCCATTTGTCTGGTGGCTGTCTGTGGCTCCTCTTAGGATACAGGTTTGCTGATGGCAGAGCGCTTGTCTCTCCGGGTGCACGGTAGGCCTGCGTTCAGTATCTGTTGGATTACAGACTCTGAGGCGTGGCACTGGGGAGCGATCACAGCGAAGCAGTCATCATTCAGTTCAGGGAGGGGACTGTGTGAACGCCTCAGGAGCTCATTCATGCCAGCAAAGAACACCGTTACCGAGAGTGTGCAATAGTCAAGGAAAGTTATCAACATTTAACTCTGGATTATTTTTTGTAAATTAGAGCCGATTCTCTTCATAATGAGAGTTTGTGTGTGCTAAGGGTAGAACCATTATCTGCCTCCTGAGTGTGGAGACTGGCAAAACAGAAACGTGCTGAAGGGTCTACAAAGGTAGGAGGACCCAGAACCCATGTGTGGGAAGGGAAGAATAATTGGCTCCTTGCCTTTTCTGTGCCTTGAAGACACCCAGGCTTATTGAAGTGGAAATTGAAATTTGCTAACAGTCAGAGATGTTTCCCAATAAACATGCCAAGGCTGTGTTATCTACTTGGGAAAGTTAAAACTTAGAGTGAACACAAAGAGCTGGAAAATATATTAAGATGTTTGCATTTCGTTTTTTCAAACCTTGATTTTAAACAGACAGACAAGTAAATAGTTTTCATCTTCATTGATGTCATCGTCAACTATCCTTAGTATTATACTCTCAGTTCTTTTAAAAGTTTCAGAATGGCCATCATCAAAAAACCTATTAATAATAAATGCTGGAGAGGGTGTGGTGAAAAGGGAACCCTCCTGCACTGTTGGTGGGAATGTAAATTGATACAGCCACTATGGAGAACAGTATGGAGGTTCCTTAAAAAACTAAAAATAGAACTAACATATGATCAAGCAATCCCACTCCTGGGTATGAATCCAGAAAAAAACATGGTTCAAAAGGATACATGCACCCCAGTGTTCATTGCAGCACTGTTTACAATAGCCAAGACATGGAAGTAACCTAAATGTTCATAGGCAGATGAATGGATAAAAAAGATGTGGTATATATACAATGGAATATTACTCAGCCATAAAAAAGAAGAAATAATGCCATCCATTTGCAGCAACATGGATGGACCTAGAGATTATCATACTAAGTGAAGTAAGTCAGACAGAGAAAGACAAATGTCATGATATCCCTTATATGTGGAATCTAAAAAAAATGATACAAATGAACTTATATACAAAGCAGAAATAGACCCACAGACATAAAAAACAAACATGGTTATCAAAGGGGAAAGGAGTGGATAAATTAGGAGTTTGGGATTATCATATACACACTACTGTATATAAAATAGATAACCAACAAGGACCTACTGTATAGCACATGCAATTATACTCAATATTTTGTAATAACCTATAATAGAAAAGAATCAGAAAAAGAATATATATACATATATATATATACAAAAATGAATCACTTTGCTGTACACCTGAAACTAGCACAACATTGTAAACCAACTATACTTCAATTAAAAAAAAAAAGTTTCCGGGAATTCCCTGGCAGTCCAGTGGTCAGGACTCAATGCTTTCACTGCCGAGGGCCTGGGTTTGATCCCTGGTTGGGGAAGTATGATCCCGCAAGCCATGCGGTGTGGCCAAAAAATTTAAAAAAAATTTTTTTTAATGAAAAAAAATGAAATAAACTAAAAAAAAAATTTCAGAGTGCTTTAATTGATTGCATCTCCTTTGAAGAACAGCATCTTTTAGTGCAAACAGCCTGGGCTCTGGAGATAAGCCAGTTGGGTTTAAATGTGAAAAGGCCTGCAGCAGGATTTAAATGAGGCAAAGTTGGAAAAGCACCTAGCATAGTGCCTGGTACACAGTAGGTACTTTAAATGGTGATTCCTCCTCTTGGGATCCAGGAAGCCTGGGATCTTTGTTTCTTTTTGTCCCCACTTACGGATGGGGAAAGTGAAGTTAAGAGGGACGTGGAGATGCCAGTATCAGGTTCAGGACTGGGGACCGTACTTTGGACTCCTGATTGAGGCACCGTTCACGCATAACACCCCCGGCACTACTGATCCTGGAGAGTGAAGTCAAAAGTAGTGCCTGGGGGTGAAAGAGAGACTATTTGGCTGTGTTAATTAAGCAGCAGTGTGCTTTTGGTGATTGCTGATTGAAGGCATGATGGGCATTTCTGGGAAGAGATCTGATTAGTCATATACTGGTAACCACTTGGGTGGGCAGAGTGAGAGTGGGTGCTGGAAGTTTCTGGAAGCCAGTGGAAGGGCACCTGGAGCACTTGACCTTCTTGAAGGAGAGGGAGGTTTATCTCTTCCACCTCCTTTCATCTTGAACAAAAATAGGTATGGCTCTATAAAATCCTTTCACTGCATATTATGTTACATATAATCTGCAAACATATATATTTTTTTCAGTAGCGAAACTTTCTGGAAGACCTACTCACATAGATTTCTGGAAAGATGGAGGATCACAAGTATATTTCCAGTCAAGAATATTTCTGACATAAAATAATTTTTAAAACGTACAAGTCTTCAGAAGTCAAGAAATTAGTAGAAACTTTCTGTGCATGGACACTTGCATGAATGAGTCAGAAACATTTTTAACTTCAGAACCTATCATTTTCCTTCCATTATTCCAGTTTCATTTAAAACACAACAGAAAGGCCTGCATTTTCCCCATTCGGAAGAATATTAGAGTCTCACAGAAATTTGAATTTTTGGTTGTTTTGAATTTTTGGTTGTTTTCTTCCATCTAAAACCTCCTTAAAGATGGACTTTAAAAAAAAAATCCTACTGATTAGAAATTCTTCTAGTCCACAGCATTTTATTCACTGCTGGCGATGCACTAACTAGGATGTTACTGGTTTTGAAAGATGAAAGGTACTGAGGTCACTCTATGATGTGGAATTTGCTGAGTGATGAATGCTGCTTTAAATTGAGCTTCTGTGTTGGCTTGAACAAGTGGGCATAAGGTCAGTCTTTTCCCTGAGCATAGAAGCTTGATGGTCAGAAGGTCACCACTTAGCCCTCCATTTTCACCTGATATTCCGTTAGTTGGTGACCAGAAAATAACGGTGGGGACAGCTATGACAGTTTATTTCCTATGTGTACAGATTTTTAGAAATATTCTCTTGAGCAGTTAATTACTTCAGGGTTAATATTATCAATAACAAATGGAACATGTTTTCAGCATTTTGCTTAAGAAGGAAAAAGTAGGAAAGCAAATTTAATAATTAAGACCTCAACTTGAAATTACCACCTGATTAAATACTCATGGAGAAATGGAAAAGAAACCACACCACCTCATTCTAATTTTACCATCACCTTCGGGCTTTAATGCCGCTAATTAAAGGGGTATTTTGAAAGAGTCTTTCTTTATGCACTTTTGATAACTTTTCTAGAAGGTGTCTAATGAGACAACTTTTCTTACTAAGGTTTATTAATTTTGAGATTTTTTTTTAAGCACTGATCATCATTCTGACTGACTAAATTGACCACTTACAAAATTTATAGGAATAAAGCACTGCAGTAGTGGTTCCATTTGTTCAAGTAGATTTGCTATATAAAACCCAAATTGGGAGACCTCACAGTTTTTGCTTTTAGAGGCTGGACTCTGGAATAATTAACAGCAGACTCATTACACGAAATTTGGTTTATAGTTCAAATGGAGGGAAAAATTAAATTCATTTTCCTTCCTAAAACTGCTATCTTTTTGATCCCAAATATTATCGACCATGAATTCTTACTTCAAAGTGGAAAACTATAGTAATTCACAGTTGCATTTAAAATTCAAATACATAACTGTTTACTGACCATTCATAATGATAAGAATAAACCTAAATTCAAATAAAAAGAATACTCCAGAAACAGTAGGATTTTCAGCATGCCAAATACATGGTCCTAAGTTCTGATTAACACTAGATTCTGAATTTCCAGTCCTATCTTTGAAGCAAAACCGGGGTTGTGATTCCCAAATTGCATACTTCCGTCATTTCTCACGTACTATGAACGAAACGTGGGTTATTTTTTCTTTTGCTTTTGTAATGTTTAAAGGCAGAGGAGCAAATAATGAATCCTTGATATGAGTCCTACTAATACATGTGAGGTCACAATAAACCAGGAAGATGACTGGACATTATTCACATTGCGCCTGCTTTACTTACAGACACATTACTTATTTCCTCCCTGACTAGAATGTAAACTTTATTGTTGAAGGACCAGTGTCATTATCTACCACTGCGCTACAAACCACGATTTAGCTCCCTCTTATAATTCCAGTATATTAGGTCTTGAAACCTTAGTACCATTCTGTATCTTAAATTGTATCTTCATGTATTCACGTAGTATTTGCCTTTGCTGCAGTGAGTTTCTTCCAGTGTTTCCAGCAGTGAGAGACCATTGTCTGTATCTCTTTTCCTTAATAGTGCTGCTATAAAAACCTTCTGAGCTGTTTGACAGTAATACTTGCTAATGTCTACAGCAGAGCATTTAAAATCAATGCCTACTGATATATACCCGAGCAATATGTACCTGCAAATTTTGAGACGTTAATCAAGAAAATTCTAATACTTATTTTGGTGGCTTTGTTATAGGCAAGGACATATCTTGTTTCAGATTATATTTGTGCACAAAAGTATATGTTGGGTCAGGAACAAGGTAAGAATGTCCCCTCTCACCACTCTCTTTCAACACCATACTGGAAATCCTAGCTAATGTAATAAGAAAAAGAAAAAAAAGGTACACATATTGGGAAGGAAGAAATCAAGCTGTCTTTGTTGATTTGATTTTAGAAATCTGAAAGAATCATCATCAACAACAACAACAACAAAAACTCCTGGAACTAATTAGTGATTGTAGCAAAGTTTCAGGGTATAAGGTTAATATACAAAAGTCAATCGCTTTCCTGTGTATCATCAATGAACAACTGGAATTTGAAATTAAAAACAGCACCATTTCCATTAGCACCAAAACAAAAATACTTAAGTATAAATTTAGCAACATATGCACATGATCTTCATAAGGAAAACTACAAAACGTTGATGAAAGAAAGCAAAGAAGATCTGAATGGTGAGACACTCAATGTTCAATGAATAGGAAGGCTAGGAAGACTCAGTATTGTTAAGATGTCCGTTCTTCCCAATTTGATCTATAGATTCAGTACAATTCCAATAAAAATCCCTGAGTTACTTTGTGGATATTGACAGAGAGTTTGTATGGAGAGTTAAAAGATCCAGAATAGCCAACACAACACTGAAAAAGAAGAACAAAATTGGAGGACTGGCCCTACCCAACCTTAAGACTTACTGTAAAGCTACAGTAATCAAGACAGTGTAGCACTGGTGAAAAAATAGACAAATAGATCTATGGAACACCAATAGAGAGCACAGAAATAGACCCACATAAACATAGTCAACTAATCATTGACAAAGGAGCAAAGGCAATTCAATAGAGAAAGGATAGTCCTTTCAATTAATTATGCTGGAAAAACAGAACATCCACAGGCAAAAAAACCACGAATGTAGGCACAAAGATATCACGAAAAATAGCTCAGGTAGATCATAAATCTAAATGTAAAAACAAAACTATAAAACTTTTAAAAGAGAATAGAGGAGAAATTTTACGTGACTGTGGGTTTGGCAATGACTTTTTTTTTTTTTTAAATAAATTTATTTTATTCTTGGCTGCGTTGGGTCTTTGTTGCTGTGCGCGGGCTTTCTCTAGTTGGGGTGAGCGGGGGCTACTCTTCGTTGTGGTGCGCGGGCTTCTCACTGCGGTGGCTTCTCTTGCTGCGGAGCACGGGCTCTAAGCACGCGGGCTTCAGTAGTTGTGGCTCACGGACTCAGTAGTTGTGGCTCACGGGCTCTAGAGCACAG
Source organism: Eschrichtius robustus (assembly GCF_028021215.1). NCBI lineage: Eukaryota > Metazoa > Chordata > Mammalia > Artiodactyla > Eschrichtiidae > Eschrichtius > Eschrichtius robustus. The sequence continues at coordinate 78,516,600 of NC_090841.1, forward strand.
GCTCAGTAGTTGTGGCGCACGGGCTTCGTTGCTCCGTGGCATGTGGGATCTTTCCGGACCAGGGTTCGAACCCCTGTCCCCTGCATTGGCAGTGGCAGGCGGATTCTTAACCACTGTGCCACCAGGGAAGCCCGGCAATAACTTTTCAGATACAACACTAAAAGCACAGTCCGTGAAAGGAATAATTGATAAGCTAAACTTCATTAAAATTCAAAATTTCTGTTCTGTGAAAGACACTGTTAAGAGAATGAAACGATGAGCCATGGGCTGGGAGAAAATATTTGCAAAAGACATATTTGATAAAAAAATTGTTGTCTAAAATATATGGAGAACTCTTAATATTCAACAGTAAGAAAACAACTCAGTTTTAAAAATGGGCAAAATATCTGCACGGACATCTCAGCAAAGAAGACAGGCAAATGGAAATAAGCATATGAGAAGATGTTCCACGTTATACGTCATCTAGGAAATGCAAATTCAGACAAGGATGAAATACCACTGCACACCTGTTAAAATGGCTAAAATCCCAAACACCGACAACACCAAGTACTGGCGAGGATCTGGAGCAACAGGAACTCTGATTTATTGCTTATGGGAACGCAAAATGGTACAGCCACTCTGGAAGATAGTTTGGCAGTTTCTTACAAAGCTGATCATAGTCTTACCATATGATCTGGGAATCACATTCCTTGACATTTACTCAACTGAGTTGAAAACCACATCTGCACCTAATGTAGACATAAATGTTTATAGCAGCTTTATTCATAATTGCAAAAACTAGAAGCAACCAAGATGTTTTTTAATAGCTGAATGGATAAACAAACTGTAGTATATTCATGCAATGGAATAGTATTCACTAATAAAAAATGGGCTATAAAGCCGTGAAAAGACAAAAAAGCAACTTTAAATACATATTATTAAGTGAAAGAAGCCAATCTGAAAGGGGCACATATTGTGTGATTCCAACTATATGAAGTTCAGGAAAAGGCAGAACTATAGAGACAGTAAAAAGATCATTGGTTACCAGGGGTTGGGGGAGAGGGAGGGATGAGTAGGTGGATCACTGATTTTTAGGGCAGACTATTCTGTATGATACTGTAATGGTGCACACATGACATGCACATTTCTCAAATCCCATAGAACTGTACAACACAAAGAGTGAATACCAATGTAAACTACGGACTTTAGTTAATAATAGTGTATCAGTATTGGTTCATTCATTTTAACATATGTACCACTCTAGTGCAAGATGTTAATAATAGGGTAAACAGCGTGTTAGGGAGGGGAGAGAGAGGGTATGTTGGAACTCTCAGTACTTTCTGCTTAATTTTTCTGGGCTTAAAAAATTTCTCTAAAAATAAAGTCTATTATTTTGTTATTAAAAGGTCTGTGCTTGAAAAGAAGCTCCATTATTATTTCTTCTAATTAATATGTGTAAATTTATGGAAATGAAACTAATAATGCCATTTGACAGAATCCCTTTTCTTTTCTTAACCAGCCAGAATTTATACATATATGCTAGAGAAATCCAGACTTGTTTCGCAACCTCTTGGCCAGAGCAATTTTCTCATCTTCTCCTTGTTGATGGATGGGTTATCTGCTGAAGAAAAGTACGGACTCCACCTTAACAATTTATGTGCCCATCGGTAAGTGATTATGCATTTTCAGTCTGGTAGTTCTGCCTTCAAATTGTGGTTGCATTTTAGCGGTCTTAAATTTTCTTCTTATTTTTCAGAGAAGAAATGGTGACTTCTTTTAGGAGAATAATTGGATATACTATTAGATTAGAACTATCTGTATAACGGGGTTATTACCGTTTATTGAGTGTTTAGGTGACGTTTTGTGTATGTGTATTAACTTATGTTTCTATTTTCCTAGTTTTCAGATCAGAATACCAAATTAGCGCACATATAAACTTTTATATTCCTTTGCTGTATTTTGGATATAACATTAGTTATGCATTCCTAATTTTCAGTAGTCTTTTGAAATAATGGGACATAATATTTGAGCAATTATGATTCATTAGTAACAGATGAGGTTACATAATGGCTTAAGATGAACAATACACGTAAACTGGGGGGCTGATTTTCTGCAACGGAGGAGGAAAGCGTTTGTTAAAACGAGGATGCCTTGGTCACAGGAGGGCCGCGGAGGGGAGGGGTCTTAAGACCGTGAGCTGAGGGGTGTCTTTGCAACGTGTGCATTTCCGCCGACTGCCTGATCCGGTGTGTCTTCCTGCAAGGACTGGTCCAGATTTGGATGGGATGGGAACGAGCCAATAAGGAGAGTAAACCCCATTCAGAGGAGAAGTGGGTGAGAGATGGGAGAGAGAGGGAGCTGGGTGTGAGGGTCCAAACACAACAGTGAATTCCTGGCAAAGCAGGGAGGAGCTGGACTCTGAAAGAGACATGGATGTACTTCAGATATCTATTGACACCTGATTTATTGCTTACTGGCTGTTTGTTACTGGATTCAAGAAGAATGGTGTGAGTGGTCATGACTTTATGAGAACTTTTGTGAGAGAAAATAAAGGATGCTTGGGGAGGAGGAGCATGGCCTGAGGACCAATCATGTTGTTTGAGAGTTGAAGTGCAAGCTGAGAGACGGGGGATTTTCCAGGGGCGACGGGGTCTTAGTGGAGTGGAACCCCTAGACCTGTCGGAGAAGGGACAGAACAATATCTGTGGTCGCCATTGTCGGGGTTGACGGGGGGTGACTGATGTGGGGCGTGGGACCGGGGGAGGGGAATGAATTGGCCGTATTCGAAGTCACTGTTACGTGATTAACAGCTCTCATTCAGTTTCTTTGAAAGTATTACATCCAGCAGTATAGATGCACTTTATCATGTCAAACAGGAGACATGAAGTAAGAAAGCCTTATCAAAATTGTTTTGTATTCAAAGTAAGAGACTATTTGGAGATTTACTGTCCCCCCAAAACAACAGAAATTCCGAAGAAGAAAACACCGATATCAAAGCATGATTGCCCAGACGAAAGTGATTTAAAAATAGAAATTCTAAGCTACCAGAGCATTAGAAATTTTTTTTAATCAAATCCCTTCATTTCATGAAGAAGAAAATCAAACCCAGAACCATAAAGAGGTCTATACCGAAGTGAATATATTATACAACAGCAGTATTGAGAAACCCCATTACTTGGAATTCATTTTTTGTTTTTCTACATCGCACATCTCTAATGGGAGGAAAAGCCTCAGACTGGGGACCGTGGCGTAGGTGTTCAGGGCAGCCTGTGAGGAAGAAAAGTCTTGGAGTTTTGTGTTCCTGATCTTTCTTATTGCAAAAGCTCAAAACTGATAGCAGACCATTGGCTTCGGTGCGTCCGCGCGTGTGGCCACGTGCATGTACATGTGTGTGCCCACGTGCATGTACATGCGTGTGCTTGGCATTGCAGACGCGGAGCCACTGAAGAACAAAAGGCAACAATCTAATCCAGCATTCAGAGAGACAATTCAGCTTCTTGGTCTGTGGCTTGGACCCCTCTTTTGAAGTGTGAGAGCGTGTAGGAGAAAACAAGCATTTCTTTATTGACCTCCATTCCAACATCCGTTTCTCTTTGCAGAAGAGGGTTTGGAATCACTTAGGCTATTTAGAAAGTCAAACGTCAGGGGTTGCTTTGTGAGAAGCTCCGACAGGAAAGAACTCAGAAAAATCATGAATAATTCAAGTCCCTTGAACAAAGAAGTTATTTTATTAAAATGAATTATAAATATCTAATGGGCACAAAACAACATTCCTCAATAAAAATGTACACCGCCACTCCGGATTCATAAACCATATCCATTGGAACATTTGTACAATGAGAACTCCACAGACAAAATATTCTTTCATAATAAGACAAGCTGCTTTGCAAGTTAGAATGCGTTGTACATCCCAATATTTTTGTGATTTGTGTTATACGGGTCTTCTAACAGTTACAGTATTCGTGGGTTTTCTCACTTTTACAGTGCTGGTCAGGCTTGAGGAGCTCATATCTGTATGATATTTGAATTTGGGTCGGGGTATCATCTTTGCTTAGTAATTACACATATTAGGTACCACAATTTTGGAAGTTGTTTGGCTGGTTTACAATCAGTAGTATAAAGTTGAACTTGTTAGCCTTCTAACCTTTCAAAATTGATCATTCTTCTGAGTTTCCTCCTTGAAATCAGTATTCATAGGTAAAGTAGATCACTATGCAAACAAAAATATAAACATGAGCAATATATAAATAAATCTGTATGAACATAAACAATATATAAATAAATATATAATATTGCTTATATATAAACAATATTATTATCATCACACCTACTTATCTGATTTTATTTAAAAGATGTTGATATGTCTATTAAATAGAACAAATCAGCACCTGTATTACCATCTGACTATTCCTTTGCTTATTCAATACTTATTCCATTATATAACTTGTCTTGAAATTTTGATGAAGTATGTTGAGTCTTAAAGCAAACGTTACAAAATTTTGCAAGCCTTGCCTCCTTCAAACACATCTTTTCTTTATTACTACCAATTCATTACCCACATGAAACATAAAATAGGCATGGAGCAGGAATTGTGAGCTGAAGGCATATCCAATGTTTATCACGGGTCCTTACATGATTAGAACTCCAGAGAGAAGAAAGTATTGTTGTAACTAATGCTACTGTAATTAAAGCTACAAAAGTGTTTTTTTTTTTTTTTTAACTTTGACTCTGTTTTTAGAACTAAAAGTTTTCAAAGTCTCACATGAAAATTTATGGAGGTTTATTTCAGTGTTAAATGCACCTAAAAATACTTCCTTGTTTGTAAAATTGGAACAGTATCTAGAACAAGCAGATAGCACTCTTGCTTATGGAATAGAAATGATACAGATATAGACATCAGCTCCTACAGCTTAACTGAACGAAAACAGTATAACACTTTGCATAAAATCTTTCTGGACAGATTGTTTAAACAACGGCAACAAGAAAAATGTCTATAGGTCTTAACAAGAAAAATGTCTATAGGTCTCAACATTTTGAGCAGTGGCAGTGAGAGTGCATTGGTCGAGAATTCCCACTAGATGGCACACTCTCCACAAAGTTAGACGGGAGCAAAAAAAAAAAAAAATCCATCATTAAAGGTTTCTTTTTTATTTATGGTTCTTCCTATGATTTACTTTTTCTTTTTCCTGGCTGTTTGTTTTTCAAGTTTTATTTCAAAAAATTTTAAGTAATACTAACATTACATCTGGGCAATAAATGTCATTTATGTTTCTGGGAATTGAGATTTAATGAAAGTTAGAAATAGTCATTAATTGCTTATCTTCAACCTACTTTAAACAGCTTTTATGGGTGTAGAACAGTTGGGCTCTGAAATACAAAGAAATTATTCCTAATCTCCCTTCATATTGATTAATGATGGAAATGATTGTGGTGCTACCTAAGAACATTCTCAGCAAAGGTCAGATTTTGAATTATAAGCTGAGAGCAAGCGATGTTTGACTCAGTGCATGACCTGTTTCTAACCTTGCGTGTTAGTGAAAGGAAACTCTGACTCACTGAGTACTTGAACTTGTAAGTGCTGCCCGGGTACACCTGTCACAGTAGATGCTGCAGCAATGAACTCTCAACGAATGTTCAGTTTTTGCTAAGGATTTATTACATGCATTGAACTTAAGTTGAGAAAGACACATAATTTGTAAAAAGGTAAGGGTAAACTTAAGTATTCTTTGAGGATGATCTTGTGATATAATAAAAGATTTACTCAGTACACGTTTTAGGCATGCAAACTTGAAGGTGCTCCCAAGACAAAGATTTGAGACAGGAGGTGTTATATCTTTTTTCTTTTTTAAAAAAATTTTTATTGAAATATAGTTGATTTACAATATCATGTAGGTTTCAGGTATACAGCACAGCGATTCAGTTATACATGTATATATATTTTTTCACATTCTATTCCCTTACAGGTTATTACATAATATTGAGTATAGAAATCACAGATATTTTCATTTCATACTACGGTAGTTATAGATATCTCCAAGTATCATTTACACTCTTGCTGCTTTAGATTTACAGTAGTTATGAGACTTGTGGCTAGATCTTGTTTTTGTTTGTTTGTTTTTAATTTAATTTAACTTTTTTATACAGCAGGTTCTTATTATTTATCTATTTTATACATATTAGTGTATATATGTCAATCTATAATCTATTTCTAACTGATTCTATTATTAATTATTATATAAATGATAATCACAGTCGTAATATATGCAACTTACGGAGCACTTACCATAGGTCGGTCCCTCTCCTAGTTCTCCCTTGTCTCGGCGAATCCTCGCCGGTAATTAAGCAGAAGATGCAGGACCGCATTCTCATTGGGTGGCCCAGGACATGAGGATGGAGGGGTCAACCAGGAGCCAAGTTTGACTCTTGGCCATAACCCTGTATTGTCTCTGCAACAACGTTGCCTATAAAATAACACCAGCTGCCTTTGCACCTTTGCACCAAGGAGATTTGAAAGAAAATGAGAGGGAAAGCACATGGTCAGTCTGTATGTGTGTTTTTATTTACAATCGGTTAAGCAAAACTAACTTAGGACATGCTAGACTCTGTTCCCTCTAACTACCATAAAAAGCAATTCTGGGTCATTTCTTTATCCAGTAACATAAGAAAAATTTTGAAGTGCATTCATTACGCTAGCTGAAGGTTACGCTGAAAATATAAAGAGGGTTGGATCACCCCTGCCAATGAGCAGGTAAATTTCACTTGTGAAAAGCCAGCAGGAAGAAGTCAGGGCCCATGGCTTTCTAACTTCCTTCCATTCATGAATTATGTCCACCCAGCAGCGGAGGGGGGAGACGAAGGAGCACGCAGATGTCAGGCACTGCGCTCGGCCTCTAGCTTGTCCTCAGAACCCTACGGAAGAGGGAAGAAGAGCTGCCGTAACCTAAGTTGTGTTCGTAATAAATAGGAAGCACAGATACGTGCTACTTAGCACGTAGCCTTCCTCAAGGCCACTTAGCTGGTAAATGTAGTCAGTGAAAGAGCCTGGTTCCAAACCCAGGTATATTTTTGGCTTCCAGTTTTCTGTTCATCAGAATTGCTTGATTCCCAGTGTCAGATGCCCAACTCTCACACACTTAAGAACAAAAAGAAAAAGAAAAAAGGAGAAGGACTCAGAGGGTCACATAACTGGAGAAAAGAGAAGTTACGCTTGGGTGGGATAACTAGACCCAGGAACTCAAGTGCTGCCTCTGTGTCTCTCTGTCTCTGTCTCTCTCTGTGTCTCAGTCTCTGTCTCTCCCTTTCTCTCTCTCTCTCTCTGTGTCTCTCTGTCTGTCTCTGTCTCTCTCTCTGTGTCTCAATCTCTGTCTCTGTCTCTCTGGCTCTGTGTCTGTCTCTCCCTCTCTCACACACACACGTCTGTTTTACTTGGCGTGTGTTTCTAACACGGGGGGGAATCCAACACAGGCAGCCCTAACCTTCCACATCTCAGGAACCCTGGACGGAAAGCAAAGCTGTCTTTCTCAAAGACGCCACCTTGGCGCCCAGCACAGGCCGGGCCTGTGTCTCGTTTGCACAGCTTCTCATCTGTGTGCTTCTTCAATCCCACCCCTTACACTCAGGGCAGATCAACATTTGATAAATTCCAATTTAACTATAAACTTCCTAGCTCCAAAGTCTTTAATAAATATTGCTTTTCTGTCATATCACGTGAGGTCTCCTGGCCTTGTTGCAAGGCAACAGAGCTGACCAGGCCTCAAGGAATTTAGGGGAAGGGGTTGTTAACATGTTCTTCGAGGGTCTCTCTGTAGCTGCTCAGCCTATAGGGGTGGAGGTGAGTATCAGTCAAGTGAAAACTTAGTTGTTTGCTGATTGCAGAAAATGAACTTTAAAAAATCCAAAAATCTAATTTTTAGTATATATATATTTACATATGTATACAAATACATACACACACACACACACACACACACACACATATATGAATAAAGAACATACGTTTTCCCCAGAGTTTAGGATGAGGGCAGTTGTGGCTTGTGTAGTGTAGCTTGCATAGGTCTGAAAACATGGCAGTAATTGTTTCTCACCTAACGGAAGACTCATCCCACCTCAGGACCGCAAGGCAAGCACTCACTGAAAATGACCTTCACATCTGCTCCTGTGACCTTCCTCCCTCCTTCTCAGTCTCTCTTTGTCTCTCTCTGTCTCTCTCCCTTTAAAATTATTTCCTCTTAGAAATTACTGCATTGTATTCTTAAGTTATGAGGAACTGTGTCGAGATGCTAAACAGGCAAGGTGTAGAGAATAATCCACGTGTAAGTGGGGGCGTGGCTTTCGCAGGCTGCAGAAGCTAGTAGAGGAGACCACAGTCTCCCCAAGTGCTTGTTTGGTGACTCCACTGCCATCTTGGAGGGACTTGTTCCCAGTTCTGTGTGTGTGAATTTGTCTCCTTTCCAAACCCTGTGACTGTAGCAGACAGCACCCCGCGCTCGGCTGTGACGCTTCTGCAGTTCCGTCCGCCCATATTTGCCCGGCGGATGCAGCCGGTGGTGGTCCTCCTCCCCCAGCCCACCAGCCAGTCTCCCCGGCCCCTTGCACTTAGCAGCCCCACGTGGCTGTGCTCCCTGGGCCCTCCTCGGGGTCAGGAGTGGGGCGACCGTCTCCTTGCGACAGGCCTGCTGAGTGATTCAAGCTCAGAGCCCAGGTGACGGTCACTCGGCCTCCCAGCCCACGTCTGCTCCAGCCTTGTCCCCTTACTGACTCAGTGACCATTCTCCGGTTTTCTGAGACACGCCACAAAAATCGGCGCTGTCCACACACACACACTCCCCCACGATCTCCCCAGTTTCCTTTGCGGTTCACAGAAAGGACGGCCTTGACAGGGCGCAGTGGCAGATGAGATGCTGTCCGTCATCCTTTCCATACAACCACATCACTGAGTCGATAAACACTGGCCGCTGTTAGCAAAGAGGCACCTGTGCAGCCTGTGAAGTCAAGTCCCCGCACCTGCTGACGTTTAGGGGGACTCGTCCTCTGTATGGGGTGACTGTCTTTTGCACGTCATCAGTATTCTGTGACAAATATGTATAAACTGCTAAGAACAGTGCACTTAGCTGAAAGGACGCAGTTTCAATTTATTTATTTTTGGCTGCGTTGGGTCTTCGTTGCTGCGCGCGGGCTTTCTCTAGTTGCGGCGAGCAGGGGATACTTTTCGTTGCAGTGCGCAGACTTCTCATTGCCGTGGCTTCTCTTGTTGCGGAGCACAGGCTCTAGGCCCACGGGCTTCAGTAGTTGTGGCATGTGGGCTCAGTAGTTGTGGCGCACGGGCTCAGTTGCTCCGCGGCATGTGGGATCTTCCCGGACCAGGGCTCGAACCCGTGTCCCCTGCCTTGGCAGGCGGATTCTTAGCCACTGCGCCACCAGGGAAGTCCCAAGGACACAGTTTAAACCCGCCTCTTGCTGGCTGGGCAATTTGGGAAAATCGGGCAACCTCTCTGCTTCCCTTTGCTCCTCCGTGACACAGGGCTGACCTCGGAGCGCTGCTGTGAGTGAGGACTGCGCAGGCTGCCTCGAGAAGGTCCTAGAAAGCGGCATACAAGGAACAGCAATATTGTTGATATTATCATAGGAGGTTCTTTCCCATCAGAGTCACGTGGGGACAGCTGAAGGGATAATTGTTTTGAAAAAGATGACGAGCTAGTGTCAGAACTTGAGTTCTTGTAGAAGCGCTGGGTCTGGGGAAGGCTTCTTCCAAGCCTGTGTCTCTGCCCCCATGCTGCTGGGCCCAGGGACCTTCCCCAGCTTCTGCTGCGTGAGTCGGGCTCTGAGTCTGCGGTCACTGTGATGTATTACTTGTTTCAGTTATCGAAACGTAATTGGATCTTTTGATGAAGATCAGCACAGCCCTTCTGAAGAGGTGAGGGCGACTGAGAGCAGATGTGGGAAGGAGGACGGGTTGGTGGGGGGGGGGGCACGGCCGCAGCGGGTGCTGATGGGCTGAGAAATCAGAGGGTCTCCCATCAGCCCTGCGGCCGGGCTTCTCCGACAGAGAGCACCTCGTTACTCTTAGTGAGGTACCAGGGAAAGTGCAGCCCTGGGCAGGACCTGGACACTCCTGGAGGGCTTCCTGTTCACATTTTCCCTGCGGCAGAAAATCAGTTCAGAGGCTTCAGATGCTTTGCCTTTCTGTACCAGCTAGAAGTAGAAAAACAAACCAAAAAAAAAAATAGAGATTTTCTTTAAGTCCAAAACCCTGCACTTACTTAATCAGAGATGATGATGACCTCAATACGATTTCGGAATGCACGATTTGTTACCAATAATCTGTCTCCTCAAGTGGATTCTGTTAGTTCAAACCAGATGTGCGTTGTGCATATTTCAGGGTGGGTTCTGAGACTGATAACATGATGTGGATATTTATGTAGAATCCTACGGTAAAACGTGTGTGTTTATGTGTGTGCACACAGATCTAAGATTGCATTCCAGGCCGTGATAAGACGGAGCACTTTGAAGCTAAGGCTGTTTATTCTCGTAACTCCACAGGGGAATCTGAAAGCTTGTGGGAGGAATAATTAAAATCAAATAACCAACATTTGCTCGGGCTAAGAACTTGATGTTTATCATCTCACTTTATCCACAGCCCAGCCTGACACAAGGTTGAGTGAATCACCCAAAGTCCCATCCTAGGAGTCTCTCTTAAACACCTCACATTTCTGCCTCTCAAACCCTGATTTCTTGATAACAGATGAAAGATTTTGCAGAAATGTTTGAAAAGGAGCCACAGAAGATCATGGTACCCAGAGAAAGGCTCTCTGACACCTGAGGGGAGGCTGGGGCCCCAGAGGGCACAGATCACAGCTGCTCCTCCCGTCTGGGTACCCGGTAGCCCGCTGGGAGGATGCTAGCTGACCAAAGGATGCTGTTAAATGTGGTTCAGACCCGGGCGAATTCAGACACAGAGAAGAATGAAGAGGTGCAGGAACTGGTGATAAAGTGAAGACAGGGCAGCTAAGTGAGTGTCTAAGGGTGTCCAAGCCGGGCGGGATCACTGCACAGGAAGGGGGCTGCTGACTGCTGACGGGGCGACTGCTGAGGGCTGTGGGGTCTCATTCCCAGTGAGGATGGAGAGGGAAGGAGAAACGGGACCTCTGGCCCGTCTGGCCCCGCCCCGCCTGCCCCAGCCCACCCGTCCACCAGCACCACGCCCACTCTCCTCTCCCCCAAGACCCAGGCTTCTCGGGCCTCTGTCTGCAGCCTTTCCTCACCTTCTGCAGTCTCTGGGCCCGCTTTTTCGTGCAGATTCAGAATTCTCAGAATTCAAGCCAAGCAGTTTGGGGTCCTTTGTTTCTTGCTTGTCTGAAGGTTTCTGCCACCCCAGGACTTCGTGTTAACCTCATCGTTAATTAAAATCAGATTTTATGGTTACACGAATTACCCCGGAGCCAGACCTTCCCCACCCAGCAACTGTTTACTCTGATCTCAGAACCCGGGTGTGAAGCTGTTCGCCGTGTCTGTTCGGACCGCGGGCTCTCTCATCACTGAACTCTCTCAGCTACGTGCGGCTTCATCCCAGAACCTCAGAGGAAGCAAAGCCCTTCTCCCCTCCTCCACCACCAGTTTATGGCCTTGGTTGGCTTAAGAGGAATTAGCATATTAAAACATTCGCATGCTGGCGCTAATACATAAATCAGATTCTGATATGAAGATGTATTTGCCCCCCGGGGCACGTGGACGTCTCATAGAAATCTCCAACTGGACGTGTCCCGTCTGAGCTCCTGATGAGCCCAGCACCCCGACCCCAAACCTGCGCCATCCTCCACTGGCAATGCCGGCCTTCCAGCCGCCAAGACGAAGTTCCCTGGAGCCTCCTTGATGCCCTTCTGCTCGCAACCACAGGCGACCCATCAGCTGGTCCCACTTCCCAGTCTCCACTGCCGCCACCCCAGGTGTCACCCGCGTGTCTCCTCTGGATGACGGCACAGGTGTCCCTGGTCCCCGTCAGGGACCAGTCCTCAAGGCAATAGCCAGAAGGGTTCTTTGAAGCCCTCCTCCGCCAGCCCTGCAGTTTCTCCTCATTCCCCTGAGGGTAGGGAGCCGAGGCTCTATGACCTGGTCCCTCGGCACTGACCTCCCCGGTCTCCCCGCCTGGCCACACCGTGGCCTCCATATCCTGCTTTGAGTACCTTCCCACCCAGCTTTGCTCTCGCTGGCCCCTCTCCCCAGAATGCTCTTCCTCCAGACTCCACCTTGGCTCCCTCCTTACGTCTCCGAGGCTTTGCTCACATCTCCCCTTCCCAGCGAGCCTCCTCACAGGACAGCCCCCCGAACCTCGAGCCCTGCACCCCCAAGCCCTCTTCATGCTCTGCTCACTTCCCTCCGTAGAACTCAGCACCTTAACACACGCCAGGATTTACTCGTTCAGGGTACCCTCCGTGCCTCGTCTGCCCCCCGCGGGAAGTTACCCTCCATGACGGTGTGGATGATCGTCTGAGTCACGAACCAGTTGAAAGTGGCTGGAATTGCTCTTGGCACAGGATAGGCTCTGAGTAAATCCTTGTGAACTGTGGCACATATGAAAGTATCTGTTCAACTAAAGTCGCTGAGAATGTCTTATCCCCCAAATTGTTGCTGGCGCTCAAGATAAAGAAGGTTTTCAAAATGATGTCATGGCTTTCCTCATTTGGGTTATTATTTACCGTAACCTGGGGCTTTCCAGCACTCATCCTGAGGGTGTTTATATTTTCAGACTTTGTATCTGTTCTGACACGGCTGTCTCTTTTACAGTTTGAACTCTTTGGGCTGCATGAAACTTCCTTAGAGAACCTGGGAGGAAGCAAAGGGTTTCTGCTGTCTTCACCGTCAGTTTAGGGCCATAGAGTCAAAACATGTGTTTAAATATACCCAGTAGTCTCTGCGTTTATAGAGAGAAAAGTTCATTTGGATGGGACGCTGGCTCGTCCGTCCGCCCTGCTGGACGCCCCTGCTAAGATGTGCGAGGTGTCCTGAGGGTTTGTAGCACATAAATTGAATTGAAGGAGCTGTGAGTGGGTGGGATTGACCCCCCATCGTGGCTCCTTTCCGTCTCACCAGTGGCCCTGTTGGCTGTCCCTCCTTTCCCCGTGTTCCTGCTGCCGCCCTGGGCTTGGCTGTCATCCTTTCTCACCTGACATTCTTCAAGTCTCCCCAACACCGACTGGCCCCGCTACCATCCCTGCCCCGCTCTCTTTCGGAAGCAGCAGTCAGATCCTGTCCTGCCCACACCCCTTAAGACCTCCTAGCGTTTTTCCCTGGAGGACAGAATGAACTGCAGTCTCTGGGCTTCACCCGCGGGGCCTCCAGCCTGGCCTCTGCCCCCTCATCCCCGGGAGACACACATCTCCAGGAGCAGCTGAGGAGGCCTCGTGGCCGGGCTGAGAGGAGAGTGAGAAGCGGGGGCTGAGGACGGAGAGGTGGACACAATGCCACTAGAAAGAGAAGCAGAGGTACCGGCTGAGTCTAAATGTCCATGGAGACGGGAGAGCGGCACAGAGCAAGCACCTAGAGACCAAGGGCCACGAGAAGAGAAACAGGACTGGTGTTTTCTAATGCGGTTTCTGGAGAGAAATAGGAGCAAGACCACAAGCGAAGGCTTCCAGGTGGGCTTATCCCAGACAGGCTCTTTCCGCACCTAAAGGACATGCCGTTCACACTGACAGATGCTCTGGACTGTATCCAGTTCATAATCAGGACACCTTTTGAATTGCTGGTGCCAAAAACATTTAGACATGGGTGAGGGAGATTAAGAGGTACAATCTTCCAGCTGCAAAATAAATGAGTCACGGTACGAAATGTGCAACGTGGGGATTATAGTCAATAACTATGTAACATCTTTGTACGGTGACAGATCACAGCTAGCCCTCTCATGGTGATCAGTTTGAAATGTATAGAAATATCGAATCACTATGGTGTGTAACAGGAACTAACATAGTGTTGAAGGTCAGTTATACTTCAAAAACAAACAAGCAAACAAACTCAAAGAAAATGAGGTCAGATATATGTTTACAGAGGTGAGGGTTTAGGGGAAGGGGAATTAGATGAAGGTGGTCGAAAGGTACAACCTTCCACTTAAGATGAATAAGAGCTAGGGATCTAAGGTACATCAGGATGGGTATAATTCACACTGCTGTTTTTATATATAAAGTTCAGAGAGTAAATCCTAAGAGCTCTCATCACAAGAAAACATTTTTTTCTATTTCTTTAATTTTTTAGTTGACGTGATGGAGATTCACCCCACTTATGGTGATAATCACTTAAGATGTATGTAAATCAAATCGTTGTACTGTACACCTTAAATTTATACAGTGTTGTATGTCAATTATAGTTTTATTGAGAAAACTGGAAGAAAAAAATATATTAGAGAAATAATTTATTTCACATTGTAGTTCTGTCCAGGTTACAGGCACTGTGTTGGAGGCTAAGAATACCAAGATGTAAGATAACCTGTGACTGGATTTCCAGGGTCCTCCTGTGAAAAAGACCCACAACTAGTTGTAGGTGGACTTTAGCCTGTGATATGACAAATGAGATTCAGCTGTGGACCTCAGCCAAGAAACACATCTGGACAGCATGATGCCCTAGTGATTGGGGGAGCAGGCGTTCCCCAGACAGAGAAGGTCCCAGGTGCAGAAATAACAGAACCCAAGGACACTTAGAGAAAGTGAGTGTCTTGCCCAAATACCAGTGATTTTCCTACGTGAGGAAGTAGCAAATGATGCATTATATTTGTACTTGAGCATCTCTTTCTCTTATGCCCTCCTCTGCACAACAGCGAGACTGATCTTCCTCAGTGACTGATTTCCCGCATCCCTTGGGGAATGTCGAACCTGCCTGTGCTCGACCCTTCCTGGAGATTCTGATGTCATTGGCCTGGGGCGTGGCCTGGGCATTGAGACTCGCCCCGGGATTCGAATGTCCCCTAAGGAGATCCATAGTCTTGGGTGAATCAGGGCTCTGCAGGTGCCAGCCGTCCAGAGGTCCCTGATGACGCCTAAATAAAAGTCCAGCTTGTGAAATGGACTCACAAATAGGGCCTTCTGATCTGGAAATGTATTTATACTTTACAAGACTTTTGAAATTTCAAAAATTTTCCTTGGAGATGAGGTCAAACCGGGCAGGGAAAATATTCTGCTGTGTGGAATCAAATGAAACAAATGGACTTGATATTTCCCTGGTGCCAGGGCAGGAAAGGGTTGAGCACAACACGGAAATTCAAAGCTACCTGAGTTCTCACACACCCCACAAGGCGGCCTTTCCTGCCTTCTCAGCGATAAGGAAATCAACAAAACTCAGAGGGACCTGAACTCTGGAAAGTCCGAAGCCAGGATGACCTTCAGACCCAGAGTCCGACTGCACTCCACGCTGAGCTGTCTCTGACTGCCACCGTCCTTTCCACCAGGCACATCTTCAGTAAAGTGCCAGGCATTGCCCAGGAAGCCCCTCGGTGAGATTTCTAGAACTTTCTCTTGTGTTAGGAATCCCCCAGCCCATCTCTGCTCAGCCCAAGGTTGAAGGCGACACTGCCCGTGCTCGCCTTTTGAGTTTCCTCCTCTCCCCAGCCTTCCAGGGAGGATGCCCAGGAAAGAGGGGTGGGAGAAGCTTGAACAAGAGAGGAAGCTAGGATGGATTCCTGAGGCCTTCAGGGAAAGAAGTGAGGAGAGCAGGGGACCAGCCTGGAGGCGAGGAAGGGTGGGATGAAGGGCAGGATGGCCCATCCAAGTGCCAGACATGTCCTCACACCGCCCGTCAGTAAATGCGTTAAGGTAGTTGTTGTTAACAGTTACATGAGATTACACTGTATATCATCACATTCTAGATAAATCTTATACAAAATGTTACATATAATTATATGTAATAATATGATTACGGATATACCTAATTTCTCGTGCTTTATATTTGAGCAGCAATGTGGCACTCATCTAGAAAATCATGTTGCATGGATGTTGACATATAAGAAAAGAATGGCATGTTACATGTAAAGAACTGAACATATGAGCAATTGAAAGGGAGAATGGAGTATAGTTTGTTAGGTAAAAGGAGTGTATGTGGACAGCTTACATAGGTTTTGTGAGGGACCACACAAATAGCAGTTCTGTAAAATGAAAATTCATAGAGCCTGAAGCTGTACTTTTGAACTGAAATGGCCTAAAGTAAAATGACGAGCAGAGATGTATCAGGTAAGCAAATGAAAGCTTATACCAACGTCTGTGCTTTTCATGGAAACACCATATTTCAGGCATTTATAGTATACTTATTAAAAAATTGAGCACATCTTAGGCCATAGAGTAAAGTTTAATAAATTCCCAAATTCAAAAAT
This sequence comes from Eschrichtius robustus, assembly GCF_028021215.1. Taxonomy (NCBI): domain Eukaryota; kingdom Metazoa; phylum Chordata; class Mammalia; order Artiodactyla; family Eschrichtiidae; genus Eschrichtius; species Eschrichtius robustus. Next base: position 78,532,927 of record NC_090841.1, read on the forward strand.
TGTACAGGGTTTATTGTCTGTCTACAGTGTAATAAAATTAGAAACAAAATACGGAAGTAAAAGCAAACAAACAAAAGGTCACTAGAAAACTAAATATTGATCATTGGTAATAGAAATAAAGGGTATAACCACGGAGGGAGTGACACTAAATAAATAAGAATCCTTTGACGTTGACTCTAAAAGAAATGAAAAATCCAATGAGGTGAGAACCGTAGAAGGAATCTAGCCGGTTTCCATCCCAGAAAGAAGCCACGCCCAGGAAGTTCCTAAGCGAGTTCTTCCAAACCTTCAGAGAACAAAAAATTGTTTAAACCATTGCGGAAATTAAAGACTGAAGAAAATTCTTTGTTCCTTTTTTCAGAAGGCATATTATGCAGAAGAGAAGCCCAGAGTTCCAATGCTCACACGAAAAGATGCACATTCTCACAAGTAATCAAGGAAATGGAAACTGAAAGAATAATTGGGTACCATTTCACAATGAAAATATTTGCAACAGTAAGAAAAATCAGATAACACAAAGGGTGAGGCATTCTGACACGCTCCCAATGAGAGTTTAGGTTAGTACAGCCACTTCGAAGAACAGTGTTTGGTCAAGTTGGACACGTGTATAACATACAAAGGCAGGTGGGTGTTACTCCACAGGCCACTCTTGGCAGTATCTGGACACATCTTTGGCTGTGACAGCCTGGGGAGGGGGTGCTCCTGGCACCTCGTGAGTAGAGGCAGAGCGAGCTGCAGAACGGCCCCGCCTTCCCCAGGATGGCCACACAGCGGGGAGTCATCAGACCCCAGAGCTCAGCAGCCCCGAGGTGGAGAAACTCTGCATAGGGAAGCCCACACGTGTGCATAGAAAACATGGACATGGGTCTTCACTGGCACACTTTTCAAAGATGCAAATACACAAGTAGAAAAGAAAAGAAGTGATGGTATCTGAGGAAATGAATAAATTAATCAGGCGGTGGTCATGGTAGAGTATTTTAAAATAATGTAAATAACTGAACCTAAACTGTGTGTAAGAATAGATCTTATAAATCTAAAGTTGAGTTAAAGCTATTTGCTGAATGACACATATAAATAATATTTATATAATTTTAAATACAATAATATTACATATTTTATAGATACATACATGTATAATTTAATTTTTTTAAAAAATAGACTGAAAAGATAGACACAAAATTGATCATACTTATTTCCTCTGATAAGGAAGGAAGAGTGAAATGGACAGATGGGGATGTTAACTTTATCTGTGAAATTTATTGGTAAAAAACAAAGATTTGAAGCAAATACGTCACAGTGTTGCTATTTTCACATTGTTGAAGAATGATCCATTGGCTATCTGTATGTTCCTCTTTTAAAACTTTTATCACTGTCAAAATTTTAAAAAGAAATTTAAATCCAGAATATCTATGCTATCAACATATCAAAAGAACTACCGATTAAAGAAACAAATAGAAATTATCTGACTTGTAGATATACAGGCATAAATAAAATATTAGCAAATAGAATCTAGCAATCCATTAAAAGCTACTCAATGATCGATATTAAGAAATTTAATTATTAGTACTATACATCACATCAATAAGTAAAAAGAGAAAAATCAATTGACCATTTCAGTAGGTGCCAAAAGACAAAAACATTCAACTCCTAAATCTTTTTTTAAATTAGAAATAAAAGGAGTCTTTCACAAGAAAAAAATTATTTATCTCAAGGCCTAGGTAGACATCATATTTAGTTGTGAAATAAATCCAGATTCTTTTTAGCATTGATCCTAAAGTTGTAATCATTGTGATCAGAGAAGAAAATTAAGAGGAATAAACATTATCCAGGATAAGACAAAATTACCATTATAAGTAAAATGAAAGCTCACCTAGAAAAGCCAGTAAATCAATGGCAGAGTATTTTCTCTAATAATATATTTCAGTAATGTTTTGAGCTACAAAACAAACATATGCAAAAATAAAAAGATCGCATATGTGCCAGCCATAACCACTTAGATAAAATAGACGAGCAGGAGTAGTCCTTTTAAAAGAATGCTGCTGAAGTATAAAATCTCTGTGAATAAGAATGACCTAATAGAGACATTCACTCATAAAATGCAGTCATGAGAACAGGGACTTCTGTATCATAGGGCTCCAACTGTGAACACACACACACACTTACACCCATGCACACTTAAATACACACCTCCTCTTTTACCTGAGCATCTCTGTTTTACCTGTTTTATATATTGGAATCCCTTAAGATTCGTATTCAAAGTTTTCATGATGGAAAAAACTTCTAAAACCATTGCTCTCAAGCTTTCTAGTCTGCCTAAGAATTATTTATGCATATCTCCATCTGTTCCTGTCCACGCCAATCTCCTCCCAGTTCCCATCAAGTGTTCTGTGCTCCCGCAGCAAGAATCTGGTCAAACGTGTTCAGTGGATGAACGAGGGAACGAGTGAATGAATGAGTGGGTGAATGAGTGAATGAATGAGTGGATGAATCAATGAATTAGTGAATGAATGAATGAATGAGTGGATGAATCAATGAATGAGTGGGTAAATGAGTGAATGAATGAATGAGTAGATGAATGAATGAATGAGTGGGTAAATGAGTGGATGAGTGAAAGCCTTGACACTCTTCCCTCTGCCTGGGTTCTCCTCCTCCACCTGGAAAACACTCTCATTCTAAAAATTCATCTCGAGTACCTCTGTCCTTTGGCGCTTTCCTGACTCCTTCCTTTGTCCTTCGTGGTCACAGGTAGTCTCTCCATGTTCTGTGCTTATCTCTACTGTGGACCTCATCATGGTTATATATTGTGTGCTTACATCGCTGTCTTTCCCTAAGAGGCAAATGTTCTAAGACTTGAGACCATGACTTAATCAACTTAATGCCTCTAGATCCAGGCAACATCATTGGCACAGAATAGGTGTGCGATTAAATGGATATATAAATAAACATTGTTATGAGTGTGTGTGTGTGCGTGTGTATAGATTTCTAATTTTATAGCAGTGATTCTAGATGTAAATTTTGTTTCATTTTTTCTGCTTGAGACTTCGATTTGCAAATCATCAGAGGCATGTATTTCACGAAGTATGAAAAATTCTTGGCCATCATCTCTGTGAATGTTCCCTTTTCCCTCTGGAACTCCTGTTAGATGCATGCTGTTCCTTCTCATTTTCTCCCTCCTCCTCTAACTTCTTTCATATTTTCTATCTCTGTATCTCTCTGTGCTTCATTCTGGGTAATTTCTGCAGCGCTTTCTCATAGTTTACTTGTCTGTTTGGAGCAGCTATTAATCTGATGTTCAATGCATACTTTGCATTTTAATTTCAGTGACTTTTTTCCCCATTTCTAAGAGTTCTACTTTGTTCTTTCAAATCAAATCTGATTTTTCTTAAATACGGTTTCTTGTTCTTTTCTCATATTATATTTTCAGTTCTTTAATTTGTTTTAAACATATTTGTTATACTGTCTGTAACCAGTCATTGTATTATCTGGAGCTCTCAGGCTTCTACTATTGCTGTTTATTACGTCTGATGACAGCTGCTCAGGGAACGTTATTTCTCCTGGTGTTTGTCCTTCGGGGTGTGACTTGCTGTCCCTTGGTGGCCAGGCTGGGAGAGTCCTGTGTGGCCTGAATCAAGGGTTACCCTCTAGAGAGTTTCTCTCGCTTTGGTCAAATGCTCAGGGAGTGTTACCCACCTGGGACCATTTTTATGCTAATTCTTTAGTTAAAATGTCCTAAGGACACACATGTAGTCTGAGTTTAAACCTCTAAAACCAAGAAAGGGCTCTCTGTGGTTATAACTTTTGCCTCCCAGAATCCACCCCAATGAGTTTCCCCAATGAGTTGCCTGTCTGTGTCTGTGGGGCAGGTATCTTATGGTATCTCTTCCATAAGCCTTTTGATTGTCTGGCTTTACATACTTTCTAGGGCCAAAAACATGTTCTCCTTCCTGTGTGGACCTTAGCCCCTCGGTTAATAGAATAAACCAGAGTTCCTGTAAACCCTAAGGTTCAGGTCACGGTTGCCTCTGGGCAGCCCAGGGACTGCTCCTTACTCTCATGTGTGCAGTTTATCTGGTCCACACGGTCCCAGAAGTGCACTAAGCATGGTGTTCTTCCCTAGTGATATATTTCTGTTTTGGAGAAATGAAGGGACTCTTTTTCTTCACTATAAATCTGGAGTGAACAGTGGTTTTAGGTTATTTTAAGATACGTGAGCTATCTATATATGTAGAATAGATCATGTCGAGGTGTGTATATGTGTTTGTGTGATTGCAAGCATCTTTACATCCACCCAGGAAATGGATATTACTAAATTTGATTATAGCTAAATATTTTGACAAATCCTAAACACTTCTGTACTTACTTTGGGAATATTGTTAGAGCTAGCTAGTCCAGAGCTTTAGCTTTTAGACAGATTAATCTAACACTTTTATAGGAAATAAAGTACTCAAAACATCAATATCAACAGAAGGCATGATACATGGTGATGCCATGCTATTGTTGACAACCGGTTGGGTCATGTATAATATGACGTGTGTGTGTGTGGTGCCCAGGTATAGAACAGCTTGCCCTTGGGATACTGCACTCTCTCACCTGTTTAAGTATTTCATGGTAAACAGAACATCATGCAGTGAGGACTCATCTTATTTTTCTCAGTCATCTCTTACATCAAATGCATTAGCTTGGTAAAATCACCCACGTGTTGTATCTGTAAACCGTCACCATGAATTTGCTGCTTGCTGATAACCTTTGCAAAATGCATTAGTAATACAAAGAGACCCTGAACACTCAAAACAGCAGAGGACACACGTGATTGAAGTATTAAAGTGACTGAGGTCTATCGGATATAAATCTGCTATCACATCGAGGTGTTCTTCACAGTGAATCCTTTAAGAATGAAATAAAACTCAACTATTTTGATCTAGGTTGCACAGAAGACCCGTTTTTGCTTATTTTTCACAAGAAGGATTACTTGTTGTATGTTCTACTAAACTCAAGCCTCCTCCCGGTTGTCTGTGATGGGGACTGTCCTGGGTCCTCGGTAGAAGCCGCGGCTGGAGATGCTGGGCACACACACAGCTTCCCCGGAGGACTGGCCGCTGGTGCCTGATGCAGGAATGGTTCTGGTGGAATCTGCAGGACTGAACCCAATTCAAGTAAGAAGCAGCCAGAATGGAGAGGTCCTCAGAGGTCAATGGCAGGAGACAGAACCTGAAGATGGACAGACAGTGAGCCCCTGCCCCCTCCCTCTTTGGAAAGCATCTGGAGAGAAGGAATCTAGTCCCTGTGAGAGGATCACCTTGGAAAGAGTGAGCTGCAAAGATGCATGAAGTAGCCAGAAAACGGACAAGCATACGCATTTGCCCTTTTATTTTCTTAAAGAATGTTCCCCAAACATTGATTCAATTGAGAGAAATGCCCTTTCTTGTAGGCATTGCTATGGAAAGCTCACTGCAGCAATGAAAGTTCAAATTAATTCGAAATTAGCATATCCTGTTTTACTGCTTTGGGTACTACAAACACATCTTCCTCCTTGTCTCAAATCAAATTAATTTTGTGTAATTAACTTTGAACTTGCCTTAATATCTAGAAGTCAGTTTAATTATGCATACATAGAATAATCTATTTTGTGGCCTAATTGGCATAAATAGACCGTGTTTTGAGTTTGTAGTATAATCAACTCCTAGCTTCCAAAGAATACCAGCAAGGCCAGCAGGTCTGCATTTCATGAATAGTGCTTTGTTTTACCTCTTCTTTGATTAGAGATTGGTTTTTTTAAATCCTCTCTTATTGTTTCAAATAGTAACTCTATTTTTGACTATTTTTCTTTGTCTTGCATAATAAAATTACTATTACAAGCACATTTCCTCTAAGTATCCGCATTACTTCTAAGTTCACTTCCCTTAGACAAGGGATTTTTTTTAATGTTTGAAGACTCCCCAAGATTATAAAGCCTCTTAGACAATATGCTGAGAGAGTAAGTGCCTTTACAGAATTGTTAACATTTGACTACGTTACTAATTGAAACGCTCATTGAGTGTTTCCGATCAAGCCGATGGTGGATTGAAACATGCAGGAGCATTTCAGGATTCAAAACACCAAAATGTTCACCTCTTCAAATATCGGTTTGCCTTCCAGACTTAGTAAGTAATCATTGCTATTCTATATGTTAGTGTTCTGTATGACGTAATGTATCACTACATTACTACAATTTTATCTGTGTGCTTCTGTCTCCCCTGCTGACTGTGTAATGTCCCTGGACATATACTCGGTCTCTTCCATCTTTGATTCCCAGTCATCCCAATTCTTGACACATGTACACACTCAGTATTTTCATTTACTTGACTAAAGCCTTACTACCTTAACTTAGCAGTGGATAATAACAAAAACATGGGCTGTGTCTCTCACGAGCATGTAGTTTGTTCCGGTCTGTCTTTATAAATCATCTTCTCTGAGTCACCGAAGGAGCTTAGACCTACAACAACACGGTTATCTCCAACAGAGCAATTTTGATCAACTAAATTTTTGTTTGAAACCTTCTCTATTAGTGAGGAACGAGAGTGTAGGAAACCTGCTTTATTCAGGCCTGTGGCCCCAGTAAGAAAGTGTGACTCGTATTAAATTAAACATCTGAAGATACAGTGAATAAATTGATGCATGAACAAAACTCAGCTTATTTGCTGTGATGATAAGAACATTCATCCAATGAAAGAAACGAATATTTTGGGCCCCCAAAAAAAGGAAAAGTGTAAAAGCATTTTTATGAGTACCCGTTGTCCAAACATAAACACTGTATTTTTCGCATCAGATGCTGGGCAAATCAAATTGTGGTTGATAAAATGTTGCCTTTAAATTTCTGCTGTAACTACAAGAATATTATTTACTGGGATCACATCATAATATACAGTGGTTGCTGAAATGCAAAATAGTAACATGTCATTAAACCTTAGAGCAATTTCCTGATCTAGATCATCATATAGATGCAGTACAGTTGTTTTAATGAAGTATCATCAACATTTTAAATGTCCTACTTTATCTGACCTTTCCAAATGGATCTTGATTTCTCTTTGGCTGATACGTGTGATTGATTCCATTTAGTGGAAGATTTTCAATTTCAGCAGGAAGAGATTTCTTATCTGAAAAGGGAGATCAGTGGGAAGTGAGAAGGAAATTTAGAGCTGTTGGCAAAATCAGCTGATTAAGGTTCGAAGCCAGAGGAATAAAAACAAAGCACAGAAGAGATAAAACATACTACTAGACGTTTTCTTCTTTGTGCTGTGCCTCCTTTGGACTTCTTTCTCCTCTGTTACCACAGTGCTTAGGACAGGGACATCATTCTGGGAGAGGAGCTGAAAAAAGAAAGAAAGAAAGAAAGTGAGAAAGAGGCCATCCTACCTCGTGAACAAACAAAACTTTCCGAAATTCATCACATCGGGGAAATAGGCCATGATCCTTCTCCTTTTTAAAAATAATGACAACTGTGGTCTTTAACTTGTATTAGTTAATTTGTGTAATTTAATTCTTGCCCCGCCCCCCCCCCCCAATTTTAAGTTGTATGTCTTCTAACAAATAAGAAGTGGACAGCTACTGATTTTAATCTTCTTAATTTTAGAAGCTTTTATTTTCATAAAATTTGAGATTTAGGGTTAAGTCTTTGAAGTGTTTAATACCTGAAGTATAAATACTAAAGTTATTAGAAGCAGCAGATTGGGCAGAAAGAAGCTATCAGAGGGATTTCTATCATGTTTAAATAATCCGCAGTACCAAATATCCATTTAAATTTGTTTCCAAGGAAGAGTACGGTTTTGTACATTTGAAAATTGAAAATAAATTTGACAGTGAAGATGCATCTGAGCTTCATCATATTTCTCCTTAAAATGTTACTTATTAACATTTTCAAGAGTGGAATTGGTTTAGAAAACTTTAAATTTATTTCTATAAAGAATGATAAAACAGTAATAGTAGTAGTAATACTGAAAGAGTGACCTGATTTCTGCTAGGTCACTGTGTCATTTCATCTCCTCAGTACTGGAGGGAAAAGTTAAAACAGAATGTTAATTATTCCACTAGAAGGATGAACATATTAAGACCAAAATAGTCATGGCTACTGGTCTTGAAGATTCCAGAATCCATCTTTGGGAAAACTAGTTTTGAACATTTTTTACTGATTCTATACCTTTCTATGTAACTGGTTGCTTTTTAATATTCTTGTGTAACTTTTTGGATTTCCCATATTAACATCTCACAATTAGACTATTACATGTGGAGCTAAAGCACATCATTCTGACCTTCAGCAATAATGTTTTCAGAACTTTTGACTTTCCGTTAATTTGTAAACGTAAAGATAAAATGACAGTTAGGCAACATGCCTGGGCCTTTTCTGTCAATGTTCTTTTTCTACGTAGAAGGATTTTGACCTAAAAACACAATGCAACACTGGTGAGCTCGTGGGGATCACTTATTTGGACTTATTTGAACTCAATTATTTCATGAATAGTGTTTTGTTTTTATTAATAAGTAGTTCAGATTTAGCATACAGGTGGAAATATTGGAGTAGTTCAGAGAAGTTTAGAACGGGAACTGAGAATCAGTAAAGAGTTCACTTTGAGTGCTAATGGCTTAATTCCAGTCATTTTTCCTTTAGATTGTCTTGGCTCTGATGTTTTAAAATTCTGTGTTGTAATATTATATGTGAACTATATTTTTATATAATATATAATTTTATCAAAAATATGTAGCACATTTATAATCACAAGGACAGGTCCAACAGACATATTTTTCTAGAAAATATTCAAAAATAGGAGCAAAAAGAGGTACAATAGAATAGTAGGTCTTGGAGTAGAAGCCACATTTTCCATCCCTTTTTTCTTGATGTCATCAGGGTCAATTATGAGTAAAGGAGTATTTTTGTGTGTGCTAACAATCAATTTTATTTAGCTTTTCAATGAGAATTGATATTTATCCAAAAAATTGGGATATTTAGTTTAATTTAATTTATGAATCTCTCCTGAAATAACCAGTTCTAATATTCCATTTCTGAAATCATCTAGTTGCATACTTAGCTTTGGACAGGATTACTTTACTAGATATTACCTGCATTTTGATAAAGGTATTGTGGTTGAAAATTTCCTGAATTTTATTTAAAAAATCTTTTTAAAATTATGGATGTAGTATATTTTTATTTTACTCATTTTAACTTCTTTAAAATAATCCCAGTTTGCTAAAATGGAGATGCTGGTGTTTCTTACTAATATGACAGAGACATTCTAGCATAATCTTTGGATGCTATCGTGATGCCAGGGCTGTGAGCTTTCGTACATGGGATTTGTGTCTCCCTGCATGCTTGTGGACATGCAATTTTTTCCAGAAAGGTTAAGTTTGCTATTTGTCTAATTACATTATCCAGAAAGGCCATCAAACTAATTAAGTGAACAATTTATTTTTCTCTTCAGAAATGTTTTACTATTTCCTCACTCCTCCCCTCCCCTCCTTTTTCTCATACTTCCCTCCTGACACTCCTTAAAGAATTTAAGGCAGGTTCATCACCTCTGGTCTCATATTTGCATGTTTGTTTCTTATACTAAGCTTTTTTTTGCTAGAACATTTCCCAAAGAAATTCCTCATTGTAGTATTTCTGGGGTTTCGTTTGTTTTGGTTTTATTTTGGCAAAAGAATGATTGAATTTCATAGCATCGATTTTTCTCTTACTTTTGCCAACCTTTGGTCAAAGAAAAAGAGTAAACTTTGTGTTCACTACTGACTTATCAACCAACTACCTATGGCCCCTCCCAGGCATATTGAGAACCTACCAGGTATAAGCAGAACCAGCCAGGGGTATCTGAAAATGTGGAGACACGTATGGAAACGTTCAGGTTTATATGAAAACGACCACACAATCAGTACTGATTTAGGTTTTATAAGAATGTATATCAGGGGACTTCCCTGGTGGCGCAGTGGTTGAGAATCTGCCTGCCAATGCAGGGGACACGGGTTCGAGCCCTGGTCCGGGAAGATCCCACATGCCACGAGCAACCAAGCCCTTGTGCCACAACTACTGAGCCTGAACTCTAGAGCCAGCGAGCCACAACTGCTGAGCCCGTGGGCCACAACTACTGAAGCCCTCACGCCTAGAACCCGTGCTCCACAACAAGAGAAGCCACCGCAATGAGAAGCCCGCACACCGCAACGAAGAGTAGCCCCTGCTCGCCGCAACTAGATAAAGCCTGCGTGCAGCAACGAAGACCCAATGCAGCCAAAAATAAATAAATAAATTTATTTAAAAAAAAAGAAAGAATCTATATCAGGAACATGGTTGACATGATCTCTATTGAAAAAGAGTCAAATTATTGACATTTAAGTTGTATATGTTAAATGAGAACTATTAAATATTTAAGTGTGTGAATGTGTGAATAAGTAGGGAAGAACAAATCTCTATGTGTATATATATGTGTGTGCATACATGTGTGTGTGTTTATATAGACATACATATATATACGTGTGTGTGTATATAATTGATTTCACACAATTATGGAGGCTGAGAAGTCCCAAAAACTACAGTGGGTGAGCTAGAGCCCCAGCAGAACTGATAGTGTAAGTTCCAATCCAAAAGCAGTCAGGCTCAAGACCAAGGAAGAGCTGACGTTTCAGTTCAAGTCTGTAAACAGGAAAAGACGATGTCCTGGGTTAAGCCAGTCAGGCGAGGAGTCCCCTCTTACTTGTGGAAGGGTCAGCCTTTTTGCTCTGACTGGATGAGGCCTATCAAATTAGAGAGAGCAATCTGCTTTACTCAGTTCAACAATTCAAGTGTTAATTTCATCCAGAAACACCTCTCCAGACACACCCAGAATAATAATGATAAATAATAATAAAATATCTGGGCACCCTGTGGCCCAGCCAGGTTGACACACAAACAAGGCAGAGAGTATGGCTAAAACAGAGAGGGTTTTGTTTCAGGTGTGTGGCCTGGTCTGGCCTTGGCACAGGGGTCTGGCAGGAAGAGAATCCTGGTGGGTAGTGCCAAAGCGCAGGCGGTGGGTCAATGTCAAGTTATATGGTGGTCAGCTGCAGTGGGAGAGGAGGGTGCAGCACAGAAAGTGCAACAGAATAAGAATAGTCTGGTGGGGTGGAGCCGTGTTATGGGGAGTTGTGGAAAACGCGTAGGAGGATTTATCATGCAGGTGAAATATGTATAAGTAGAGAGTCGACATGATGGCAGTAAGTAAACTTTGGGAAGATCGATCTGATGGAGAGCTCCCGTGTACACTCATTCTCTCCAATCCAGAGTGACAACTACTTGGCTTGCTCCCTATGGGTGGGCTGTGAAGACCGGCCTTGCCTTTTTAGTGGGAATACCGATCCGGGCAACTTTAATAGGGTCTGATGAAGCACTGTTGTGAAGGAAGTGCAGAGGTTTGCTGAGCTCACAGGAAGGACACCCAGCCTCCAAGACTCCCCAGAGCCAGCGGCATGTGAAGAAAAACAGGACTCATCCTGGGTTTCGGATGTGTGTGGATTATGTTGCGAGTTAAGAGCACAGGGTGAGTGAGGGCACAGAGGTGGATGAGGGTGGGGTCTGTACGCAGGAGGGAAGGAAGTTCTGTGCGGCGAGAGCTCAGAGGGAACGAGGGTGACTTTGTCAAGACCGGCAGCTGGAGAAGGGCATGGATTCCATGACGTGGCGCCCAGCAAGCCTTGCTGGGGAGTTAGTATTCCAAAGGCAACTGGAAGCCATTTACGCATTTTGATTTGGGAAGAGAGTTCACTAAATTTCCACCTTGACCGGATGGAGGAAAGTGGATTGGACGTAAGATTGGAGACAGAGGCTCCCGCAGTGCTTGGGTGGTGAGAATGGGTGGGAATGGAGACTCTGCAGCCGCCTCCCACCAACCCTGGGAGGGGTGGGAGGTGAGCTGAGCTGATCTCTAGATGCTGGAGGCTGTGGGGATCCTGGAGGAAGGTGCGGCTCTCAGGTTCACTGTGAATGAAACATCAACCCCGGTAGTCAGATTTCCACCCAGCAGGGGAGGAAGAAGGATTTGGACATGGCGGTTATCCTGATCAGTGAGACTGGAGAGAAGGAGGGCAAAATCGGGTGGGTAATAGAAGTAATTCCCTTGAGAGGAAATTAAAATTGCCTTTAGACTTGCCAAGTTGAAAAAGCTTATTTGATATGTTGCTGGGTTACACGCAGCGTGGAGTTTTCCCATAGTTAGCGCTGCACGAACACTCACGCGAGTCCACGGCGGGTCCCCGGAGAAGCCAGAAGCCATGCATCCGTAGGAACTGTCCCTAAGTGGTCACGTGTGGGAATGTCATCTTCTGGAACATTTACAGATTACAGACGTTTCGGTGCAGGTGTCTACCTCGCTCAGTATTTAAGGCACCTTTGGGTTTATCCTTCATCACGGTGCTATGGATGTGATCTTATACACAAGGCTCTTTGGTGAGATTTCCCCTGAGGAGGATTTCTGTGCCTGTTCAGCCTTGACGGAGGCCTATTTATACGGACATACCTGCTGCCCCTCCTCCCACACAGAGCCAGAGCTGGCCTGGTGTGAGCTGGACTTGGGGAGGAATACAGAACGCCCCTCCTCCACCCGGCAGATGCAGCCCCCAGGCCTTGGCCAGGTAAACAGGTACATGAAGGCCAGGCCCAGCCACCTGCTCTGAGCAAAAACTTCTCTTTCTGCGCGTTTCACTGATTCACTCATGTAATCACTGCTGGTTCTCTGTGTCTCTGCAAGAAGGAAAAGACGCCGCTTCCTTCGGCAGGAGGGGCCCCTGCCGGACACAAGGCTGAGGACAGCGTGCAGCCTGGGGTTGACCCCCTAGCACGTGTCCTGGGCCCTTTGGGCAGGAGGCAGCCGCTCTGTTCTGATGTCTCCACCTCTGTTTTCAAGAACTAAGTGAGTTCATCAGAAGCACAGAAGGCACTCTTACTAGGAAAGATGGTAAGAGTTTAGAATTTGTTCCGCCAGATGTTTTGAAGAAATATTCCGACTGATTAGAAAAATATGGACAAACTATTCTGGGAATGTCACAAGACCCGAAGTCGTTCTGAATGCGTAATTTATTAAGTGGATTCTGTTCTTTTCCTGAAGACCACTGGCAGGCTTTCCTCTCTCCAAACAAAACAGTTTGCGGCTAATATATTAACATTTCCATTGGGGGAGATTTATGGATCTGAACCTGTGGTTAATAAGAAATCTTATTCATATTCCATGGAGGGGGGATTTAAAATTAGTTAATACTTTCCAGATAGTTTAAAAACAATAAAGAAAAGAATTTCTTTTGAGGAGAAAGGTGGGGTCGGGGTGCAGGAAGCAGCAGGTTACCATCTTCCTTCATAAACTAGTAAACAGGGCTGCCTTTGTTGACGCCAACTGCTTGGTCTTGCCTTATCTGGTTTCTGTTTACATGTTAAACTTCCCCGAGTAGAAGGCAGCTTTGCCCATGGTCGAGAAGACATTGTTCTTTTGTGTTTATGCGGCAGATCAAACACCAGCAAAACATAGTGTTTGTGGTCTGTGAGCCCAGACCCCGTGAATGGGCCGGGCACCACATGGTTTGAGGTAGTGAGCTTTTTTATTTCTTTTTTTCTTTCCTTTTTTTTTTAATTTCTATTTGAGCCTTCATTCCCCATGTGTCCTAGGCACACGTGCAGCCCCGCAAGAGTCAGTTCCTGTCGGCTGAACAAGGGTGCCTGGTGAGCACAGGCAGGGCAGCTGTTTTCGTTTGTTCATTTATTTTTCAAGTAATCAGTTAATTTTTGAGATACAGGTGGCATATAACATTGTGTAGGTTTAAGGTGTACAATGTGTTGGTTTGATACTTTTATATGTCGAAACGTGATGTCACTCTAGCGCTAGCACCTCCATCGCCTCTCATAATTATCATTTCTTTTTTTGTGGGAACAACTATTAAGATCTAGTGTCTTAGAACTTTGATGTTTATAGTACGCTATTGTTGACTGCAATCACTATGCATTACATCTCCAGACTTATTCATCCACCAGTTGCAAATTTGCAGTTTTAATGTGTCCGGCTCGGCTGTGAGAGAGGAGGGTATGGGTGCCTGGAGGGGAACCCAGGCCCTTGAAATTGTGTTTTTTTGCAAAAGGTCATTGTTTGTATGTGATATTCAGATCAAATCACTGCCACCTTGAATAATTCCCAGTCTTCTTGTCCGAAGGGTGCCTTATGCTGGGGAGTTAGCATTTTTAATTTGCCCCTCTACACAGAAGAACTTTATTCCAGGATCTGTTTTCCTTTGCCACAAAGCGTAAGTATCAACACACGCGTGCCCATGCACACACACACACACACACACGCCTTCAATCACACACTCACAGGCATACATACCACAGACACACACATGATTTTGACTGTAAATTTGACCCACCTTAGAAGACGTATTCCTGGAACACTGTTTGTTGTCATGACGATCAACAAGTTGGAACAATGGAACAGTTGACTAGAAATAGCACAAGTCAACAGTTGTTGTTACTGACTTATTTTAAATAAATTTAACTGTAGTGAAAACCTTTTCTTATTCAAAGCCCAAGTAGAATTTTGCACTGTTCAATTGTGCTATATATTCGTCTGGTTTGCTATTTTTTTATGTAAGTGAAAACAAAGTTATTTGTATATTTGGTACAGGTGTGCTTTTCTCATAGTGATCTTTAAAAATGAGATTTATAAACTTAGTTGTTCAAAATAAATCACCTGCAGGTTTTGTAAAAAAAAAAAAAAAGTTGGGGGGAGACCCAAGGAACCTATCAAAAGCAAACAAACAAAAAAAGCTTTTCTAGAGCTACTAAGTAAGTTCCTCAAGTCGCAGGAGTGTGACTGAACCAACCATCGCTAAATTCCATTGTAATGTCACAGATGCTTCAACCATGCACCTGCTTCTCCTGGAGGCCTCCCCATGGTGACAGAGACCCTGCCCAGAGAGGCAGCACGTGCTCGAAAGCATTTCTCAGAGGCTTTGCTGAGTTGTGAGTTTGTTACCGAACCAAAGTTGCGTCCGCTTGCCTACACGCAGTAAAGCCAGTCTGCACCACGATGTCGTGGTGAAGGAAAGGGCAGCATTTATTGCAGGCACAAAGCAAGGAGTCCAGGCAGCTCATGCTCAAAAGACCCAAACTCCCCGTTGGCTTTCAGGGAAAGTTTTCGAAGACAAGGTGAGAGAGAGGGTTGCAGGGTGATCAGCTCATGGACACTCTTCTGATTGGCTGGTGGTGAGGTGATTGGGCGTCAACATCATGAACCCTCTGGTTCCAGCCAGTCTGGGGTCTATGTGTTTGTGGGTGACATCTAGTTAATTTTCTCCATTTGTGGGGGGTTTCCGTATCTGCAAAGCAGCTCAAAGAACATGGCTCAGAATAGCGTCTGTAGCCCTTGAGGAGAAGCTAAAGGTCCTTGACTTTGTTTAATGGTTAAACTATTATTATTTTGTCTTACTTGACTGTTTTCCTTTGCTTCTGCATTTTCTCACTTCTCTGATTACGTTTATTCTTTGGAACTCAGGGAAGACCTAGGAAGCTAAAGTTTTCCACGAACAAGAGGCAGGTGGGGGACATGCCAGGGTGGTGGAAGGGAGTCTGTCCCAGGAAGGCCCCATAGGGTCCTGCTCGGTTACAAGCTGCTCCATTTCATGCCTGTAGTGCAAGTATAGAATTGAGTCAGAAGAGAATAACTTAATCGTAAAATACCCTATGAAATCTTAAAACCTCATGAGACTGCATTCTATTTAAAACACATCCATGTATAATAATAATTCCACTTCTTATTTACCTTCCCCCCACATTTTTAAGCAAAATTTTAACTTGAGGAAGATGCCTTGTGATGCTATGCAATTTTCTTCCTCCTCCCATCCCTCTGCAGGAGACTTGTGACTGAGCTGAGAGGCCCAGAGGGGTCAGGATGGAGTGTGTGTCCCTTGGCCAATTCCCGGCTTGGAAATCTTAAACAAGCTTCAGTTCGCTTATAGCTTAAATGGGCACAATGATACCTGTGCTTTTCAGGATCCAAGTGAATGATTAACTGGGACATGCTTCTAAAATATCCAGTGGAGTATTTGACACATTCTCACTTCTCACCACCTTTCCCTTTGAGTAGAATTAGTCAAACAGCATTAATCCATCTATGATTTTTAACATGCTACAGCCTGTTTGTTACAGTCTTCTACTCCATGGTGGAAACAACATCTGGAGCATTCCCTTGATGTGTCAATCTTTTGAAAACAAAACAGCAATGATTCTTGGTTCCACAAATGATAAGTCTCTGATGTTTCTGGCTCTGGACATTGAGAGATTATCTATACGTGGCCAAACGTTACTGTTCTGAGTTATGTATGAGTTAAAAGGAGATGATAAAGAAAAAAACAGATTGTTTGAGCTATAAGTATATGATTTTGAGACATAAAAGATAATATAAAAGACATTGAATATTGAGTTCTAAGATTTGAATACTGGGAATTGTGGAACCATTAATTAATAGGTGACATAGTTGGAAACTGTCAGATGAAACACTTGTACAGATTCACCTCGGTGGGTTTCGACCACTTTGTTGAGGTTAGGGGGAAAACATCAGCGGAGCATGGCTAGTCTACAGGGACATCTATAAACCATGGCCCACAGTCATTCTTACCAATTTTCAAGTGTTAAAAACGTGGAAATGCAAATGTGATTGTAAACCTTCGAGTGATTCACAATGGGAAAAAATAATCAAAAAGTGAGAACTATGATCTTTTTCTTCTATTTACTACTTTTATCTCAGAACAGACAAGCATATTTTATAGTTTAAACAATTCTACATTGTTAATAGCATGTGTTATAATTTCTCAAAATGTTCCTTATTTCATTTGGCTTAGTTATTTATCTGATTAAGAGATTCGTTAATGACAGAGCACATTGCCTAAAGCTCCCCACATATGCAAGATATATTTTTTCCAGGAAGTACTCTAATTCTGCACGCACATTGCAACCTGAATATAGAAAGCACATCACACACAGTACCTTATTTAATTATCATAAAATCATCATGAACTAGAAATGGAGAATTTTTTTACTTCACTTTTAATCTGTTTTTACTCCATTTTATAGTTACTAAGATAAAAGTTTAAAATGTCATCAGAAAGGGTCAACTAGAACTCAACTCTGTCTCAGATTCTTGGTTGTAATATTTTACTAGGCATATTTTGCTAGGATTCCTTTGTCCTGTGTGTGGTTTCACTATTAGGTGATTTATTTCAAAGGGAAAACAAGCAATTTTCATCTCCAGAAAGTAAACTTTTAGTTTTTTCTGGTACTCATTTTCCCACTTTAAGATACAGTTTTGCTGATAAGTAAGACCTATATTTCTAGTGAAATCAACCTACACATTATTGAATAGTGGGAGAAATGTAAAATTTGCATAGGAGACATTGAGGTCTATTTTTTTGGATCATCCTCATACCAACAAGTTTTCTGATTACAGAGGAAAATACAATGAATCTTAAAGCATCATTCCTGCCATCAGGCCAACTGTCCTCTAAAATCCCCTATTTTGATTGGGTTTCTCCTGAGCCATTACAGACTTAATAGCCCTGTCTAAATTGCCCAGATTAACTTCACATGGCTCCTGCCCAGAATTTTACTGTTACTTTCACACTGCTTCACGGAGCAGGTCAGAGCTGCTGTAAATTCCCACCATATGCTGAGGTTTAAAGAAATATTTGAGTTCCCCATAGGTGAAGCTTGTTAATTGATTAACTTTTAAGAATGTGAAAAGGAACCATGGTGTTTTGCATATTTGACTTTGTAATGTTACCAGGAGCTAATTATTCTTTGCAAGATGTCAATTGGCCACTCTGAATGGAATTCTAACCTATGCTGTGATCAACAAGTGGGAAAGAAAAGATGGTACCAGGAAGATGGATGGAAAACTGCTGTGAGAACATGAAAAATTAAGAGTAATTAGAACTGCTTATCATTAAGACTTTTTAGTCACTAGAATTTTGTGAATTTTAGGCAAGATGGCTCTGACCATCATAACCCAGCCCCTTGCTAATGTGGCTGCCCTTGACCTTTACCTTTTGTTCCATGGCCCCAAACCCCAGCTCCCTCATCCTCTGGGGAAAGAGAAGGCCCCCAGGAGCTGGTCCTCAGCTCCCCCTCGTCCTCGGCTGCATCAGCTAAACCTCCTGTGTCCCCTTGTTTGGCAGTGATGTCCCTTCTCCACAGCCAGTGTCCTAGATTCTCATGACCTTCCTCAAGGCCACTTTGCCTCGTCATCTAAACCTCAACTACTTTCTCTCCTAAAACACCGAAGCCACAAGCAGTGGTTCCTCCACTCCCTGAGATGCTTCTGGCCATTGGACCATATTGATCACCTGACCCAGATGTGGAGAAGGCAGTGTCCCTCCACTGTGCTCCGAGTCCAAACCCTCTGCCTTCCTCTGCAACTTCCTTCTCGCTTTCTTTTAAAGTTTTTTCCAGTCTTTATGAGCTTCTGCCTCAGCTTATAAGCTCCTGAAGTCTCTCCCACTCCCCACCTATTCCACTGGGCTGTTTCATTTAGACCCCTCCCAGCCAAGGTCAAGGACAAAGAAGTCCTCCCAGACCCCACATCCACACCAACAGGGTGTGCGTCTAGTCCACACCATCCTATCCCTCGCTCCTATGGTCTCCTTGCTGTTAATTCTTTCTTCATCCCTAAAATGTTAGCGTCTCCTTTCTACGGAGCTCATCCACTTCCATGGTTTAGTCATCTGCATGTTGATGACTTCCAGACCTTATTTTCTAGTCTTTTCTGAATTTCAGATCCTTATAGCCAATTATTTCTTGGAACACCACTTGAACTTTAGCAAGTTGTTCGAAGTGAACACGACTATGATAAAATACAACGTTTCTCTCCCAAAAACTCACTCCTCCTCTTGGGACGCCTCTCTGGATGAATGACGCCACCATACACCCCGCTTCCCCAGATGGAATCTTGCAAAGCATTATTGACGCCTCTCTTTTCTCTTCCCCTGTGACCAGCCAGGCCCCCTCCTCCCGGCCATCTGCCTCTCCATCTCCTCTGCCTCTCTTCCCTGCTGGTCTCTCACTGGGTCCACTGGCTTCTTTAGTTGCCTCATCTCTTTTCCAGGGAATCTCACTGGGCTACGAGAATATTCTTTCTGAAACTCCAATCTGCTCATACCTGTTCTTTGTTTCAAGAACTTCGGGACAGCCCATTCCTTCCAAGACATCATGGAAACTCTTCTGCAAGATACACACAACTCTGGCTTCTTGTCCGACCTCATCACCCACGGCTCCTCTCACTAGAGGCTCGGATTTGGCTGACCTACGCGAGTTCCCCACGTACATCACGCGTGCTCCAGCCTCTGTGCCTTTGTAGGTGTTGCTAATTATTCCAGGGACACCCTTGGGTCTTGGATTTGCTTGGGGAAACCTTACTCAGGTGTCAACTCTTGGAACCGAAGCCTCCTCCCCGCCCCTAGCTTTCCTCCTTGGACCCTTCCTACACTCTCAAAATCAGGCCAAGTTCATCTCTGTTATTCTGCTTCCATACTGCGTCACAGCTGTGTCTTCTCTTGTCTCTGCCCATGGATACACTATCTTTGCTCTTGAGCCTCCACGGATGAGTTCTTGATCCTTCTATCCTCAGCTGCTAGTATTGTGTATTTGGTAGGTGATTCCTTTGCGTTTGTTGAATGAAAGGAATAAATCAATGCATTAATCAACCATTTCGTAATTAAAAGGTATTGACAAAAATAAATAATAAATTGCTCTAAATTTAAAATCCTTACTACAAATATTAATTACAAAGCATACAACAGAACCTGCCAAATTTCTCTATGAAATACACAAAACACTTGTGACCTTCTCCGGGAAAGGGTGCAGCTCAAGTGAGAACTAAGTAAAACAGTGTGAATACGTTCTGGTACAGCAAGAACTTTTCTTCCTTCCGGAAACATCATGTGCTATTATGGACCAAAGCCTTATAAACACATGGGGACACAATGTCCAGGTGATTTCCATTATCCTGGAGACCAAATGTGGCTGAAGTGACTTTTAACCACTGGGGTTTGACCACGCACTCAGCCATAAAGCTATGTGCTTTTCCTCCTCACAGGTATTTGAGCAAGACCCTTCGAGAAGAAGTATCAACAGCAGAGCATTCTCTGAACAGGGAGAAATTCGCTGTTTGGAAACAAGCCCTGAATGTAATTGGCTTCAGTAACTTGGTGAGTCATGCCATAAATATTCCACCGAGAAAATCAACCCTCTACTAATTTATAAAAGTCATTCATTCAAAACACTTCTGTGCTCCTGGAGTTTGCATGCTAGGGGGGGATAGACATAAACAAGAGTACGCTCAGGGCACAGGTGCCCTGGAGACAGGCAGAGGATGGGCTGCCGTCTTCAAGGAGGTGGTGGAGACCTTTGCCCGTTGGAACCATGTGAGCAAAACACATCAAAGAACTTTGCTTTGACTCAAGAGAAGACTGGCAGATCGAGGGAACTGTTTACTGCCAAGAATCACTTTGACAAGTAATCTAATCACCTTATTAAACTATCTTCTTCAACAACATGATTTAGTTTTTTCATTCTTAAAGAATTACCAAATACCTGCCAGCATTACAAAGCTGAGAAGTACTATTTAACGGGTTTAAACCCACTGCTGTGAGGTGGAAATGTCTATGATTCTGGAAATGCCCTAGGTCTGCGCCGTACAATATGGCAGCCACTGGCCACGTGGGACCGGGGAAATGGAGTTTTAATTTTTCTTAGTTCTGATTACTTTATTTTTATTACTTTATTTTTTTGGATTA
This sequence comes from Eschrichtius robustus, assembly GCF_028021215.1. NCBI lineage: Eukaryota > Metazoa > Chordata > Mammalia > Artiodactyla > Eschrichtiidae > Eschrichtius > Eschrichtius robustus. The sequence goes on from NC_090841.1 coordinate 78,553,744, forward strand.
CTTTAAATTGAAACAGTCTTGTGTGGTTCGTGGTTCCTGAATTGAATGGCACAGGTCTAGAGAATAAGAGACAGGAAATGACCTGAGCCTGAGACCTCTCGAATTCCCACCAGTCTCTTTCCTCTACACATTCACCCATTCAGAGACTGGAATTCTAGGAACGTGCAGTCATACGGTACTTTGTTCTTTGTGGCTCTGCTCATCCAATCTCTGTATTACTGTCTTTCCCTAACTCCTACCCGTTTGTACTTTTCTGTCTTTGCACTTGCTACTGTTGTACTCTTTTGTTATTGTTTTTCCCTTCCTACGTGTCTGAAATCTCTGCTTCCTTATGGGAAACTGGGATAGAGACGTGGGTAAGGAACCATTCCACCAAAATATCAGTTGCTTGGAAACGGGGCTTTAAAATCCATGATTGATCCTCAGAGGCAGGGCAAGCAAAATATACCTTCCACCTAAGGCAACGAGTAGGGAAGTTAAGTTTTTTGGTGAAAGAAATATGTGCAGTTAAGCAAACGATGTGAAGGCAGTCACTTCATCTTGATCCTTTGGGGTGACTGGGACGGTGACAATTTAGTCCACACAGGAGGAAAAGATCATGTCCCATAAGATTGGGAGGAAGGTACTTCTGGGCTGGCAAGACCCTTGAATCAAAGCTTATGACTGTGGTCCTGGGAGATCGGACCATAAAACTGCCTCCACCCTGTCTTCCATCACGGACACAGAAAAGCAGCCCCTGCCCCTGCTCACAGAGCAGCTTATCTCTACCTACCTCTGTCGTGGCATCACCACACTGTAATCCGTGTTCGGGCTACTTTTCATAGCTCTGCCTACTTCACTGAACTGGATGATCCTTGAGGACACAGCGAAGTCTTGCTGTCTGCATCCAGAAGTACCTCTCTCCTAGGGCACTGGGACATTTAATGAGGAGTTACTGGATTTATTTTAAAAAAAGGGGGAGAGGGAGGTGTCAAGTAGCTTAAGATGCCCGGAAAATGTTATTCAGACAAGCACAAGTAAATACAATTAAAGACACTAGTTTGTGATTTGGAGGTTACCAAAAACATTTCTAAGTCATGCCGCAAACATAGAGTATTATATCTGAAAATTACAGATTATCCTTTTCAATGCTCTCATTTTAAGGTAATAAAACTGTACCTTGTCCTGAAAACTAAAAGTTCTGGAGGAAATCCATAGAAGTCCCAATGACCATATTGTGTCAACTGTGTATTTATAAAGCAAATGAGAATTGTTCTTAGAAAAACTTCCACAGGCAGGAGCTTTTTCTTCCCAAATTACAAATGGGGAAACTGGGAATTTAAAAGGTTATGTCACTTGCCCTAAATGAGGCTTAACCACTTTTACTGTTGATAGCAGAACACTAAATATTTGTGACTCCGGGGAAGCACCTTTTAACTTACAGCTTTTCCTTGACTTTTTCTTCTTACCCCCAAATGACTGTCCAAACCCGAATCTGAGGTCTCATTTCTTTCTTCACACAGCGCTCCAGGTTCTCGGGTATCCTCTCAGCTGAGACTCTCATCCTCCCTGCTAACGTCCATTTTTTTCCTGAGTTTCCCTTAAAATACCTTCAAAAATTAGCATTTTGTTTATTTAGTCATGGACGTTTTCATCACACCTCCATTAATTTTCCAGCAGAAATGAAAAATTCTGTACGCATAATAGCAGTTTATTTCAAAACAGAGAGAACTGTTTGCATAAGAGATGGGCTCTGATGCTCCCTGAGGAAGCAGCCGCGTGACCCTGAAGTCGGCTTAGCCGCCGGTAGCAGTTCTGCCAGCCCTGGGGGGACACGTGTGAAGTCAGCCCCTATAGGTGATGTCCAGCCAGTCAGACCATGGTTACACAGCCATTCATGCTTCATCCTGAAACCACTCATTTATATCAGAGCATTACCTCCTCACTCTCTCTCGTTCAAGGAACAGAAAAGTTGGCTGCGAGAAGGAACACTGAGTTTCCCGATCTTGATTTTGAGCTAGAGATTGGCAGTTCTCTGACGGGACGTTCTGGGTCTGAACAATCACAGCCCCCATAGCATGCACGTCATTTTTTACACCCACTTGGAGGGTTTTCAGAGGATTGGTCTCTGAATCTTTCTTCTGGGCAGCACCGCTCATCTCCTCTATTTCTCAACCGCGTAGGAGGTGGAGAACGTGTGCGTGATTCTAGCGGCCACGTTACACCTTGGAGACATTCGGTTCACTGCTCTGACCGAGGCCGACTCCGCCTTTGTGTCTGACCTCCAGCTTCTGGAACAAGGTCAGTGGGACAGACCTAACAGTAACCTCACTGATGTGCAGCTTTGCAGACCGGCCAGTGGATGGCGACACAGTACAGAAAAGTCAGGTGGAATCAACCCTTTTTTGCTGGAGTGGGATTCAGTGAGGGTGGCGGAGGGGAAAAAAAGAACTGTATCCTCTTTCTTCTTCCTGGTTATGTGAATGAATAAGATGTACGTTTATGTCACAGTAACAGTGGTGATGCTTTGGCACATAATTGGGTTTATTTATATCGTTCTAAGTATTCTCCGCCCCACCCCCTGCCATCCCGTGTATTTGGGGGGGCATGTTATTAGCTGAACATTTAAACAGAACACAGTTACTTCCCTTTAAAGACCTTGTCACAAGCCTCTCTCTCCCTTGAAATTGCCTTGTCAGTCACTCCCAGATTTTTTCAAAACGCCTTAAAACCACAGGTGGTCGTGACCAGCATTACCTTCGCCTCATATCAAAGTAATTTAACCAGGAATTGGGAAAAAGCATTCAGGGCCATTTGTGAGGGCAGGAGGGAAAGAATCCTGCAGTGATTTAATGCAGGAGCCCTGAGAACTCATTAACGTTTCGATTCCTCTAAGCTGTTTCTCTAGCTGAATTTGCCAATTGCAGTGGTAGTTTCGTTTCTTTAATACACACATTTTCTAATGGGTCTACACAAACTTCTCAATTATAAAATACCATGTTCTCGCTGTCAAAAATATGTATTAACTTTATGCTTTCGTTTAGTGGCTGGAATGTTGCAAGTATCAACGGATGAATTGGCATCTGCTTTAACAACTGATATCCAATACTTTAAGGGTAAGTTTTTCTGTACTTTGCCTTTCACCTCTGTGAAAGTGTTTACAGTGTTGAGAGGCCATTCTGATGAGCTGGTCACCTTTTTTAGCTAGTGACTCATTTGAGACTAATAAAGTCATCAGTCCAAGAGGATTTATTCAATTAGAACATTGGATGCGTTTGTGTATGCGGTGCCAGGCTGCCCTCTTCTGTGAAGAGCATCCTTTTCCCTGTTCCTCATCAGTCAGGATAAGAGCTGCCATTTATTGGGCACTTATGAACTGAAGGGAATTGTGGCAGGTGCTATAAATGTTGGAATTTTTAGTTCTTACAAGTTGCTAAGGGGTGGGCTTAACTATTTCCATTTTAATGAATGAGAAAACTAAGATTCAAAGAGGCTAGATAACTTTGGACATCAAATCACCAGTAAATGGCATGCTTGGAATTAGACTCTAATGCCATCTGACTCCCGAGATGATCCTGTGCTGTAAGATCTCCACTCAGTGGCAAGAGAGTGCCTTTCCTAAACGCTGTTCACTTAATCCACTATAAATCATTGCCTTACGAAGCTGCCTCTTTACTGTAATTTTGAGGACCCACCGTCCAGCTGATATTTTTTTTTCTCAAAATCACTGCTATTCTTACCTTCTGTTCCCATTGGCCCTACTTGCAGATAATTTGGTATGTGGCTTGTAAATTCTGCCTCATCCCTAGAGTTCCCTTTCCATGTTCCCAAACTTTATGGATCTCCCCATTATCCACTGAGTTGCCCAGAAGTCCTTCCTGATACTTCGCCCTCCTCCTTCTGCCCTGAGTAGATCAGCCACAAGCCAGTTCTACCCCATAAATACTTCTCATTCTCACTCTCCTCCCTTCATTTTCATCACCACTCCCTTAAACTATCTTTCTTTACTTAGATGATGGCAAGAGAATCCGATTAGTCTTTCACCTGGCCTTATCTCACTTTACCTTCCTTCCGCACTGCTTCAGGAGTAAGCTTTCTGAAATGCAAATATGATTTTCATCCATGGATAACAGCCTTTAAAGGATACTCCAACTCCTTTAGGGTAAATGTCATCCCTTTTGGAGGTCCTGAGAGGCCCTTTATTATTGGGGCCATACCTCACTTTTATGCTACATCCTCAGCCATTTTCCCACCAGTGACCTTGCATCAAGAAATACACTTTCTTGAAGTTCTCCAAAGGCATTATTCTTCCTCACGGCTTTTTTTTTATTGAAGTAGAGTTGGTTTACACTGTTGTGTTAATTTCTGCTGTACAGCAAAGTGATTCAGTTATACCTATATATATACTCTTTTTCATATTCTTTTCCATTATGGTTTATCCCAGGATATTGAATATAGTTCCCTGTGCGCTACAGTAGGACCTTGTTGTTTATCCATCCTATATGTAATAATTTGCATCTGCTAACCCCAAACTCCCAACCCATCCCTCTCCCACCCCCCTCATGACTTTTTAAAGAAACATTGAACTCCCCCTTAATATCTGTAATTTAATATATCCAGGCCTCCCTCCTTACTCCCCAGCCATGTGGGTGAGAACCCCACCATCATGTTGGCTCTAGAGACCTCCATCCTATAACATCACAAGTGACACCTGCTTTCACCGCCACTTCGTGTGGTTCCATCTCAGCGGCATTGAACTCATGGTCGCTTGACTCTTTACGACCTGCTGGTGCTCTTTTGTTTGTTTGTTTGAGCTCAGCTTGCCTCAGAGGCGGTTCTCCTTTACCTGTACCTCTGTTGATTGACAGCTCACTAAGCCCTCATTTCCCATGGTCAGCATCCTATTACCGGACTCCCTGTGGGTTGAGTTGCAGTGGTACCCAGGTTGGGTGAGTTGCAGTGGTACGCAGGTTGGCCGAAGCCATAGGATGTGAACTAGATTCTCACTCCCTCTCAACTCTCCAGCATCAATGCTGGCCTAGCCTCAATCCCAAATCATCTTTACTTATTTTTTTCTTGGTTTCTTCTCTAGTCTATTCTCCACTCGAAAGGTTATCACTCAAGATTTCAATCACCAGCTCTTTGAGAATAACATAGAAATTTCTACCTTAAGGCCCAATCTTGCTCCCAGCCTCCTGACCCCCACTTTGGTTAGCAGGATCACTGCTTTGAAAATATTGAAAATATAACTAATTTTCCAGAGGCCTTGAGGAAGACTCCGTATCCAATGCAGTGAGCCGTTATCAGAAAGCTTGTTAAGAGGGCCCTGCAAAGAGTCGGTTCCCTCACTGAAAGGAGATGATGTAGGCTGCCTGGAGGTCAAAAGCTGTGGTCAACATTTGCAGCAAATAAGATTGAAGTGTGCATGGCACTCACTTTAGAGAAATGTGTTTTCGTAATCACCAGCAGAGACTTTGTTTATTAGAGTCATAATATTTTTAACATCTTCTGATATACGTGGATGTGGAGGGATAAATAGGAGGACACAGCTTGGTGGCTTCTGAACAAGGGAAAGTCTTGTGCTTATGCCTCCTCCCCTTCCTGCTCTCCCAGGAGAGATGATCACACGGCGACACACCATAGAGATGGCTGAATTTTACCGGGACCTCCTGGCCAAGTCCCTGTACAGTCGTCTGTTCAGCTTTTTGGTGAATACGGTGAATTGTTACCTTCACAGTCAAGAGGAGCCCAGCAGGTAGGTGTGATGGACGCTGGTGATTACGGTGATTCCCATAATAGCGGCTTAACTAGGCTCGCTCTTAAAGATGCTTCATAATCCAGTGTCACCCACAGGTTAAACTATCATTAAAACATTTCATTTTAGCGCGATGATTTTACTTTAAGGATTTGATTGACTAATTTTAAGGGATTTAAGCCCCCTCTGCCCATACGCACACCCCTGGATAAATTAATCAAATCATCTCTCGTGCATAGAGACGCAAATGCATTCTCTCTGGACTGAAGGCATCTATGGCCTTTTAATCACCAAGAAGCATAAAAAATGTATAAATCTGGGAAGAAGCACTTCAGTCCGTTGAGAAGCCCATGTCTCTCTAGAAACAATTTGATCATGTGTTTCAGCTCGGTAATTCCTCCTGTTTTCTTCACTTGTTTTGTGGATTATTTGATGACGCATCTCTATGGTAACCATTTTGACTCCTGGCCTTAGTCATCTTTAAGGAGTAGTGTTTCAGGGCTGTTTGATCATCTAAAAATGATAGATCTTCTTGGCATCTTGTCGGTGGAAAACTTTGTTAATATTCTTGTCTCCAATAATGACCTTGGGCAGGGCAGGCCATTGGGAGCAAAATTGCATCCAGAAGTCTTTACACGTGTGCTGGTCTTTGAATGAAACCTCTTGAGGATTTCTTTGTTGTCCATGCAGACTGCACCAAATTCCTGAAAACGGCTCCTTTTAGAGGTTACTTGGAAAACATTAGGACTAATATGTATTAATGAGAAAGTTCTTAAATAAATCCAGATATCTCAGAAGATTTCAAGGACAAAGGCGTACTAAATCCTCATTAAAATATGCACATAAAAAATCCACTGCAGGAGGCTTCCCTGGTGGCGCAGTGGTTGAGAATCTGCCTGCCAATGCCGGGGGACACGGGTTCGAGCCCTGGTCTGGGAGGATCCCACATGCCGCGGAGCAACTAGGCCCGTGAGCCACAATTACTGAGCCTGTGCTCCGCAACAAGAGAGGCCGCGATAATGAGAGGCCCGCGCACCGCGATGAGGAGTGGCCCCCACTTGCCGCAACTAGAGAAAGCCCTCGCACAGAAACGAAGACCCAACACAGCCATAAATAAAATAAATTAATTAATTAAAAAAAAAATCCACTGCACATTCATCAGCATGTTCAACATATAGTCTGTGACCTGAGGGTCGCTATAGCGTTACCTATGTTTTAGCAGATATACATTGATACTGGATGTGGTGAGGATTCTGGATTTTATTATTTCTTACTCTCAATTTGTGATTTCCCTTTAAATTTGAAGATTATTCACAGGACAGTACTAGTAGGCTAAGACTAACAAATTAATCTTGTATAAAATCATTGGCAGCTCTGCTGAAGTTGACGTTGAAAAAATTAACAAATAAATCCAGCTGCACGTAAAAACTTGTAGAAAATTTCCATTTGCCATTTAAATCTTACAGAGCCTTAAATTATATAAATGAAAAAACTTATACAGAGTCAAGATTTTTGACTGCACACAGAGAAAATGAAAACATAAACCTTGGAAAACACATTACTTCCCTTTCAGTGGGAATATTGTGTCATCGTGCAAATTTATGATATGAGTCTTGTCTTTATGATTCTTTACTAAGCAAATGAATAAGGACAAGGATTATTGGAAAATTAGAGGTGGATTAATGTATCATAAGTTTAACTTCTAAAAGACAGTTTTCTCATTTGAGTCATAACTCCCATGTTTTCTTCTCTATTTCTCCCATGGGTCACCCAAACCTGAATTTAAATCCAAAAATAATGCAAAGAAAGGTTATGTTTGCAGTATTTGTAATTCACGGAAATTCACAGAAAGCTTAAAGATTTGCAGATTTACAGACCCATTTCCTAAGTCACAGAGAAGTCTCAAAATTTGTATAAACTTAGAATAGGCTTTTATTGTTTATGAATTCCCCAATTTCTTTTGGAAATTTTATAATTGTGTTAGAAAAGATTATATTAAAATATATTTATATTCCTGTGGTTAACATGGGCAGGCACCCTTGATGTTGATGGGAAATATTTTTCACACTATGTAATTTTTGTAAAATTTGCAAGAGAGAATAAATATAAATAAGATATACTCTCACAAGTTATAAAGGGAAGACAAGCGAAATTTAAGCAGATGACATGTTTGTTCTTAGAATGCTGGGTTCATTTTCTGGATTATAGCAAAATAGGTACAATATAAATAATGTTACACATTTTAAAAAATTCTACTTCTTCTACCTGGATTCCAAATAGGTTTATCATCCTTGTGATTGTGAAATGAGATAGAGATTCTTGCTAAGGTGTAGCGAATAATAATAACTTAAAAATGTTCAAATGATAAATAATTTTTGCATCTCCTAAAATTGGACCTGTTTCACAATTGCTGCACTTACATGCCCAGGATTGAATTATCAGTGTTAAATCTGAAGTTATTATTTTTCCTGAATTGAGATCTTCAGTAGATTTTTGTTGTAAACTTGCCTATTGCAGAGGCACCTGTAAGTTAAGAGAGTCTTGGACAGGCAGAGGGGTTGTGGAAACTTCGGGAGACGTCTCCAAATGTCTTCAGGCACGGAAACCTACAGTTTATTTTAACTCATTTTCATCATGAGTTCTGACTGCAGTGGTTTATATATACGGGGACACCCGAGAAATATAACCTATGGAACAATCCCCTTTTTATCATAGAAGCACCCTAACAATAAGTAGACTGAAGGTTATAAATAGATAGGAGGTAACTCACTAGAGGGGTATTGGAGATATACTTTATACTTTATTTATTCATTCATTCATTTATTCATTGATGGCTGCATGATCTGAAATCCACATTTTTGGAGAGCACAATTTGGCATGCAAATATAATACAGTAAATAAACTGAGTTTCAAGCATACATATGGAGATTTTTTTTGTTTGTCACTGAGCCTTCGGGGTCTTACATATGCTTATACTATATTACATTCTTTTGATATTTTAGTTGAGCTAAACATAAACATGTTAGTAATTTATGATTAATTACATTCTGCTTCAATGAATTATAGAAACTTTGGGAGAGTTCTCCAACTGTCTTCAGATACCAAACCCTACGATTAATTTCAACTCATTTTTATCCTGAGTTCTCCTGTGTCCAAGCCTGTTCCTTTGGACGGCACCTGATTGCAAGAACTTTGGTTGGTTTCCAGGACTATCTGAGGATAAAAGAGGTCACACAAGGCTGTCTGCACAGTGCCTGGCACAACCAGAGTGGTTTTGCTACAGTAAAATCTTCGTGGTCGTGGCTGGAAAGAAGGCTTCCCAGTTTATGGCCGTTTATTGTGGAGAAATGAGGACTGAGAAAAAATGCAGAAGGAGGCCATGGTAGAAACCCTAGATACGGTCCACTCTCTTCGTTTTCCGTTGCTTCGGTAATCTCGGTTGTTTGGAGAGTAGCAGATAAAGGAAATAATTTGTTCTTTAAGAATATGAATGCCGCTACTCATGCACACTGCTGGGTAGTTTTGTTTTAAAATTCACATATCAATGTAGTGATTTAATTCCTGAAATCGGATATTTTTGGCATCTTATCCTGTTTCTAAATTCACATGGTTTAATTATAAGAAAATGATTTTGTAAGTCAGTATGGAATGTCCTAGGCGTCCAGAAAGATTTCCATCAGCTTATTGCCACGTGGCGCGGGCGTTCCACAGCAGTCTGGGTGAGTCATCGTAAAGGATGGAGATCTTAATAGTAGGGCCTGATGTCTCACAACTGACAACTCAACTCTCTGAAATGAGACAAAAGTGCATGTGCAGTAGGATGTGAATTTAAGGTCCTGTCGGGGTGTCAGGCGAGCACGGTCCTCTCCAGCATCTGACAGCATCAGGTGCATCAAAATGCATGTAGCGAATCTGCACTAATAAGATCGGAACAATCAATTTCTTATTCATATTCAGAAAAATGACACTTCTTCATAGGTGAGACTTGCTATTCGCTCTTAATTAGAGGCAACAAATGTTTCATATAGGGAAAATGTAAGATAGCCTTGAAGAATCTGAAGGCTGGTTTACTCTGTTGGGTAGTCTGTATCTGGTCTAAATACTGCCTTCCTGAATGGCAGAGAAGGCTGATCTCTACCTTGATGCTCTGAAATGAATGTAAGGTGAATTAGCCGGGTTAAGGGGATTTACGGCTTAAGTTTTCATTTGGGAATTCTCCTTAGTTTTGTTCTACTGAGAATTCAGTTTGTATACTATTAGTTATGAATAGTTAGCGGTGTGTATGCATGTTTGTTGAATTTCCAAGGATTTTAAACAGAGAGTGTTTTGCTGTATATTATATTGAAATGATATCCAAGTTTCTTATGATTTCCATTTGTTTCTCATTGATGCAGTCAGGTAACACTTAATGTACTTACAGAATGTTATAATGTATTTGGACCTTTTTTTAGGTCGAAGTCCAATTTGAGAATCTGATGAATGGCATAAACTCACACACAGTTTTCCGTATAATTTGGGGGACTTATAGGCTCTCCCCTCAAAGAAATAAATGTTCCTGGACTGTATTAACTTCTCAATTTGCTGATTAAACAAGTTAATAAATTCTGAAATAATACCACCAATGTGGTTCATAGTCCCCTGGTAGTTCTTGGGGATTTTTAAGTCAAATTATTTTTTTCTGTAATGATTTTGTTGTTGACCTTTTCTTAAATAGAAAATTATCTTTTTAATTTTAGATAAAATCTGTGATTTTTGAAAACCTACACCGAGATACCACCTGATAGACGAGTAACGTAATTTTTACTACACTAATATGACAGTAAGAATGTTAATCTTTTTAAGATTATTTTCAGCGGATTAGATGGGCAGCTCTAACCGAGCATTTGTCAAGGATCTCATCCATTAGAGACAGGAAGTCAGTACCTTAGTTTATGAAGCTCTAGGGGCCTGAAGATAGAGCATTGTCCTCTGCACTGCAGGCAAACCATCAACAACATCTCCTGGATTATGGTTTATACCTACACCGTTTGCATAGATCACCTATAAGTACTTTACCTAGCATCTTAGGACAGTTTTCGAATTCCATCTATAGGTTGTTTTTGCTTTTTGTGCTGGGGGATTTGTCATGATTTCTGTACCATCTCGTATTTCCCAGGATGAAAAAGCCTGAAATTCAAATCAAGGATGTGTGTGTGTGTGTGTGTGTGTGTGTGTGTGTGATTATTTTCTTCTTAAATTATTTAACCAAAAGGCTTTTTAAAAAAAGTCAGATGCCATCTATGACTTTTTAAAAGGACTAGATTGTAGCCATAAATAGTTATAAATGGTTCTTACAAAAGTATAATTTGTTTTATCTTTTGCAAGGAAATGAGGTCCGTCAGGTTAACTCTTTGAGTTGAAAATTTGAGGATTAATCTCCTCCAATGGTAGCAATCATTGGGCGCATCCCAGGTGATGAAACTCGCCCGTTATTGGGACTTGAAATTCTCAAAACGACCTAAGCGCTTAAGCCCCCCAACCGGAATCCCGCCCTGCTTCCTCACAGATGGTCACCTTCGCCTTAGCTGAGGGCTCACCGTCATTCTCTCCAACGGGAAGGGTTAAGGTGAGCAGTGTTTCCCTCCTTCCTGAGTCAGACGATGAGGAAAGATTTTATTGAAAAGAAGCCACGCGATTTGTCAGATGTCTGCATGCCCCTACCCCCAACCCCGCCCTGCCAGATCTGTAATGGAACTTGTGTAGTTGTCACCTAACTCCAGATTTAGGTATTTTTTACTCCCTGCGACTGTCCGCATCATTGACTGGCTGGTCTGTATGAATTCTCGTTAGTTCAGGGCGGGGCTCAGTGGGGCTCTGTGACCGCTGCAAAGCAGAGGGATGTCAAAATTAAATACTTTTGCCAACCCACACACCGCTCTCCCAGTCCGCTCAAGGAGTCTCAGTGAGGGAGAGTTTGTAATGCTCCCCAGGATTTTAGGGGCTGCAATAGGTTAAGAAACTATCTAAATGCTAAACCGGGTGATAAGAAAGTGAAGTGTGGAGAAAATGTCTAGAAATTAAATGTTTTTTTCACTGTTATTTTGATAAGAAATTGGAAATTAATTTCCCAAAGAAAACATCTGAGCATACGATATATTTAACATCACTTGAGAATCCTAAGTAAAATCTCATTCTCTGTCTCTCATTCGATATATATTTTATAAACTGTTAGTAAAAGTTTGAAAAAGGTCATGGAGATTATCTGTCCTCATTTCAGACACAAAAGTACAAAGTGAAACCTGAAGGAGGGACTGAATGTGTAAATAAATCTGATTAAAACCCAAATATTTACTTATTAGTTTCAACTTTCCCCCTTAGCACTTTACTAAAATGATTATAAAGATTTAAGTTCTTTGATGGATATTACAAGTCGAAAAGAAAGATAATCTAAAAATTTATACCAACAGTCCATACGTAATTAAGAGTTGGTAAAATATTTTCTACATTGCCTTATTAATTATAATGTAAAGTACTTAATTCTTAATAAATGAATTTATATCATTAATTCCCAAATGCCTTATAGAAATACTAAAACAGCTGCTGTGCATTTGTGAGAAAATGAAAATAGACATTCAATTTTTTTCCATTTATTGTGTGATATCTTTCTTCATTAACTGTATTTGGGGGAGTGAAAGATTTAATAATCAAGAAGAGTACAAAGGGTTATAGGCAAGTCTTACCTATTATCTAACACATTTAACGTTTGTCACTTTTGCTTCCGATGTTTTTTAACGGAAAAGAAATAGAAAATTGCAGCTAAAAGCTGAAGTTACTTTTGTTTATCTACGTAAGTCAATTCCTCTCCTTCCTGCCCAGAGACAACAATATCATCAATTCTGTGTAAATTTTCCACAGTTTTAAAAATTAATCTAGATATTGGTGTTTCATAACAAGTGTATGACACTGTGAGTCATTAAAGAATTAAAGAAATGCTATCATAGAGTACATTTTACGCTGTACTTCCCTTTTTAACTCCACATAGTTTTTGAGATTTAACTATATTGATAGGTAATGAGCTAATTAATTCTTTGTAACTGCTGCACTAATTCCCCTGAAGAGAAACCACAATATCCTCATCTATTTCCTTTTAGATGGACACTTATGTCTCTTTTCATTTCAATTACAGTGTCACATCCTGCGATATATGTTTAGAATTTTCCCTGGGGTATATATTTAGTAGCAGAATTGTGGGGAGAATATTAATTTACATTTCCCTGATTACAAGTGAGGTTGTGCATGGCAATGCAGATTCTACACTGCCCGGTGGTGACGTGCTCATATGTGTATGGTGATATTTGTTCAGTTATATACAATGACCTGACTTTAGGGACTTACCATAGACATTCTTTTCCTATTCCAATGTCATCTTACATTTTTTCCTAAACCTTTAGATTTTCAATACATCGGGAATTTATTTTTGTTTATATGAGAAATTGATATAATGTTATATTTTAGATGGATATTCAACTATCCCTATCCCATTTATTAGAAATGCTTTTTCACCTCCTCCTGATGTTTAATCTATTTGACTAAAACTGTATCAATAATATATTGTTTTAATAAGTTCTCATAATAAGTTCTTACTTTTCTTATTTGTTTTGGTTATCTCTGGATCTTTATTTTTGCATATGAATTTTATAGTCGTTTTGACTTAGTCCATAAAAGAAATTCATTTGGGATTTTGATGAAAACTACATTTATAGATTAATTTGGGGAGAATTGGCCTTTTTAGACTGTTGATTCTTCGCTTCCATAAATATGATCTATATTTCTTTCTGCATACATTCTTTTATTTCTTAAATATGTTTGTGTTTTTTCTATCAATTTCTTGCACACTTCTATTTGATTATTTTCTAAGTACTTTGTACTTTCTCTTGCTATGTTGAGTGCTATTTTTCTATTATATTTTAATTTGTTTATTGGGATACTTAATCTTGAGTTTCATATGTTGATCTTATATCAGGAAACCCTGCTGACTTTTCTTATTAGTTCTAATAATTTTCCTGTGGAATATCATAATGTAAGTGATCATAATTATCTTTTTTGTCTTCCTTGTCATTTATGTCTATTTCTTCTTATTTTATTGCATTGGCTAGCACTGCCAATACAATGTTGAAAATTTGTGGTGATAGTAGATATTCTTGTCTTGTTTCCCAATTAATGTAATACCTCTAAGTATTTGTCAGTAAGTAATCTGTTTATGTAGAGTTCCAGTAGACAATCTTTGCTAAATGGTTTCAACCATAGATGGATGCTGTTTCATTGAATGTTTTTCTTTTATCTATTAAGATTATTTCTCCTTTTTTTTAGCTTATGTGACAAATTTTATTGATGTATGTTTTTTGATGTCGAATAATTCTTCATTTTTGGTGTAAACCCTATTTGGTCATGATGAACTAAATTCAATTTTCTAGTCATTATTATGGATGTTTGCATTTATTTTCATTAGTGAGATAAGATTTTATTTATTTGTTATATAATCTTTTGCTATTACATCTATGTTAAAGAGTAAGCTGAGAGCAATTCTGTTCTTCTTCTCTTCTAAAATGGTTTGTGTTAAATGAAGATGATATATGCCTTGAATATCTGGTGGAATTCTCCCTAAAAATTTTTGGGGAGGTGAAAGGAGAATTCACCTATGAATACTATTCTAAAATTTATAGGTCTAATCAGATTATTTTCTTTCTTTTTAAAGTCATATATATTCTAGACAGTTGTCCACTTTAAGATTTTAAATGTATTCACCAACTAAATCACAGTTTTGTTTTATTTATAATCCTCCAATCAACATCTCTTATAATTCTAGTTTGACAACTTTACATTCCTGACATTCTTTATTTATGCCTTTGCTCCAGTATCATTGGTAAGTCTTGCCTGAAATTTGCCTGTAAGAATTATTTATTTTCAAAAATCAATTTATTTTTCTTGTTGTCATTTCTCATGTTTATGTTATTTATTTTTACTAAGCTCTGCAGTTTTAGGATACCCTATTTTGACTTTCTTTGAAATTTTCTCCTTTTTTTTTTCTGACTTCCTGACTGAATGTTTTTTTCATACTTTCTGTTGATTATGTTGACCCGGAGCCTATAAAGTATCCCCTGAGTACCTCTTAGTGCATTCCAGGTGATTTATATGTAGCACTTCCTTCGTTTGTTTAGTTCTAAATATTTTGTCTTTATTTTTGTTTCAGAGATGAAATAACAAGCAGTTTGTCAGAAAAATAAATTTTGCACACCATGTTTTTCCCTCCTTCATCCAAATTGGGGAACTTTTTCCCATTAAATAATGATATTTCCCAGGGGGCTTGCCTTTCCCTGACACCTATGGGGTCTGCCTCGGGGCGGGGGGGGGCGGGGGAGGGGAGGAAGCACCAGAGTGCTTATAACTAAAATAACTTTTTCCATTTTTAATAAAATGCCAAAAATATCAAAAAAAATAATGATATTTCTTTGATTCTTATGAATATGATACGAGTGACTTCTATTTCTGCATAGACATTTAAACCATGGTGCTTATTGTCATGACAACCAAAACTACACAATTTAGCAAAATATCTAAGACAAAACCTGCTTTCTAAATAATTCTCCTTCTGCTTCATTTCGTTACCAAAACACCCATATGTGTAATGATTTCCTAAAGAGCTAAGAACCTTTTCTCTGTAATTGCACATTTGCTTTTCATTTTTTTGTGAGATACTTTTTTTTCAAATAGAAGGATCCAGAGAAATAAAAAATATGAGAGGTTTACCAAAGTAGCATGTATATTATATTACTCAAAAATTAAATATTACATAATAAATACAAAATGATGGTTAAAAATTTACCACCCTTATTATAAAAATTACCACGTACTATGGACACAATAATGGTTAAGTATAAATATTAATCATGATAATGTGATAAATTGTTTCAAGAATAGTGCAGCTTATTGAACCAATGAAGAGCTACGTATTTTTCCCTTAAGTGCATGTTTTTAGGCGATGGGAGGAAAAAAAGAGATTTCTTTCAGATCTATGAGAATATGGCATTTTTAGTATCGAACAGTAGTGTTTTTCCTTTTTGATAATGCCTATTATGCTATTTGCAAATATTATTTGAGAGTCAAATAGATTCAGTGTACTGTGTAAGAAATTCAGTGATTTATAAGGCTAATACAAACCCGCGAGCATTCTTCTCTAGCTCTTTCTTGAGCCAAGAGTGCAGAGGCTAAAGCTTGTATATTTTATACAAAGGATAAAATTCATCGCGTTGCTGGCCGTGCCCACGCTCTTGTTTCATTTCTCACTGGGGAAATGCATTTGGCCTCTTTTCAACCCCCTGATACCCTGCCCTGCTGGATAGAGTTAACCAAATCTGTATTTATTATGCTCCTCTGTGCCTGTCATTTGAGCGTCGTGGCAGTTCTGCCAAAATAAATAACGCCGCCATGCAGCTCAGAGATGAGAGCAGGGTGTCCCATTCTGGGTCTTGGTGACCCTGCCGCTCCCTGAAGAAAACACCAGGAAGCAAATGTCAGTCCCACAATTTAAATATTGTTTGCCTTTTCCTAATATAATTTTCTCATTGAGAAGGATGGGCTTTTCAACGAAAGGACATTTTTAGTTTTTGTCAGCTGCACACTTTTAACTTTTCTCTCTTCACGTACAGTCTTATTAAAAATACATTTTCCAAGCAGACGGGAGAAGTGGGGAAGGTGCATTTATTGTGGTTATGGTTTACTGGATGTTACCTGTAAGTGAGCTGGGCTTTGAGCTGGAGATTATTACATTTAATATTGACATTAGCATGAGGCAGGAATTATTGTCTCCCCTCTTCAGATAAGGAAACCAGAGTTCGGAGAGGTTGAGTAAGTGGCCCAAGTCACACAGCCAGGAAGAAGTGGTAGATTTGGAGTATGAACCCCAGTATGTCAGACTTGAAACCTTAGTTTTTCCAAAAATGTCTCCCCCATTGAAACGGTCAGAAAATGATTTTGAAAAACATAGTTTTAAAGCTACCTTTAAAAAATATGAATGATTTCTTTATTTCCCCAAAAAATTATTATTTAAAGTTTAACATATCTATATATCGACGTGTCCCTGAGGGTAAGACT
Organism: Eschrichtius robustus; assembly: GCF_028021215.1. NCBI lineage: Eukaryota > Metazoa > Chordata > Mammalia > Artiodactyla > Eschrichtiidae > Eschrichtius > Eschrichtius robustus. Next base: position 78,570,608 of record NC_090841.1, read on the forward strand.
GTCCTGTGTTCTTTGCATCTGGGTCTCTAGCACCCGGCAGAGTGCTTTGCAAAAGTAGGTGCTCAGTACATATCCATTCAAAAGGTGAGTGAGCTAATAAATAAAGTAGTTAAAAGCCACTCTCAAGTGAAGAAGTGTTGATAGATTGCAAAAATGGCCCCAACTGCTTATTCTCTGCATCCATGCCCTGTCCGATACAGCTTTGACGCTTCTCTTATCAAGAGTTTAGGTCTGTTTTCACTTCCTTCGAATTTGAGCTGCCCTTGTGACTTGCTGTAGCCAAGAGAATACAGCAAAAATGATGATGTGCCAGCTCTAAGGCCTTGCACTAGTCTAAGATCCCGGTCGTTGCCACTCGCGCGTAAGCCCGGGCTCTCCTGCGGATAGCGAGAGCCACTGTTAGCCAGCCAGGAGCCGGCCAACCCCAAGGCATTTAGCGGAGGAGGTTATCCTGGACCTGCCAACCCCCCGCCAGGCCACCCACGCTGACAAAAGGACTTAGAACCATAATAAGTACTTCATGTTTTGGGGCACTGAGTTTTGGGGTGGCTGGTTACCCAGCAATATCCACTTGCTACAAGTCACTATCTAATTAATTTAACTTTGAGCCACAAGTTGTGAGCACGTATACTTGAAGGTGATTGCTGGAAAGACAGGTGTCCATTTCATAGGTGGTTTGAGGGATTCTGAGATGATCTCCCATCCCAGTACTTTCACACTCTTTCTCCATCATCTTCTGGGGGGCAGTAAAGTCACAAACCTTTGGGTAATAAGAATTTATGATTTCAAACCTTACTATTAAATTGCAAAGGTATCCTGAAGTGCTCTTTAAAATCTTAAATAGTAGAAACCCCATAAAAAGGGGAGGAGGGCAGTGTATTCAAAGAGAATTATTATGAAGGGAGAAAAGGAACCCTATTAAGAAAAGCATGATAATTTTTCAGTTGTGTAGCAAATCAGCAGGGTGTATACCTTAAACTTACAGAATATTGTATGTAATTAAATCTTAGTGAAGCTGGCGAAAAAAAAGAAAAGCATGATAAGTGAAAAATGAAACAGCACTTTTTACTGTAGTTTACAACTAGTGGGTTGAAATGTTATGTAGATCTCATGTTTTGTGTATGTGTTATGTATGTTCAAGTACATGGTAGTTAATTTATGAATACAGCAACTTTATCTTTTAGCTGCGTTTTAATTTTTTGAAAGGGTGATTGAAATCGAGAGATCTGGATTTCTATTCTGAGCCTGACACAACATTAATGAAATTGTTAGTAAGACATTTGTGTCTTGTGAATATTAATTTTCTCAGTCTCTGAAACTGTGATAATCACATTTCATTTACCTACAAATGGAGCCTTGGCTTATCTCTCTGGCTTGGTTTTGCTTTCAGGACCTGTGAGTCTATGATTCCTGGTCAGGGTATTTTGGAAGATGTCAGTCCCATCCAAATACCTGGTGGCTCCCTGCTTCATGCCAGGGGGTGAACTCTGAGTCAGCCCCCTCCAACACAAGTTATGCTAAAATGCATCAGAGTCAATGGATCCTTGAGACTTAGTAGAACTGGTAGTACCACTATTAATAGGTGAAATTTAAAGTCTGCAGATCAGAACACACCTGCAAATTCTCACAACCATGCCTGGATTAGTTCACCTCTTCCAGTGGCTCTAGCCTAACAAGACCAAGCTCCAGAGAAGGTCAAGAACTCCAGGGAGGGTCAAGACTTCTGCCTGTGTTGCAGGTCTCATCCACAGGTATTTGTGGCAATGCATGGCTGGCTTTCTCTGCAGAATAGCATGTGCCTGCTAGCACTTGCCCACCCGTTCACATAGGGCATTCACACGTAGGGGGCACTCCCCTCCCCATAATTAGTACTCATCCCTTTTCTGCAAAGATCACAGAAACTGCAGATGAAGTGCTTTGATGGCATTCTGAAAACTACTCCCACCCAACCTACCTGGATTACCCACCCCTATGGGATCGTGCCTTTACTCTGCCTTCCAAACCAGACCCACCCAATTGGGTTTTATACCTTTTGAGTTTCCCTGCGTCTATCCAGAGCATCCCCTGCCTGACCTTGGCCATATACCTTGACTCACAATCTCCCCTGTGAACCTCGGGCTTGTCTAAAACCAAAACATGACCTTCAAATACACCTTCAGAGTTCACTCTTCTTTCAAGCCTGTCCTCTATTTGATGCACGTGGGTCCTTTGGATCAGGTGGCATGGATCTCCCAAACACTCGGGGTCAACCTGATCTGAGTTCTGAACCCTGCTGTTGTATTTCGTCTTGCAGTCATCTACCGACTGACACAGACCAAAAGGAAAGGAGACATATCTGCTTGATATGAGACCGAAATACACATTTCCTGGAAAAGACAAATAAGCTACAGAATTCCCACATCTTCGTATAGGTTTTTATTTTGACAGTTGACAATTTACAAAAGGTCGTTCAAAAGCGATGATACAGGATCCTAGATTAGAGGCACATGGATGTAACACTGCTTGTTATTGTTTGGCATGTAGAATATGGTTGGTCCCTGACCTTGAAACAGCAAGGATAATGCACAAGTAACCTACAGCTGAGTTGATTTCACGGGGTTGCTTTGTTTTTCTTCTTTGAAATCCTTTCAGGCATGGTGTGCTTCTTTGGTTGATGTGTCCCCGAAGGAAATCCATCACCCCTCCTTACACCTACATACATCAGTAACACGGAACCTCCCTCTAGCTTCTCTCTGACTCACTTATCCAGAGAATTGGTTGAACACAAGAACTTACTTTTCTTTATTTTTGTTGGAGGGACTAAGGGCACTAGTCTGAAGGCATCCCCAAGAAATACAACTCTGCTTTCAAAGAGTCAGCAGACATGGGAGGAGATTAGATACAAATCTCAGACACAAATGCAAACAATAGCGGCATAAACACTGCTGTGATCATACTCACCTGCTAGAAGAATGTATTTCCATCTCAACCTCAGGGTCGCTCAAACATCTTGCTTGTAATTTTCTTTCCTACTCATGTCTTTATATTAATAAATGAAGCTTGAGCCTCTGGTAGGAGCCAAGGCCAACCATAGGAAGGGTCGCTATTCTAACATCATGGCGGACGGGGCAGTACCAAAGTAAGCATGCATTTGAGTGCTTCTCATTTAACAAATATTCAACCCCAGATCTCTCTGTCCCTGTGCATAGTTGTGATTCTAGTGAGCGTACCATCTTCTTACCGTTTTATTGAGGGCTAACAAGGCTGAAGTGCACATGTTCTGTAGAGTTCAGTGGATTTTACATACGCAACCTGGCACGTCACCCCCTGACAGAGCGAGAAGTGGACTGTTCCTCCGCCCACTGGTTTACATCTGGCTTCCTTTGCTGAATGTTACTTATGTGAGATGCGTCTACAACGTTGAGTGCAGTAGTAACCCATCCTTATTCTACTTCCAAGTAGTGTTCCTTTGTAAAAACGTGCATGGACATACCACTAGTTAGTTACGTATTCAACTACTGATGGGCACTTTGGTTGTCTGCAGTTTTGGGCTCTGTAGATAAGAAGCCATGTACCTTCCCATGCATGACTTCTAGGGGACAGGCACTCATTGCCCTGGATACCCGCCCGGAGTGGGATTTCTAGGTCATTCAGTAGATGTGCATTAAGCTTTAGTAGACGAGGTCAAACCGTGTTCCAAATTTCAGGTTTAAGCTGCGACCAGCGACATGTGAGGGTTTCAGTTGCTCCACATCCCATACATACAGTTTTGCATCTGGATTTTTTCACTGTGGTAACTATTTCTCCATATTTCTATCTAATCTTCATAACTCTTTTAAAAACCGCAGAATACTTAGGAGGAGCAATGAAGTCATAAATTAGTTAAATGGTCTGCATTGTTCTCAAATGAGGGTTATTTCAGACTAGGAAGGTAAGAGTTCATATAAACTAAATATCATTTGCGGTTTGAAAGAAGTAAAGTATGTGGTAGGTTATTCTTGTTTCTAAAGATGCTTTTGTTAACAATACATATATGTGTGTATATATATATATATATATCACTGTTTTAAAAGCAGCTGGTAGTGAATAAGGACATATGTTTATTAAAAGTACTAAGTACTGGTGCTTTTCAGCTGTGAGTTGTAGCTTTCACTGATAGGAAGGGTTTAAGTGATTTTTTTATTATTTGTGCTCTTACTACCCCTAGAAAGGGCTCCCTTCCTGGTTTCTCTGTAGGTCAGAACTAGCTTTGTTTATAAGACCAGCAATTGGAAGTGGCTTTATATGATACTGTATCAATAAAACATTAGTTCTGGTTTTCACCCTCATGCCAGGATTTCTGTGCACATCCAGGCTGATTAGCTACAGTTTTTACTTCAAGGGGTCTCCAGTTTTTAACTTGCTAACTTGTATTTCCAGTGGTGGGGGGTGGGGAATACAAAGAAGGACGGGTTTAAGAACAACGTTGGTGTGCATGGTGCCATAGGATAGATGGACGCAGAGGGCTGCTATGGTAACCACTAGCCCCACCTGCCACCCAGCTTCTAATGAAACTTGCCAGCAACTGCAGACTTCTTCCCTAATTCCTGAGGTGTTTTCAGAAAATGGTAAGTCTCAGGTACTTTCTTCCGTCAAAGAATAAAAGGCAGGAACTTCTGAAAATACGCAATCCTGGAGCCACGTCTCCATCCCAGGTTCCTCTGAGACTAGAGAAGACCCTTCCGGAGTCAGATAAGCTATGGATTGGGCAGAAGTAGCCACCACGATGAGAGCGCTTTGCCGATTACAAACAAAGCTTATTTTAACCAGATTCTTCAGCGTATTGGTAGTAGAGCTTGCAAACGCCATAGCACAGCCCAACTTCTCCAGGGACGTTGCGCCACTGACCTCTGTGCAAGGCCATCTGGTCCCCAGGGCAGTGTGTCTGGACAGCCAGCTTGCTCAAGTCTGGAATGCTTTTATATTTCGCTCTTACCCCATCTGGAGTCTGACCCGTCAATGATCAGCCAAAGAGGCTGATTCAGCTCTGGCTCCATCTGAGGGTTTTGTGCCAAACAGGATTCAGCTAGCTCTTCCGTAAACTGACTTTTAGTTACTTAGTTCATCTCCTTGCCTGGGGATGATCGAGGACAAAACCTGATGTGTACAAATCCCCGGGCCTCTCTGCCCAAATAAAATTAGTTCATCCATGTTCCAAAGTGGACAGTCTCTTTAATTCAGACTTTCCCCTTTCTCATACCCACAAACCTGGAAGGCAAATCAAAATGAGACAGATGCCTTGGCATTTAACAGTTTATCTGATATAGAAGGTGGTGTATTTTACTAATGAGTTAATGTGGGTTAGAGTTTTGTTAACCATCAGGAAAGCCCTCAGGAGAATTCTAGGGCAGAATTTGAACTAAAACAGATCATCTTATTAATATGTTAATTTTGCCTAATGGATTGAATCCCGGTTCATCTGATGACCTCTGTCTGCTCCTCCGTGCTAGAAATTGGATGTTGAGTTAAATGCCTGTGTAATATGAGTCAAGATATCAGTAAGAGAAATGACAGAATGGGCATTTTGCTGCCTACAGGTTCTTAGAACCCTCCTGCCAAGGCTGCTATTGCAATAACAGTCACATATTTCACTCAATCATAAAAGATGAAATAGATTTTTGAAAAAAATGAACACCTTATGTCTGTCAGTAGTTGCAAAAATGATCGTTAAAATGCATTAAACCTGCATTAAATTTTTTCCTGACAATGGTTTTTCCTTTCTTCCCATCTTTTCCTTTTTAATTTTTATTTTGTAACCACATATAGTTTGGAATCCAGTGTGTATGAAATGTGAAAAAAATCATTTAAAAGGAGTGTTCTTTCAACCCAATATATGCTACTCTAAATCGCTAATTAATTTACTGTCCGCAACCTAAACCAGAATCTTCCAGCATTTTACTCACCCGCGTACAGCTGGGTAGCCTCAGCCTCCTCTGCTTGTGCACACGAAGCCACAATCCTTATGAGAAAGGGAAGGATGTATGTCACGAGGTCCTGCCACTCAAAGCTCTCCTCCTTACCCCTGACCTCTATCAATGTTGTGGGCTGTCACGACAGGACCCCTGCTGCCAAGGCAGCTGGGAACCAGGCAGGGGAACTGGGTCTGAGGGATGAGAGGGAGGTCCTGGTACAAGTTGGCAGGAGCATCCATACTTTGGACCAGCACGTGGCCTTCAGGAAGCCCCTCTGCTCCCTCCGGACTCCTGGGGTCCCTGCTGCACCTCCCGCCCCTGGAAAACCAGACACTTGTCTCCACCGTCTCAGCTGGGCTCCACTTGCCTCTTTCTGCCCTGAAGGTTATGGTTGTCCTTCCTCCACCAACTCAGAAAATGCCCAACATGTGTTTAGTCACGTATGTTTTCAACAAAGGCTGAAGATGGAGAGTGCTATAATACCCACTACAGAACATTTTAAAAATTATTAAATCACCGCCAGGTCTACCATTGGAGACATTTCCAGGTCCTCTTCTCGGGCTGACTGTACTTCTGTCTAGGTCTTCTGGATGTGTAATTGGGGTTATTTATACAGAATTTATATATTGATTTCTATTAACTTGACAGTTTCTCTAAATTAATCCATCCTAGGATGGATGCTGTTTAATTAATTGTGTCTTTAGTGTCGGGCATTTGTTATTTCTTTTTGTTGTTTTACTATAATTAAGATAACAATGAACATCATTATTCATGTCTTCAATTGCATTTCTGATAATTGTCTTAGTATAGGTTCCTGCTTATGGAAGTCCTGGTGCAAATGATAGGAATATTTCAAAGCTTTGTGCCACATAAGCGTATTGTTTTTCAAGAAGGCTCTACCAATTTCAACTGCCAACAAAAGTGTATGGGGATATCTTTCTCATCATAATTTTTAAAATTTTATTTCTTTTGCAATTTTCATGAGATTGACATTTTAATATGCCTATTAGCCATTTATATTTCTACTCTTAGCCACGCTCTTTATGTCTATAGCAAGTTTAAACAACTATTTTTAAAAGCAACTTTCAGTGATTGGAGACATACTGTGTACCAGCTATTATCCTAGAACTTTCTTTACATCACTTCTAACTGTAGCAAATATCTAGGTGGATAAATGTGACTTGTTATCTTAGTTTAATAAATGATGAAACTGCAGCTCAGAAAATTTAAGTAACTTGCCCAAAGTTATCCAACTAGAAAGTGTTTGAATCAGGATTCCTACCAAGACGGAACGACTCCAGAACTTGACAGGCTTCATCACTAGGCTCCTACAAGTGAAACGATGCAGCTCATTACATGGAAAACACACACACACACACACACACACACACACAACAAAGCAACAAATCAGCCTGAACCTCAGCACCATGGTTCCCACTGAGTGAACATCATTCCCGATGTCTTTTTGTGCACAATATAAAGATGGTGGGATGGGAAGAGGCGTGGGTGGATGGAAGATGACGTATGACTGGACACATAGTCTAGTAGATTGAGAAAAATCTATGAAAATGAAGGAGACAATGCATTTTTAAATGACACTTACCTCTAACAGAACTTAATTTTATTTATACAGTTTATCCTGCAAAAGAATTTAGTCTTTGCATGATCATATTTTTGAATATTTTCTTTTGACGTTTCCCAGAACTGAAAGCAGAAAAAAATGATCACATTTGTTTTCCTGTACATGTTTACAGTTTCTGGTTCTAACATTTGGCTCTCTAATCCATGTAGAGTTTATTTGGCCACACAGGGTGAGATACAAAGCTAACTTCATTTTTTTCTTCTAAAATACTGAATCAGTTACCTAGAGACATCCAATGAATGATTCTTTCCTCCCCTCACTGACTTATAGTCTTTGCCATGTGACGTTTATTTGAAGGGCTTTTAAAATGCTCTCTTTCCTACTTATGAAGCTCATATTTTGTACCATCTACAACAAATAATCTTAGGGAAAGGATATCACAGAATCATTAGTTTGCCTTTTTTTAAAGAAAAAAGTGGCCACGTAAGTGACAAATTATAGCCCCTAAAGTATTGTGATTACATCCTGATTGCGAAAACACAATATAGGTACAAAAAGGGAGTTGGTGGCCAAGGGGGTCTGCAGTTTGGATACATCAAATTTAGTGGAAACAACAGCAGAACATCTGCACCAGCAGGGAGCCTGGTAATGAAACAACGAGCACCATCGTGGTGAGGGATCATCACTTCCACTGGCAGAAAATGCAGACAGCAGTCCTCCTGGTGACGCGCTAGACCAGAGATGTGGGAGGGGTGGGGTGACCAGCGTTTCAGAATCATCTGGGGCTTTCTTTGCAAGAAGCACCTCGCGCACACACCCCCGTGCTGCTCCCATATCCCCACAGAATCCAGGTTGTCAGGGTTCCCGGGTCACATGAGGTTTCATTCCTCCTTTCCTCACTTAACTGTGTGTGTTCCGACATCTGTGATTTGACCATCCAAGACTGTAGCAAATTCCAAGAGCGATAGTTTACGTGGAAGAGAGAAGTCGTTACTTAGATAGATTTCTTTCCATCTTGCACCCAAGTTTCATGGTCTTCATTGTTCTTTATTTATAAGGACTCCTTTAGGAAAATCATAAGTTTTGGAGGGGCTCAAACTGATCTATCAAAAAACATGCACATGGCTTAATTGTGACTTGACTTGTATTGTACTTATGTGTAATGGAGAAGTTGCTTGATTTACTGCTGGTGAGACCCACTTAACAGGTCGGTCCAAATTCCTTCAGAGATAGCAGGTCTGTTTGAAGGAGACAGACACAGAGACTTTCAGAGAAGTAAATGTTAAACTACCCATATATCATTACATTTTATACTTAGAAATCAATGCATTTTTGTTAATGAGTCTGTGTTTGAATCAGAACATTAAAAGAACACTTTTTCTTCCTAATTTTCAGTTTTCCACCAGATTAAGATAATCATTTGTGTTTTTACTTCAAGTTGTCAGTGACATGCTACGTGGCTGGATTTCTCCAACCTAAAGTAGCAATGAGAAGCGTTAAGGATGCCTGTTCACTGTGTCCTCTTCCATTTCAGCTCGCAGACATGGGATATTGGAATATTGGACATCTTTGGTTTTGAAGAATTTCAAAAGAATGAATTTGAACAAGTAAGTGGGTTTCTTTTGAAATTTTGTTAACTTGAATGGTTTTTTCAACTAATAAGGTATCTCTTTTTAATTCAGTAAAGACTGTTTGCACTATTTCTTGGGAATATGTAATTAAAATAAGGAAATAAGGACTCTGCAGTCCTGTTTTAAATTAATGTCCCTGGTTTGTTGACATAGTCATCATTTTTATGTGGTCTTGTAAACTGGCATAATCCTTTTTTATTTTTTTAAACAGAAGCACTTGTTTTAAAAGACGGCGTTAGATGAAACCAGAGTTGTGCTTATGGAAATGCCATTTCAGCAGGGTCAGAGACTCGGAGGGTGTCTCTATTTGAAATCAGTTTGAAGGTCTGTAGAAACTCCAGCCAAAAATCAGGATGGAAATACTTTCTCATGATAAATGCTCTTATTTGTAGTTTCAACTTTACCTGACATGCGTACATATGACTATGGCCAACTCATAAAAATACATTAAAGAGGTGTTGATTATTTTTACTCTATTTACAATTTAGGGCACTTGTAAAAGCACTAAAGTCTTTAGGTATCTTAATAGTATAGTACGAATAGTTTAATCGAATTAAGTATATCTAAAAATTAAGTGTTAAGGGTAGAAATAAAAGTTGCTTTAGCAGAGAAGGAAAACTAAACCTGTAAGATGGTACAGGTGGAAAGAGAGAAAACCATGCTGCATTAAATTACATGAAGAATTTCAAGTATGCAGTGTTTAGGGTGGTTACTGGCACTGGGTAAGGAATTAAATAGAAGAGGTTGAAACCCAGTTCTGCGACTTGTACTAGCAGAGCTCTCCTGGCCAAGATGAAGAATCTGTAATGAGCTTTGGTTCCTTATCTGTAAAATCAAGATGGTAATAGACCTATGGAGCTGTGAGAGTGAATAAGATGACTGTTATAGAGGTTCTGGTGTCATTTTCCAGCTCACTGTACACATGTAAGAAATGGTGGATAGCTACCTTCGCTGCTGTCAATGGGAACACCTGAAAACCTTTTCAGATTTGGCCTTTTTTTCCCTAAAAAAGTGGTTCAGGGTCCTCTGAGTAGATCTTAATCATGCCGACTCACTTAATCTAGGGTGAATCATTGTGAATCCTTTCTCTACAAAACTTTACAGGAAGTCTCGCCTAAAATAAGAACAGTGAGACGAGAGATTTCTTCTCCCTTCATGATTCTGTGTCCATGGATTAATGGAAAAGGGAGGACTTTGTGGTTCTATTTACTTATTGCTTATTATTAAGAAAAATAGTGATGAACATAAGGAAGAGGGCAGTTAAAAGAGTCACCAGCAGGATGTCCAACAAGAAACATAGGTCTGCAGGCTGCTTCTGGTGACGGATTTCTCAGTGCAAGTGTTTGAATGTTGTCTGGCCGTCTTATTGATTCCTTACATTTTTGCCTTAGAAAACATGCAGGCTCGGGTCTGTAGTGAGACTCACGGTTTCTGCATCTCCCGGTTAAGTGACACGCAGAAATCACAAGTGGGAGGGTGTCTGCGAGGGCTGGGCTCCCAGCCTCCTGCTCCAAACCCAGACTCAGTATCTATCAAGTCTGCGCTGGCAGCTGAAATGTGCAAAACATTTACGTTATCTCCTTATTAAAACTTACTTATTTACTATAATTACGTATACCCCTTATCATTCTTTCTTGCTGTTAAATATTTTAATTATTTATTTTAGAATATATTCATGGCCTGAGATTTTTATTAACAAAGAATGGCATTTTAGATTTTAGATTTTTCAAATCTAAAGAACAAGTCTCTGTTAAATACTAAGAGCTAGTTTTAGGTACTTATGGGTAAAAGCTCAAGACCAATTTTTAGACCTTAATTACAAAAACAATAAATATTTTTAAAGATGTACCTTTAGTTTGCTTGGCAGGTTTGTCACGCACGTTTAACAGGTTTGCTTAATTATTGGGCGCAATATACCCAGGAACCATTTAGAAGGATAAAATTATTTTCTTTGTGGTTAGTCCAAATCTCATCTTACAGGGTATTTAGCAAATTCCTAAATTTGCCTGTGAGCTTTTTAAAGGCCATTGGTTTGAATGATACATTCTGGATTCTTGAGTTGCTAATAGAATGGCGAACTTCCTCATTTCTTATTCCGCTGAAAACTTGCAACAGAATGATTAGCAGATCACTATTATATTCGGAATCAAACCCAGAAGAATATTAGTGCCTTTATAAGTGTCTGTTCTCTTCTGTTTCGAGCTTATTGACCTATCGGCTATTCACTAGAACGTCCACGCCCACAGGGCTGCAGCTGGGTGTGGTACCACATTGTGTATACAATACGAGCTTAACAAATGCGTTTCAACTGAAATTTAAAGAGTAAACTCATAAGGAAAAAACCTTTAGTGGATTTGCTAGGGGCTTTTCTTGCTCAGGAATAAATGTATACTGCTTGACAATCATTCATCCATAAGAAATTTGACGAACAGGGACAATCTGAGGAGATACTAAGAAACACTCCAAAGCATCAGCATGTCCAACCTCAGTTTGCCCAAGTAGCTCTAAATCATTAGATGGAAGCTTGTGATACTTTAAATGAGAATTTGTTTCAGCTCATAGGAAATGCTAGTCCTGTTTTCTCTGACTTTTAATAAGTCATTTCTATTCAGAACTAATTTATATATTATAAAAAGATAATTTTTAGAGTAAAATATGTAATAGAATATACAACTCAACAGCAGTTTGATGCTTCAGTGGAGGGGGCGCTAGATTATCTGAGTTCCAAAGTACAATTCGGGAGGCTCTGAATCTATCGCCCTGATTAGTTATGTAATTACATCATTACCAGGTCCTCTCTGCCATGTGATACTTACATGTCATGAATTCTCATTTTCTTCATTATGTATCTAGCGCTATAAACATATCTCCTAATGCCCTAAAAGAAAAGCCTCTCTGATCAACTCTTCAACTTGACACAGCCAGGGAATTCCATTTGTGATGCTTGATAATCAGAAAGAAAATAACCAAGACAAAAGTTCCCTTACACATCGCAGTGCCAAAGATGTTAGAAAAGGGAAAATGATTCAAGGCACAATGTGGGAAGGAGAGGCAAAAATACTTTTAGTTTCAGAGACTATTAATATTTAGAAAGCTGAAAAGAAAGAATGAAACATTACTACACACAATGTGAGAATTTGATAAAGTAGCCAGTTGTAAATCAGCATGCAGAAGACTTTTATATGTTCTTAAAATAGTTTATCAGAAGACATAGAGGAAAAGAAGAAAACATTTACATAGTCAAAAATTAGTAAATAGCCTAAATGAGGGCTAAAATACTCCTGAAGGTTGCATAATTACAGTTAAAAGTGGAAAGATATTCTGTATTCCTAGAAAGGCTTGATAGTACAAAGATCCTGATTCTCCCTAAGTTAATTTATAAATATAACCTGATGTGGTCTCACTACAAATAAATGAAGAATGAGTGACAGAATTAGAGCAAGTCAGTTCTACAGCTCCTAAGAAGTAATGAATCTATGCAATGAATATCAATCACAGCTAACATTACAAGAAGGGTGACAATATACCAGATGCATATCAAGTGTTCTTGTCAAGAAAGAAAGAAAAGAAGGAAGGAAGGAAGGGAGGGAGGGAGGGAAGGAGGGAGGGAGGGAGGAAAGAAGGAGGAAGGAAAGGAGAAAACCTGAATATAATGAAAGGTATTGATGTAACTACTAATTAACAGAAACTGAGGACAGAGAAACATGATAAACTAAACCACAAGAATTCACTCTGAAAACTCCAGACTGTGAGAAACAGTACAGGACAAATGACCTGATTTCTTCAACATATAAAATGCAAGGATAAAAATGTAAAAGAACAAGGTGCCTGGTAGATTAAAAGAGATCTAAGAGACACAGAAATCAGTTAAATGTATGGACATTATGTGGATCCTGATTTGCTTAAGTGTAAAAAATGATGAGTTAATTAGTGTAATCTGAAATCTGGATGTTTGACAAAATTAAAAAATTATCCTTGATAGAAATTATGTGATATAAAGGTACTATGGATATATTTTTTAAAGTCCTTGTAGCTTAGAGAATTATACTAAAATATTTGCCAATTAAATGACACAATATCTGAGAATTGCTTCAAATGAATTTAATTTTGAGGGTAACATGGAAATGGATAAAGCAGAATTGGCCATGAGGTGGTAATTGTTGATAATTGTTGAAGTTGGTTGATGGCAGATGAGGTTTATTACATTATTCTCTTCACTGTTGAATATGTTTAAAATTGTCCGTAATATACATGTACACCTCAGAGATTTGCAGGTTCGGTTCCAGACCACAGCAATAAAGGGAATATGGCAATAAAGCTAGTCACGTGCATTTTTTGGTCTCCCAGTGCGTATGAAAATTATGTTTACACTATACTGTAGCCTATTAAGTGTGCAATAGCATTACGTCTAAAAAAATACACATACCCTAATTATAAAGACTTTATTGCTAAAAAACGCTAACCGTCCTCTGAGCCTTCAGCAAGTCTTAGTAGAAACATCAAAGATCACTGATCACACATCACCATGACAGCTATAATAATAATAATAAAAGTTGGAAATACTGCAAGGATTACCAGAACGTGATACAGAGACAGGAGATGAGCAATGCTGTTGGGGAAATGGCGCTGGTCGGCTTGCTCGACCCAGGGTTACTCCAAACCTTCAATTTGTAAAACACACAGTAGCTGCAAAGCACAGTAAAGCAAAGCACAAAAAAATAAGGTATTCCTGTGCTATTTAAAATAAATGGGAAAACTTTGAGATTATATAAATATTATTTTAATAAATGCTAGAATATGTTCTCTCCCAACAGTTGTAAACGCCAAGCTCTGCAGACTACAGATCTTCACAAAAGGCATAAAGAACAAAGTAGTGGAAACTAATGATTTAATATTCAATAATTTCCCCCAGTTTCCCACTAGACACATAACATGCAGCTACATATAATGAAACTTCTGAAGCTATGGAATCTAGTAAAATTGCATATCAACAATTTGCTATAAGACTGCAGAGAATTTGGAAAGAGAACACATTTGTTCAAAGTAAAAGCTTTGAAACATTTCCTTGCTTACAAATTCTTTTCTAAAGAGTGAGATTTCCTGGAAAGTCCTGGTGAACAAGACAGTCTTGGGCTAAGTGTTCAATGGTTTGGGAAAAGCCAGATGCCTTGACTTCTAAAGTTCTACGAAATAAGATTATATAGTGTGTCAACCTCAACCTCAAAAGACCCCCGTAAAATCCTTAGCTGTGAAATCACTATCCTAGATATGATACAAAGATAAATCAAAGAATATATTAACGACCATCGGTTGAACTCATACCATGTACTGTTGATGTAGATAATTCCATTTTACAGATAGGAAAACTGAGAGTGCTATGGTCTCTGCTCTCTGTAAGAAAGTGTTTTATCGGTACCTAGAAGGATGCATTTTTTCTCGCTCATTTGCATCAGGGTACTCTGGTTCATTCATTCAATAAGTAGTTTTTGTATATGTACCAAGTTCCAGACCCTGTACTAGGCACTAAGAAATGTACGGACATTATGGTGAGGTAGGTAGGGTACAAATATGAGAAGGACCAATTCTAATTGGATATCTTGGGAGAAGGATTAGGAAAACCTTAATGAGGGAGAGGCTGCTATTTTCATCCCTAGTATGGCAAGTCCCATGTATTCTTTTTTTAATTGAAGTATAGTTAATTTATACAATGTTGTGTTGGTTTCAGGTGTACAGCAAAGTGATTCAGATATATATATATATATATATATATATACACACACACACATATATATATATAATATATTCTTTTTCAGATTCTTTTCCATTTTAGGTTATTATAATACAAGATACTGAGTAGAGTTCCCTGTGCTCTACAGTAGGTCCTTGTTATTTACCTATTTTATACATAGTAGTGTGTATCTGTTAATCCCCAACTCTTAATTTATCCTCCCTCCACCCTGCTATCCATTTTGGTAACCGTAAGTTTGTTTTCTATGTCTGTGAGTCTATTTCTGTTTTGTAAATAAGTTCATTTGTATTATTTTGTTAGATTCCACATATAAGTGACATCATATAATATTTGTCTTTCTCTGTCCTTCACTTAGTAATATTTGTCTTTCACTTAGTATGATAATCTCTAGGTCCATCCATGTTGCTGCAAATGGCATTATTTCATTCTTTTTTATGGCTGAGTAGGATTCCATTATATATATATATATCACATCTTCTTTATCCATTCATCTGTCAGTGGACATTTAGGTTGTTTCCATGTCTTGGCTATTGTAAATAGTGCTGCAGTGAACATTAAGTGCATGTATCTTTTCAAATTAGAGTTTTTGTCTTTTCCAGATATATGCCCTGGAGTGGCATATGGCAACTCTATTTTTAGTTCTTTAAGGACCCTCCATACTGTTCTCCATAGTGACTGCACCAATTTACATTCCCACCAATGGTGGAGGAGGGCTCACTTTTCTCCACACCCTCTCCAGCATTGATTATTTGTAGACTTTTTAATGATGGCCGTTCTGACTGGTGCGAGGTGATACCTCATGTTAGTATTTAATCATAGCTCATGTTCTGATAGTGATAGCTATTAGGTATCAGTATGATCTATTTACTGCTCAGTGAATTGATCTATGAATATAAAAATATTTTATTGTTAAATATGCAGATTCTCAAATCATGCATACATTAAATATCTAACTCTGTCTTAACACACTTTTCTGCTCTCTGATATTGAATTTTCTGAAATCTTTTCAGGAACTCACCAAGCTATTGATAACACAGTTTAAGAAAAATTTGAATAAGGAATTTTTTTTTTTTTTTTTTTTTTACATAGCAGAACCCCGGTATAGTGCTACTCAGGTTTCTATAGAAAAATACACAGAGTAATTAAGTAATGAGATGCTATTTTAATGTACTTCTTATAGTAATATTGGATTCTGTGTTTAAAAATAGTGTGGTTAGAGGTCCTCAGGCTAACAATTTCTGAAAACTTGTTTTGAGGAAATAAAAAATGAAGTAGAAGAAAGCAATTTTGACCATGTAAACTGTACATTTAATGACATTTTTTTCTTGAAACCTTTTAACTTAAACACTATCACCATTTTAGAGCTAAAGAAACCAAGGCTCAGATAATTTAAGTAACTCAGGGAAGGACATGTAGAGCCAAGATCTGTTTCCAGAACCAATGATCTGCACTATTTCCAGTTTCAAAGGTTCTTTGAAAGTTAGACTTAAAGATTTATTATTATTGTAAATTTTCTAAACTTTAATTGCTTCCCATTCATAAATATATTTTTTGTATTTCTCTTAAGACACAGTATTATTTATTCTATTAAATATAGAAGCAATAAACTTTTAATAAATTTTATGTGGTATTTTTTTTTTCCATAGTGGAGTTTTTCACCAAATGCATTTATTTAATCCGAATAAATAAGTTAGAGAATGCGGGTATATCTTCTTCCTTGTAAAGTGAAGGCAGACCTCCTTTTATTACACTTTGCTTTATTGGGCTTCACAGACACTGCATTTTTTACAAATTACAGTTTGGGGGCAACCTTTCATCGAGCAAGTCTACTGTCACGTTTTAGTAATCTCATAATATTTCAAATGTTTTCATTACTTTATATTTGTTATGATGATCTGTGATCAGTGATCTTTGATGTTACTAATACAACTCGCTGAGGACTCAGGTGACGGTTAGCACTTTTTTTTTCGCAGTAACGTATTTTTAAATTAAGGTATATACATTGTTTCACACATAATGCTATTGCACACTTAATAGACTATAGTATAGTGTAAACATAACGTTTATATGCACTGGAAAACCAGAAAATGCATTTGACTCGCTTCATTACCATATTCGTGTTATTGCCATGGTCTGGAACCAAACCCGAACTGTCTCTGAGGCCTGCCTGCACCAGGGTGGTTAAAAGGAAGTGTTACAGAATGTAATAGGGAGAAGATATGGATTTGAAAATGTATATCAGGTCACTTTAGAGAAGAGTGAATTGAGCTCTCTTAATGACAACTAGCCAGGAAGAAGCTCAGCTTTACAGCAGTGGCTGTGCAGATGCAAAGCCCCTGATGTGCTGACTACGAATATGGTTCCATTTAGTTTTCTGCTGAGACTCACCAGTGGCTACAATTTCTAGAGCCCCTGCTACGAGTCAGATGCTTTTCTTGTATTATCACTAGCTCCTGCAGCAACCTTCTCAAAAAGCTAAGGGACGTCCCAGAAGCCTTTGCGGGGCCACGTGGGAATTCAGATGCAAATCCATGTGGTTCCAAAGCAGTGCTCTTTGTGCCATTTTCTTTCTTCCTCTGACACCTCAGGACCACGGCTCTGCAGTCTGTGATTTTTTTCAGTATCTCTAGGCTTTGCATTTAATCCTGGATAATGACAACTCTTTGAAAAAGACAATTATTTCAGTAGCATTTGTATTATTCAGTCTGACGTTAGCAGATTGTCACGTAGAATATGGCAAGAAAATTAGCCAATAGGTTTATTGTTGGCTGACCCCTTCAGTCAGTCCCTCAAATCCCTGAACAGTGGTGGTTTTTATGTTAAAGGAGATTATAGGCATGAGTTACACGCATTAAAATACTGGATTTATTTTATGAATCTATGTTGCACTGAGTAATAGAAACCCTAAAAGAAATGCTGGAGAGAGAGAAAGTGTTTTTTTTAAATCTGTGTAAAACCAGTGTCTTTATTCCTGTGAAGTAACTGCCACCTCTATTAGCTTAAAACCTATTGCACAGAGTTTGATTTGAAAAATCTCAAAGAGAAACCAGGGGAGGAAAGGGTGTTTGGTTCCTTTAAGAAACAGTAATCTACCAAAAAGGGGTGGAAAGTAGTTTGGTTTTGGAAAACCAAAAAACAAACAAGAGCAGAAGCAGGTCCCCTCAGTGCCCCGGGCCGGGATCTGGGAATGAGGCTTCCGACACAGGACTCCAGCAAGGGAGCAGCCCTGCCACCCCGCGTTCCCCAAGCATCAGGCTCCTGTATTTATGGAATAATATCAGAGTGCTGGCAGAGGTGGTCTTTCTCACTGTCAAGTCAAGATAGATGGTGCTGGGAGAAAGGGAACATGTCCTTTCCCAAACAGGGATGGAGAGAAGAAAGGCTCTACAATAATAGGAATTTCAAGGAAGGCAAAATACACTATAGAAGTTTAAAGCTGAAACAGATCGGAGACATACTCTTCCCTCATCACCCCCACCCCTGCCATTTTATAGATAAGGTGCTGAAATCAGGAATGACTGATTGGTTGGGGAAACTATATACATTAGTCTCGAAACCCAAAGAGGCGTTCTTCAAAAAAGTAAGTTGGAGATGCAGAGTACACTTGACACAATGAAGGCCCCAGGAAGGGCCCCTGCAGAGAAGACTATTGGCTTGGCTTAGTGTTTAACAGGCTTCTGTTGTGTTGTTTTTTAGACAATAGTAATTGACGTCTCATGCAGTTAATGTTCTGCTGAACATATTTGAGAAATACCGAATATCTGAAACCTGACCTCATTCCTGCCCCATCAGATAAAAATGGGTTAGCAGACATTTGGTCTTGTCCAAAACCTCCATAGGACATTTAGTTCACATGAAAAGGTCCTTGAAATTTGGTCCTATCCAAAATGTCCTTGAGCATATTTAGTCTATGCCAAAAGGTTTTGGACAGGACCAAATATCAAGGACCTTTTGGCATGGACCAAAGGTCTCACCGGCCAGATATCTGAAGGACATTTTGGACAGGAACAAATGTCCTTTAATGTGTAACTGCATGATATATGCATCATGTGTATATATGCGTGTGTGTGTGTGTGTGTGTGTGTGTGTGTGTGTGTGTGTATAAACTGATGAGGAAATCAGGTAATGGATTGTGTATGCCATCATCTATCTCAGTGTGTTCAATCATGTCTCCATATTAGAATCGCCTGGAAAGCTTTCAAAATATATCAGTGCCTGGGCCCTACTCTGATTTAATTGGTTTGGGGTCAGGCCCAGACATCAGCCTTTTTTAAAAGCTCCTGGTTAATTCTAATGTTCAGTAAGATTTCGAATCCCTGTCTAACGCCTGGAGCTCTGTCTTCAACTGGAGTGAGCTTCAATTAATCTCCACTTTAATTCTGTGATGCCTACATCATGCTTTATTATATTTTTGCTTCAGATAAATTTCACTGAGTAATAAAAATAAAGGGAGAACAGTTGGTGAAAATTTACTCAAGAAATTAATTTTGTCATTAATACAAATGATAGGCCATCTGGATAAGCAATGATAGTCTGTTACTAAAGAGTGTTTTCAAGGGGTGCATGATTTTTATTATTAAACCACTCAGCAATGGCACCTAATGTACAAAGCATGTATTTTAATCAGAGAAGGCGCATGCTAATTAAACAGCTCTTAATGACTGTTCATTATCGTTATGAATACCTACCTTTTACCCACATTCAAGTCTCCTCTGAGGAATACGTGGGAATTTAATGAAACCCAAACATAATTCCGATGGATAGAGTTAAAAAGTAAAAATAATGATTGTTTTGCATTGAAGTCAGTGATATACTCAATTATTGATGGAGATTTATGCTTCTAGATACATAAACTGATTTGCCTTACAAATCTTTCATTCTATCTTTCTCTGATGGTGTTTAAACACACCCGCATATGCACACACAACACAGCTCAGTGAAAATAAACCAAGAATGCGCAGGTTTTTGTCCTGATTTTGGCCACCATTTGGTTGGCGGGATGTATTTTTCCACTTGCCAGCAAGGGGCCTGCCACAGGGTATGTCCACATTCGTCCCCTTAGCTACCTTTCCTGGCAGTTCCTGAAGTTCGTGCTATTAGCACTTCTTTTATATTTTAACTTTTGTTCGAACAGTGAGTGCTTTGAACAGTTTAGAGCAGGGAAAGGCAAACTGATTTGGTAAAAAAGTTTAATGCATGCCTCACTTCAAAATGAGTTTGAAAAACAGTCTACTTCAAACTCCGTGTGCTCCCCGTGATTTCCTTTAATACCCAGTTTCACTCGCCTCTCTTAGAAATGCAGGTCCACCTTCAGTTTCAGGAAGCACCCCTGTCAAAAAAGCTACAAGCCAAAAATCACTCCACAGGCTGCTCAGTTGTACACATCTAGCTGGATTTTTCCTTGGGATTTTTAATAAATGACTTCTTTTTTCTCCCCAGAATACAAAGAACACAATGTACAATTAAAGGTTCAGATATATTGTAAGGATCACCCCATGTCACCAAGTCCCACCGGACACTGCAGCTTAAAAATAAAGCTTTACTTAAAAAGTAAAGCTCAGGAGGGAAGCTCTATGTTTTATGAATCATTTTGACCAGGAAAGCATTCAGCTGAGTTGCTCTGTTCAGAAGCACAGGCCAAATCGTTTTTTTGTTACCCAAAGTTTGGTACTCTGCTTTAGACTTTCCTTCCTGGGGAAAAAAAAAAAAAGTAGAAAAAAAAAAAAAAAAAAAGACTAGAAGCCCTTTTCCAGCTCTTTCTAATGACTGGGGCTTTATCCACATTCACACTTGACGTCACCATTCTTACTAAAACAGTGGATCAATTCAGTGAAGCCAATATTCAGTTCAGTAAAATATTAGGAAACAAAACCAATTAAAATGTCTAGTTTTTATTATAAAAATGCTTGAGTCAGTTGAAACACTACAGCCAGGTTTATATACAGAGATGGTCAGATATAAAGTCAGGAGCAAGACGATTTAGTCAGTTGTCATCAAAAATAATTTTTGTAACTGCAGAGCTGAGGTCTATTCTGAATGCAAAATGATAAGAGAATTATATTTTACAATTTATGTGTCATATATGATATAATTTATATATTTTATAATAATTATTATATTTAATGTGTTTGAGACCTCCACATCTACCTAGGTATTTTCAATTAGAGCATCTCAAAATGAGGGGAAAGGTAAGTGTCATATAATTTGGATATTTCTTCTACAGTAGAGAATCAGCCGTTGGTGGGCTTATTTCAGAATCCTTTATCAGACGTTTTTATTTTTTCCTGCAGTAACAGACATCATGTTATTTTCATGGCTTCTCCGTTTATTTCTTGAGTAACCTATTTCCCAAAATATATAACATTTAGTCACACTTTCCATAACTACTTTTAAATCAAACTGCTGAGATGTAAGATCTATTTGTGTTGTTTTAAATGATTCAATGCATATTTTAATGTCAAAAAGTTTGAAAAATTACAATTGTGTGTATCATCTAATCAAAGAGAATCTTTTCCAGTGGTTTCATTTCATAATGGAATCATTTATTTTCTGTACATTTACTGTAAATATTTCACTCCAAATTGAAGAAATTTCTTTGCAGCATTTCTTAATCTTTGGTAAAGAAATTATCTCAGGACCAAAGGAGTTTATCACATTATTAGATGGGAGGAACACCTCAAAATATTATTTTTTAAGCAAATTGAATATTTTAAAAAATTTTTCATTTTTACCCTAACAACAATTTTCAGAAGTTTCTGTTTTTCATTTATGATTAAAATGACAGCAACAAGAAAATGTATTCTTTCATAGTGGCCTACTACTAGGGACAGATGCCACACAGTTTTATAGAAAATGACTTGTCTTTCCAGAATCATTCCTAGAGATTTATACACCATAAGTAAGATTAACATAGATCTTGATCTACTGATATCATTTAGTTTGTTTTTTTTTTAACAACTTTATTGGAGTATAATTGCTTTACAATGTTGTGTTAGTTTCTGCTGTATAACAAAGTGAATCAGCTATATGTATACGTATATCCCCATATCCCCTCCCTCTTGCGTCTCCCTCCCACCCTCCCTATCCCACCCCTCTAGGTGGTCACAAAGCACCGAGCTGATCTCCCTGTGCTATGCGGCTGCTTCCCACTAGCTATCTATTTTACATTTGGTAGTGTATATATGTCAGTGCTACTCTCTCACTTCGTCCCAGCTTACCCTGCCCCCTCCCCGTGTCCTCAAGTCCATTCTCTACATCTGCATCTTTATTCCTGTCCTGCCCCTAGGTTCTTCAGAACCATTTTTTTTTTTTTAGATTCCATGTATATGTGTTAGCTTATGATATTTGTTTTTCTCTTTCTGAGTTACTTCACTCTGTATGACAGACTCTAGGTCCATCCACCCCACTACAAATAACTCAATTTCATTTCTTTTTATGGCTGAGTAATATTCCATTGTATATATGTGCCACATCTTCTTTATCCATTCATCTGTTGATGGACACTTAGGTTGCTTCCATGTCCTGGCTATTGTAAATAGTGCTGCAATGAACATTGTGGTACATGACTCTTTTTGAATTATGGTTTTCTCAGGGTATATGCCCAGTAGTGGGATTGCTGGGTTGTACGGTAGTTCTATTTTTAGTTTTTTAAGGAACCTCCATACTTTTCTCCATAGTGGCTGTATCAATTTACATTTCCACCAACAGTGCAAGAGGGTTCCCTTTTCTCCACACCCTCTCCAGCACTTATTGTTTGTGTGTTTTTTGATGATGGCCATTCTGACCAGTGTGAGGTGATACCTCATTGTAGTTTTGATTTGCATTTTTCTAATGATTAGTGATGTTGAGCATCCTTTCATGTGATATCAGTTAGTTTTGATGGGACAGTTCAAGGGGATGAATGTGCTAGATTGTATCAAGTACAAGGAAGGAAATATGTTTCAGATGATATTTAATTACTGAATTCCAGCCCTTCCTTTGCCAGCTCTCATGTGCAGAATTTATGGGTCTGTGTCCGTATTCAAACTCTTTTTGCCTTAACAATCAAGCATTTAAAGTTAAATGTCCTATGTGGTATGTTCTCAAATGAAGTGACTATATCTTCAATATTTTTATATTCAGGGAATTGATCCACAAAAGTGTGAGTTTATTTAGGAAACATTTAGTTTTAAATTTAAAGAACTTTCAGCTTTGCATATATCTCATGAAATCTAGTTGTCAGGGAGCAGAGGGGAAAAGTTCTGGTTAACCACTGGCCAAATCAGATAGAAGGAAGAAAATTCAAAAAATTTCAGAGATCGTGGATGGAGTGGTAGAGGAAGAGACGATGCCAGAAAAGGGGGATTTTGCAAGTTTGAACAAATTCACTCAGGGTCTTCAGGTTTTAACATAACTTCCAAGACAGCAGCAATGTGGCATAGTTATTTTATTTTTAACTTTTTTTTCGGGTTTAAAAAAGGAGGGTTTAATTAATTATATATAAGAATGAAACCAGACAGGGCAGGGGGCAAGGGGTCACCGGAAAGCACAAGTCCCCTGGGGCCCTCCCCTTCCCCTACCTGCTAAATAGCTAAACAGCTGGAACCAGGTCCCAGTGACCACCGGTCCCTCCAGGCCCCTGGACACCCAGCTCCCTGGGCCCTCAGACTGCAGTCTACCTGCTGCAGACAGGCACTGGCCAGGGCTGGGACAATCAAGGGGACATTCGGACAGACACATTTTTTTTGGTTGTTTTATGTCAAGCTATTTAATTGGGAATGAGGGAGATACAGATAACAATTTTCCCTCTTTCTTGTTAATTTTCTTAAACAGAAGATCTTATTTTGTAATAGAATGCAGTAGGGAAGCTTACTCAGTCTACAGACATTCACTGGTCACCAAATTTACGGAAACCATTTTTTACTATGAAACAGAGAAACAAGAAAAAATATTGGAAACAAGGGTAGTCGCCCTGGGCCATCATTTTTGACCTGGAGCTAAGAATTATTTTGGTTTTTCTTTGTGTGTCAATATATGGTATTTAGATCTCATTTAAATACGTTATTTAAATATTGTATTCGGTATATTTCTATTGTACTCTCCACTTATTATATTAATAGTGAAATATTGATGGATGTTCATCATCCAAATAACATGACTAGATTAGGTCATAAGAGCCTCTACATTTTCAGGTCTCCAACTTCTGCTTCCATCAGGGTAGTCCCGTGTCTGCAATCCTGTTATTCTCCAATCACCCTGTTTCTGAAGATGTTTGAGCTGCCTCTACTTAAAAAATTCTGGTCCCGGCAAGAACTAAAGAATAGAACTTCTCAGCAAACCATTCCAGCCTCAGGACGAACTCCCTCTGTGTGCTGACCCATGCCATGCACTCCAATATGTTGCTTCTTTTCTTCTCTGAAAAAATTTCCCTCTAAGACTTCTTCGTGTCCCTAGAATCTCATAAATAACCATCCTCCCAAATAGCTAGGTCTGTGAGAAAATGGAAAACTATGCATGTGTTATTCTTAATTTATTAATTGCCACACCCTTAGGGGCAGGCCTAGACCACCTGTATGGAGAATTAGGGCATTTCTGGTGTTGGTTATGGGGGGCGACTTGGCTTGCTGCTTGGAAGCTGGAATGTAAGGGCTGCTCTTATGCGTCCAGGAGAGAAGCCATGAGCTCCCCATAGAGGGACAGGAATGTCTGAGAGGAGTCCTACTTAGCAGGTGTTGTGGTGATACCAGACCTGGGGAAGAATTTGGGCGCATGGACAAGGGGAACCCAGGGCGGTCTCTCTTTCTTCGGGTGACTGTTCCAGTCTTGTGCGATTTACAGTAGCTTTGGCATTTACTTTGTATAAATACATCCCATTTCACATTAAACATAATCCTAAATATTGTTCCCTTTGCAAATGAGATCTGATTTCCATTTACAAACGCTTTATTGGTAACTTCGATTTATATAAATTATTCATATTTAATTATTTTCAGTGAGTTACAGAATTCTAAATATTTCTAAGTGACTTTGGATTTTACTTAGTATAACATAGTGCAGATGGGGGAACGGGATGGTCTGTGAAACTTCCTGAGCTCACAAAGGTAGTGGGTATAGAGATGGGTGACAGGAGGCCCTGGGCGGAGTGCTGGACCACTCCAGGATGGAGTCAGAGAAGGAGATGGACAAGGGGTGGCCAGTGAGGTAGGAACTTGAGAGAGTGGATGTCCTGGAAGACAGTGGAGGCAGTGCCCCAGGGAAGCAGAGGAATCGGCTGTAGACATCACTGGGAGGTCAAGGAAAATGAACACGGAGGGTTGAACGCTGGATTTAGAAATGCACATATCACTGGTGACTTCTAGAAAAGCCATTTTGGTGGAGCAGTGATGGCAAAAATGTACTGGTGTGGTTTGAATAGTGGGGAGGACAGGAATTTGAGAGAAGAAAAGACAACTCTTTTGAGGTTTTTGCTATTAAAAAAAGAAAAAAAAAGCAGAAAATAGGAGAATAGCCCAGAGGGAAAGCAAGACTTCATCTTGGCTAGATTTGTGTTATTTTATTTTATTTTATTTTCTAATATCTTAAGGTATTTTTAAGTTAAGAAATTACAACTGTAAGAAATAACACATTTGTTAACAAGTGTTGGTGGGGTGTGGAGAAAAGGGAGCCCTCCCACACTGTGGGTGGGAATGTAAATTGGTGCAGCTACCTTGGAAAGCAGTATGGAGATTTCTCAAAAAACTGAAAATAGAGCTACCATGTGACCCTGCCATTGCACTCCTGGGTATATATCTGAAAAAAAACAAAAACACTAATTCGGAAAGATACCTGCATCTCAGTGTTCTTAGTAGCCTTATTTACAATCGCCAAGATATGGAAATATGGAAGCAACTTAAGTGTCCGTCAAGAGATGAATGGATAAAGAAATATATATATAATATTTGTTGACAAGAGCCCAAATATATATTCCTTTTGGAAATATTTTTTAAATACTCAAATATATTTTAGACCCCAAATTTGTAAGTTAATACTGTAATTATACTTCTTGTTGTTTTTAACACGCTCAACTTCAACGGCGTAATCAGACCATATGAAGTCAACAGCGTCAAGTGAAGCTCTTTGCTCTGGCTTCTCGGGGACGACTGTAGTGCGGCATCTAGATACACTAACTGTGCTGACCGTTCTTGAGTCAACATTTCACTGGTCTGAAATGTGTCCTGGAACCATGGATCTGCATGCCGAATCATCTTGTGAATTGTTTCCTTTTTCCCCACAATAGCTCTGTGTCAACATGACCAATGAGAAGATGCACCACTATATCAATGAAGTGCTTTTTCTACAGGAGCAAACAGAATGTGTACAAGAGGGAGTTACCATGGAAACGGCTTATTCTCTTGGTAACCAGACTGGAGTTTTGGATTTTTTTTTCCAGGTATTCACATAATATAATTAGATACTTTACAGGATGCATGCATTTAAATATACTGGAGACAAAGAACTTTCTTTCACGGGGCCTTATTTTGAGGATATCTTTATGGCAGACTCAGCAATTTCTAATTTATTTATAATCTTTCAGTGTTGATTGAGGAGCACACGACCTTTTCTCTGAAAGGGCATTTGAAGGATTACCAATTGATTAAAAAGACAAGAAGTATCAGATCATTTTGTTATAAAAAATATTCAGCTGCAGTTATGTCACTAAAACTCTCCTCTTGGCGTAGTTATAAATACCCATTGTACAAATATAATATTTTATAAAGTAACTCTAAGACTAGCAAGACCATAAAACAACTTCAGCAGAATCTTGTTTGTCTCCAAATTTCTAAGTTTGAATATGGAAAACCTTGGCAGAAAAAAATATATATATATACGTACATATCATCTTAGTATTTCTGCAGGTGTTTATGCTTATCTTTATTGTTCCTACCTTACAAAGCAAGAATCTTTGCCTCAATATCGCCATCATAAAAGCAAAAATCTATCACACAAACATCAGTCTCTATCTACTAATATAAGGCTTTATATAGATTCACCAATAATATTTCTAAAACACTTGAACAGTGTTTAAAACTGATACCATTTAGCTATTGAGGAGAACAGTATATAATTTTCTACCCTTTATTTTTATAAAGGTATACTTACCAATTAACTTTATTCATTTTCTGAATATGTGCAATGTTCTTGTTTCTGGTACCAACTTGTCAACTTTCCTTGTTTTAAGTACAGAAGAAGTTATCTTCCTCCAGAAAGCCCTCCCTCATCATGACACACGTAGTATACAGTTTACCTCCTTAAGGTTATAAGATGGGTTGACAGTAATATATACTTACCTGAATATGGGAAGCCTTGGGTACCCACCACCCTCCTTCTCGCTTTCTGCTATGTCCTTGACTGCTAAACTGCGGCCAGCAGAATGAAGTTATTTCTGTCTCTTGGGTTATCGTCCTTGGGGTCTCATCGTTGGAATGGTTATTTCAATAGTGGGACCCTCATCAGTATGAACTGGAAATGTCAGTGGATATTTCTGCTGCAACTCCTCTTTGATATCCCCCAAAATGAAATGAAAAGACATACCAAATATAGGGTGAAACTTGAATTTCTACCTATAAAGAGGTAGGTCTATATACCAGAAAGAAAACATACAACTTTTCTGTAGTTGGAAATTTTATTTTTATTAAGGTGAGAATATATATTTTAACAATGCCAGCATTTTAATGACTTTAAAATACACTTATTTATTTTCAGTTCCTCTAATCAATAAATACTACTGAGAACCAACACGACATCAGAGGTTTGCTAGGTGGTGCGGATACAGCAATGAACAAAAATAGACATGTATTGATAATAAAGACTAACTTATTTTCTCAGTGCTTGTATGAACATGGTGAGGCTGTAAATGGTATGCATGAGCAATAACAAAAATGGCAAATTGAGTAATAGAAGGAAAAAACTCTCTCTTCTTAACTTGCAGAAGCCTTCTGGATTTCTCTCTTTATTGGATGAAGAAAGTCAAATGATTTGGTCAATGGAACCAAGTCTTCCCAAAAAGCTACACAGTCTTCTAGAATCCTCAAACACAAATGCAGTTTACTCCCCCATGAAGGATGGGAACGGGAACCTCGCCCTCAAAGACCAAGGCACAGCTTTCACCGTTATGCACTACGCAGGACGGGTGAGTTCAGAGAACTGAGCAATTTATGGTACGCACTAATGGGCCAAAGGTCTTAAGAACAAGCCTTAAAGGTTTTGGTATTTTAGAGTTTTGATCATTGAAACTGGGTGAACAACCCACAAAATGTTTCTTTCCTAAGCCTGATAAGGACTTAACATCTTCAGAATGTGGGTGATGGAGCATGCGGTATGATTCTTCTCATAACGTTTCCATATTTATAACTTAATAATACGAGCAAAAGAGACCTGGATTTAATACAAGAGCTCTTCTGTGAAATTTGGGATATTTTCAAAATCCAAACAAACATTGGACATCTGAGTTTACTTACCCTCAATATAGTTGTTAGTATTAAATTACTTTTCCTAAACCTAAGGAAGAAAGCAACTCTCCAATCCCTCTCCATTCCCTAACCAGCTTTGTAAAACATGCTTCCTCCTTCAAATCCTCAAGGACCGACTCTTATCTGTCTAAAACATGTCACAGTCCTGAGGCCAGCCTCCTATCGGGCTTCTCCGAGCTGGTCCCTGTCACTTCCTCCAAGGCGTACCTGCCACAACTCTCCTCTGCAAAACCCCTGTTCAGGTTCTTTTTTCCAATCCACTCCCTGTTTTCCTTCAGATCCCTCCCCGCACACGTGATGCCTCTTCACACTCAAGCTGGAAATATCCTCCTTGCCTTCCTCACAAGGTCAAATTTTATCCATCTTTTAATGCTCACATCCACGTCCCACTTAATCTCCGATCCAGCTTCCATCTATAGTTAATTCTTCCACTTTTGAATCTGTAGCCGCCAGACTTTCCTCCCTGTTCGGGATGTAGCACAAATAACATTATTAGGGGGTGAAATCCCTAGTCACTCTCTCACTCTCTGTGTATTTCAGTTCACTTCAGCCAATGTTTTACTGAGACTCTACTATATGCCAAACCCAGGGCACTAGAGGATCGAAGATGAGTAAACCGTATTTCTCGCCCTCAAACGTGTCACAGTCAAGTAAGGAAAAGGAAAGTTAACAAGTACTTAACGCTATAATTTGCTCATAGTAATATTAGTCATGTTGACAAAATTCTCCATTACCACAAAGAAGAAAGAATTTATTTGGCTCATAAAAAGAGTGTAGAAATGTTTTCAAGAGGAGGTAAAATGTGACCCTGGCCTTTAAGGGGCTGAGCTGCCTGAGATTGCGAGGTAGGAGCATCCCAGTAAAGACAAGGGCTTCTGAAAATGAATGAACCCTGCGTCTGTCTGCATTCGGTTGCACAGGACAGAATCCTGTGTAGCTGTTCAAGCAGAAAATAACTTCAGTGCGGGAAAATCACTGTCGGGGGGACTCTAAGTTGAACTTTCAGAAATGACCTTAACACCGCCCCACAGGACAGGGCTCCCTCTGTAGCTAGGGCCACGTCTTTGATCAGGAAGCCTGCAGCCTGATTGAGAAACTGCTGCTACAGGTACTGACTCCCAGTAACTGCTGCCACCTAAACCAGTAAGAGGCCCATTCCCCGGCACTCAACAAGGAAGAGTCAGTGGCTGAGCCTGGAGCCTTCAGTGCTGGAGAAAACCAACATCTCCTGGACATGCTCACCAGGTAAAACACAGACACAGCAGAAATGCAGCCTCCACCACTTCAACTTTCTAAATCTCGGGCAGTAGTTCAGACAGGTGGAAGCCGCAGAACAAGCGGACCCTAGCTGCAAAGGAGTCTGGGAGAAGTAATATTCGCACTTTCCAACATCTGCAGGGCAGGAGGTGACCAGGATAAACCTAACACTCCGCCATTTCCACCCACATCGTAGTTGGGAAATGGTACCAGACGTTTGGTCAAGTCTATGGAGGTTGGTAGGAAAAAAGTCTAGGAAGGTTGTTTGTGGTGAAATCATGAATAAATATGCATGTACGCCTCAGGACTTTGTCCTCTTGACAGTGTTAACTTATCAGATGGTTTTAGACAGGGTGGGGGATGAAGTGAGAAAACCAGAGGACATGATGTAGGTAGGTTAGGAAGAAAGGAAGGGGGGCAATTGAAACACTCCAACAAGGACTGCGTTTGAGTCAAAGCGGCAGGACAGAGTGGTGGCATTCCCAGGGAAGAGTGAGTGACTGAATGTGTGGAGTCAGGGAGGGGACATAGCTGGAGATGACCCTGAGGGCCTCACCCTGTTGACTGATGGAGGTTGTTTTAAGCCAACCGAGAAGGGAAATCCTGGAGAAGGAGGCTGTTTGGAAGGAAAGATATTCTGCTTTAGATGTTTGGAATTTGAGGTTTTTAATGGAAATTCCCATGAGATGCTGAAAATACTTGACATTGGGAGGCTGGCTGCTTCTGGAAACCTAGTCATAGTTTGGGAAATGTATATAATTGCACATGGAGAAGAGGGAGAAAGATGTTAGTAGGAAAGAAAAGTATCACAGAAACGAAGAGAAAAGAGACGTCCGGGTCAACAGGAAGTGAGCCTCGACAGGGCACTTAGGCCAAGGAACAGCTTTGTGAGAAGTTCTGGTGGGACGGTGCCATATGATGGCTTAGTGGATGTGGGGAGGAAGTCAGTGGATGATTTTATATAATAAATAGATATTCTCAGAAATTATCAAATATCCTTTAGAGCTGAGAGATTTAGCCTTTACATTTTTTAAGTAACAGTAGCAATCTTTTAGTCCTATGTGCAGCTTTTTTAATCTATATTTTCTTTATATTAAGAATTTACTAAAGAATATAGAAACAAAGATACTTGCATAATAAAATAACATGTTATTTTACTTTTCAATTCAAATGTTAGAATGTTAGAATACTTTTCAATTCAAAAGCTTTTGTGTCAGAATTTTTTTTATTGAGGTACAGTTAATTTACAATGTTGTGTTAGCTTCAAGTGTACAGCAAAGTGATTCAGTTACACATAAATATATATATATATATTTTTTTTTTCAGAATTATAGGTTATTCTAAGATATTGAGTATAGTTATTCTAAAATAATTGAGTATAGTTCCTGGTGCTGTACAGTAGGTCCTTGTTGTTTATTTTATATATAATAGTGTGAATCTGCTAATCCCAATCTCCTAATTTATCCCCCCCCCCACCCCCCCCCCACCCCCCCGCTTTCCTCTTTGGTAACCATAAGTTTGTTTTCTATGTCCATGAGTCTATTTCTGTTTTGTAAATAAGTTCATTTGTATCATCTTTTTAGATTCCACATATGTGATGTCATATGATGTTTGTCTTTCTCTGTCTGACATACTTCACTTAGTCTGATAATCTCTAGGTCCACCCATGTTGCTGCAAATGGCATTATTTCATTCTTTCTTATTGCTGAGTGATATTCCATTGTGTATATGTACCATATCTTCTTTAGACATTCATCTCTTGATGGACATTTTATTATGCAAGTATCTCTGTTTCTATATTCTTTGATAATCCCCAGTGCCTGGGAGAGTATCTGGCACATAAAATGCACCAATAAATATTTGATGAATAAATGAATTATTTGATGCTTAAAAAAAATAATTTGTTGAATTCATAGGATTTAGTTGAAAAATTACAATAAGGTATAACTGATGATTTTGGAAAATTATTTTTCTGTAAGTTTCGTGGAAGCTATCTTCAGTCGGTATATACCTGACCCGCCTTGTAAGTGTGTTTGTATTGTATCTTGAAGATACACTAGATGTTCAATAAGTGATAATTGCATTAAACTGAATGGTACCAAGCTTTGGAATAAAATTTTGCTTGCTAATTATTGTATGTTTGCATTTAAAAAGTATTCTACAAGCACCTAATAAAATGTCAATGGTTTTAAGAAAATCTGGGGAAAAACAATGAAGAGTTTGAATGAATGGAATCATTTCACTGAGTTCTGATAGCAATAAAGCAAAGCAGAGAAAGCCAATTGATTAGTTGCCACATAGCTAAAGCCCTGTGGAATCACGAAATTTCCTGTAAAAGCACCTGTATATTTTAAAGCAGGATTTTCCATAATTGGAGTCAAGTTTGTGGTTTTATAAAAGTCTTTCATTTCACTGAGATGTACTAAAGAGTCTTAGCCCAAGGACTCCCTGAGGACTCATTCACATGTTAAAGTATAGATTCTATGTAATTTGTGGCAATATGTCAAGCCATATGCCATTCTAATCATCAGATGTAACTTCGTATACTTAAATTTTGAGCTATTGCATTTTCAAGGAAAGCAGCACATTCTGCATTTTATAAATCAGGAGATGTAGCAAAGAGCTAATTGGCTTAAAATCAGCAGGCAGGGTCTATTTTGGACAGTAGGATGAGCAATCCTGAATAGCTCTTTGATGATAAAGTTGATCCCAGAGGAGACCTCAATGGCTTTGGGGTTCGTGGGTTTGTTCGTAGTCTCTTCTTTGGCCAGATGGATGTGCTAGAGAGTTCTTATCACCACTTGCCCCTCCATGCCTGGTTTACCTAGTTTTGTTAGTAAAAACATGCCCTATCTCATAGGAAGGACGATCATTACTGCTGGTGATGATATTGACATCCAGCCTCCTGCCCCCAGAGACCCACACATGTGACTGTTCTGCTCTGACTGCGAGACCCTGCCATGCTTCTGAATCTCATTTGGAGCAGAGGCTCAGAAGTCCTTTTAGAAATGTTTAAGCAACGTTATTTAAATTGTAGCTGAAGATCTTCCCTAAACACATTTGAATTTTTCATTACTCATAGGAGCGTGGTGTATTTTCCAATCTCCATTACAGAAATATTTTAAAGTAAATGGTATGAGGCTGTGCATGAAGTATTAACAGGGTCTCACTAATGAGCATGAATTTGAATTAAGGAAGCTGTGAGTTGTGTGTTTTTTTATCGTTGTTATTTGTTTTAGCAAATTTTAAACCTTATATGGGGTTACCTGTTTTAGGAATTGCTCTTAAACTTCTTGTAGTGATTTAAATGATGGATAAGCATGAAATCCAGACGTGTGTCTAATTTTATTGGCTTTTAAAATTAAGAATCTTGAAGGAAAGAAGAATTAGGATTTGGCAAAAGACGTTGGCTCTTAGGAAAGTTGAACTTCCATGAAGGTGATTCCTAAACTCTAATAGGAAATAGTATTTTGAAGTTCCTACATTTTAACGTGAGAAAAGGAAATTGATTAAGAGATAGCAAAGCAGTCTGAAGTAATAAAAGTTAAATTCATGAGAACAGAGGTCAAGATTAATAGCTATAAAATATATGACACTTACATATTTGACCTTCTTTGGTGTCTGCTCGCAAGGTCTTTGTCTGAACGTTGTTTATTATGATCATGTTTTTTTTGGCATGAAGTGATTCTTTTGGGATCTCGGGTAAGTGTCCCGTTGTATGACTGGCCTTGATGATTTATACAAATCATGCTGGGGTGTGGCTCTTACCTAAGGTGACGTGCCTGTGTTTTAGCCTCCTTCTGTTTCCACACCTGTAAGTATCGTAGTGGATGGAATGGTGCCTGCCCCACACAAAAGACAGGTCCTCGTGCTTGTGCCTAGAACCTATGACTGGGATCTTATTTGGGAAAAGGCTCTTTGCATGTGTAGTTAAGTCAAGGATCTTGAGACAAGAAGGTCCTCCTGGATTATCTGTTAAGCCCAGTGACAAGTATCCACAGGCCGAGGAAGGCCGGGAGCCACCAGAAGCTTGAAGAAGCACGGAAGGAGGGCAGGGATGCCAGATTCCAGAGTGGTTGCTGGTTACAGCAGCCCCAGGAAACTAACGCACGTGTTCATTGGGTCAATGTTTACAGATTAGAAAAGCAGTGAGGAGTTTTAACTAGTAGCGTTGTAGTTTTTGTTTTCTTTTAACACATTTGATACATTTGAAAATGACTCTGGCATTTCTCCATCTCTGTTTTTGCTCACATGGTTTCCTCACCTGTAATGCCCCTTTCCTCTTTCTTTCCAAATCATACCCATCTTCCCAAGGCCAAGTTCTTGGCCTGATCCAAATTTCCCTGCTCTGTCTCTTCCCTCATCAATAAGCACACCTGATACTTACCTAGCAGTGTTCAATTTGCAGAGTGCCTGGGAAACATTTTCACCACAACCTTCTTTGTAAATGTTACTGTGTCAGTTTTCCAGTGAAGTAAGCCTTGGTGGGGTTTAGTGGTTCACCAAATATTATACAGTTATGTGTGAGTCTCCTGGGGGCACCATTACGAAGTCCCCCATCCAGCATGGCTTAAAACCGTAGAAACGTATCCCCTCTCACAGTTCTGGCGGCCAGAGTCTAAAATCAAGTGTCCACAGGTTGGGTCCCTCTGCAGGCTCCGAGAGAAATCTGTTGGAAGCCTCTCTTCCAGCTTCTGGGCTTGCCAGCAGTTGGTGTTCCTTGGTTTGTAGACACAGCACCCAGGTCTCCGCCTCTATCTTCACGAGGTTTTCTCTCTCCGTGTGTCTTTGTGTCCCTTTCTCTTCTTTAAGGACACCAGTCATTGGATTTGGGGTCCCCTCCCATCCAGTAGGACCTCATCTTAACTAATTACCTCCACAAAGGTCTTATTTCCATAAAAGGGCACATTCTGTGGTTCTGGGTGGGCATGAATTTTGGGGGCACACCAGTCAACCCACTACAGACCAGTAGGTCACAATATGGTGTCTCAGCTTTCTCACCCCCCCACCCCCATATCTTTCTCTCTCCACCATGGTATGTGCTGAAATCTTAGTGTTTATTATCTCAGTCATGAAATCTGTGTTGTGTAACAGAGAAGACGCACTGGGGCACTAGGGGCTCCATTGCTGTGACTTTGAGGGGTACACTGACCCTCAGCTAACATACCCATGGAGTTTGTAACTAAGGGGAATATACTTATGAACCTCGTAAACTTGTTCTGAAGGGTAAGTGGTGGGCAAGCAATCAATGCAGGTACAACTGTTTTGAGACGTTGTGTCAAAGATGCGAGTCCTATTTCCCCAACAACCGCTGAAGGTCTTTCCACGCAGGAATACCACCATATTTGGCAAAATTTTAAACTCGTCAATCACAAGTCTCGAAGTCCTGAAAATATTTTGGGAATTACCTAATCAACTGGCTGTACTGAGAATATTAGAGGCCCAACTGACTTTCTCAAATTGAATCATTGGTAAATGTCCTTGATTAGTTAAGAAAGATATTTGTTAATTCCTGTATCTTATAAATGTGCTCACGTTGCATAAATAAATGTTTTATAAATGTGTTAGAATATTTATTTTTATTTATCATGATGTTATTAATATCGCTTTAGCAGATGATAAGGAATATGTAACCACCAAAGTTATAGTATGATATTTTCTTGTACTTCCTATCACACTTGAAAGACTTCAGTGGAAGGTAAGTGCAGGAAATTGAGATTGTCTCTATCTATGGAAACTATAATATTAAAAGAAAAAATATTTAGATAAATGTTTCACCTTATGTTAATGTGACATTCTGTTTTTCACTGACTATACAGGTGGTTTTTGTGATGGGTAACGCTACCTTGATTAAAGAGAATTTTTGTAAAAAATTATATTCTTTACCATTTAGCTTTATGACTAATGTTTTAATCAGGCATACAGGTGTGTGAAATTTTACTGCAGATTTTTAAAGGTCCTCTCAATATCATTTTCCTTAAGAAAATTGAAGCGCTCTCTGCAATTTACATACATAATCCAAGATGTAATTTACAACAGAAGGAAAACGTACAGCGCGTTATATAATGTGCTCGTGGGTGCGTCTTTATGTGGGTGGGGTTTGCTCGTATTCATCAAGGTTCCTTTTCCATCCTCCTAAATCACATCCTGGTGAGGTGGATAAAGTCCTAATCCCAGACTGTAGACCCTAATCGTTATCATCATGTCACTGATTTCCACAAGCCTTTCGGGGAACCCAGTTACTAAAACATTGCTGATGGGAGTGATGTGGGGAAAAGACTGATTTGTGGCCAGTCTATAAAATACCTGAACTTTTTTTCCCTTCTCCTTGAAAAAGGATCTACCCCTATTGTGGAATAAATTAAGTTTGAAATATGTCGGTTGAGATTTATGGTGTTGCCCGGACGTCTGAGAAGCAGAGATCTCTATCTCACTGAGGCTGCAGTACATTCTAGGTGACAGAGGGATGAAAGCCGACCTCTTTGCCCTCAGACGTGTTTACATAACATGTATGTGGGTGAAACCTTGGTCCCTTCAATTTCCCTGTGTCACCTGTGTCAGGAACACCTTCTGTAGCTTGTCTCCTGGCCTTCACCTCCAGAGATTGGTGGGGACACAGTGTTCCCAAGAAGACTCTTTGAGAGTGAACCTTTAAATCAACGGGAAAAGGAGATGAACTCATCAATAAGGAAGTTTCTCCAGGCAGAATCCCCAGACCTAACGATGAAACCTGTCTGGTCCAAGCCAGACTGATACTATTAAAGGTTATTTGACAAAGGTATTTTGACCCACACAAAGAGAGCCTAATTTACATCTGTATTTGTTCACCTCTTGGGCAAACTTTTAGAAAAACAAAAATTAACTCCCCCAGGCTTCTCGTGCTCCATTTCTTCTATCAATTTCACCTTTGGCTTACATTTTTGTAGACTTGATAAATGTCTCCTTATCCAGAGTTTCATTAGGAAGAGAAAATACAGGCTCTTATTTAGGGAATCTTCCCGTTTTTTTCAAAGATTTAACTGGTTCTTTTATCTTCATGGGCTGACAGACATTTATAAATAGGGAACTTTAGATTTCCTAGAATATTGATATCTTATTGTTAGTTGATTGGTATTTTTTCTCCTTAAAAGGAACCAATGAAGCGTGTTCATAAATTTCAGTTGTGGTAATTTTAATTCAATGCCCATATCCAGAATCTAGATATCTAGATAAGGACTCTTAACAGTAATACTATGTGCTTCTAATAACTTTCTCTGTTGATTAGTATTTATCAACTTAAAGTGAATCAGAATGAGAGCAAGCAAAACTATTAGATGGAATCGCTTAATGGAAAAGTAAAAAATAGAAGCCTCTGCTTATAAATATTGATGCAAGAGAGAGATCAATTTACCACTACGCATGAAATCCAGACATTTTTCAGCAGACCTCAGATAGAAAGCTGAAACCAGGCGTGAAAAATTATCAGACCCATTTATATTTACTGAAAACGATCTTATTTCTTTTGCTAAAATCCAATCTTTACACACATTCTGATGTGCTATAGTGAACTCAAGAGTCTATCTCAAAAGTTGCCCATTTTTATCAGCTGTTAATCCCACCTCTTTCCTAGGGATTATATTTTGCATCATGTAAGTAACATGGTGGAGAAGGGGGTTATGAATTTGACTGATGAGTGAATTTACTTACATTCTGTAAATATTGATGATTCCCAGGAGAGTATTTTATATCTCTTTCTAGGAGTTTATATGCTCTCATGATTCAGTTTCGTAGATGACATGGCTCCCATGTCTCTCCAGTCTGTTTCTCTGTGGGCTTCACACCTACAGGTCTACTTTTAGTATCTCTGCTTGAGTGGCATCTTCACGTTAACAGATCCAGTGGCTAACTAAACTAAATTCCCCAACACTCTCTCAACTGACTTCAAAAAAGTAAATAAAACTGATTTGCCGTATTTGTCCCACTTTTCAACTCATGGTAAAATCAGAAACCCAGTTAATTACCAAATACAAGCTACTCTCTCCCCACTTACCCTTAGAATCCAAATATCCCTCATTTGTATTCCAGCGCCCGAGGTCACATCACCTCCCCCTCTTGGGTCCCTTCAACCGTCTCCTAACACTAACTAATGGAAGAAATGTGAATTATGAGTAAAGGGATGAATGAATAGCTTTACTTAAAGGCATATGAACTGCTTTTATTTCATTTAGCTTCTTGTTTCCCTGGTGACACTGTCCAGAATTAAATGTGATTATTCTGATTCGACTTGTTAATAATAGTCCTGAAACAGTGGCGGTGATGCCTGCTTTCTTTTCCATATTTTTACCTCCCAGTTTACCTCCTTTGGTAGAAGAATAAACTCTGATTTCTCTTTTAAAAATCAGATCTTCCAGACCGTTTTAACACTCTCGTTCTTCGTGTACCTGGTAGTTGAATATGCACAACTCGGGAGATTTAATCAGGATTCGATTTTTATTTTGGGTTCACACCACTTTTTAAAAATATATTCAGCTGGGACAGCCCTTCCTTTTAACCAGATAAAAAACCCAGGCAGCTCCAGCGATATTGCTGGTCTCTCCTAAGTAATAGAGAGTCCTTTATTTGCTTTCGTTGGCGCTCACGGACTCAACTCAGCGACGAGGAATTTCTGGTCCTGTATAGCGATCAGAACCACAAACTTTAGCTGACAGTTTAGTCCCGTCAAGCCCCAGCCACACAGCAGACACGGGACCGTGGCCGGGAGCATCCTGTTTTCTGTTTATTCTTGTGCTGGGTCCTCTCATTTCGTCCCAATATGGCTTCACGCACACGACTCCTTTCGAAGTTTAGGGCTGATGCTGGCTTGGGTGCTTCCATGTGTCCCTGAGACGCTCCCCTGGGGGGGCTTTGAGGCCCTTCCCGTGCCCTTGGTGACGCTGTTTCCCCCTCCCCCCCAGCTGGCTGCTCCCCTGGGGCTCTGGTTTCTGATGTTCACCCACAGACGCTCTCCACCGGACCCCACTCCTCTCAGCCTCACGTATAGCCTCTTGGGCAGAATGTAACCCAACTTGGGATTGTGGACCAGATGAGGAAACTTCATCACACCCTTTGTACTTCATCAAAAAGCGTAATATGTCCTGCTCTCCACTTTCTGGAGCTGACACACAGCGGCCCCTCCCCCTGCAGCAGGGCTGTCCCTTCCCTCACACGCACCCCATCCTCCTGCCCATCTCTGACTTTGTGCTACTTAGTGGGGGTCGATCACCCGTTCCCAGTGTCCCCCTAAGTGCTGGGACATCGTCCAAGTGTATGAGGGCATTCCATGAAGTCTCCTCCCTCTTGGTTTAGGGGCTGGGGGAAGAAACTGTGTAAAAGTATTTATGGCCCTATTTGCCTGCTGTATAAAGCAATCACTGCTGTGCACTCAAATTGGTGTGAGAGCAATAGATCCATAGATCCATAGATAGACAGAGACGTCCAAGTCAAATACCGTACTTAGAGAAATATGTACACACACACACATATATAAAGGAAATATCAGTGCCGCCAGAAGCACATGTAAGCCGTCCATGCTGTAGTCTGGGATGTCCTGAAATGCCCCAGTTATCACTGAGGGTAGCTTCATTAGAGGAAGTTGAACTTTTAGCACGTAACCACATGGAAATACAGATTTCCACATCGGAGCTACATTAATTAGGTGGTAATATAATTAGCAATTCAGTTAGTCCTTTACATTTTGCCTTGCAAGGTGGAGTGTCCACTCTGGAAAAGGCTCTCATTCTAATGCAGCGTTTTATATGTTACAATGGGTAACGTCTCAGCCCAGTAGGAGAAGGAAGGACAAAGAAGACGCAGGAAGTCTAGGTAGCGAATCCCTAAGTGATGCCACAAAAGGCTCTCCTAAGAATTCTCCACCCTTGTTTTCCCACTCAGGTGGTTTCCTGTTGGCTTCCTGATTCTGGCCTGAATGGAGAATTGGTTGTGACATTTACGTTTCTAGCCTACAGTGCCATGCTCTATTTGTTTCCATTTCTTTTTCTCTAACCTGCGAGGCCTCTCTGCAGGTACGCTGAGACCCCCTCCGCTCGCCACATGTGGTTCATTTCACGGGCTGCGATGCTATCTCCTTGCACCCTCAGTCTTCTCAGAATGAGTAGTTTTTATCGCTCTGTCTGCATCCATCCATCCGCCCTTCTAGGCCTGCCTTGCTCTCTTGGCTTTCCGTCATACCTTCAAGAGCTTCGTTATCTCTCGTCAGGTGTCCTGAACAGTGACGAACACGGTATCTCTCCTTGTCCTTTTGAGCTGCAGAGCAGGTAGAAGCAGCTGAGCTGTCAGCACCAAGACAGGAATAGACAGAGCGAGAAACTGGGGCTGGTGGAGGTCAGCCGGGGTCTAGCCTGAAAAAGAAACTGTTCCAAATTTTCAAGCAGAAGAAAAGGAGTACAGGCAATAGGTTCCACAGGAAAAGTGGAGACAGATGGGAGACGATGAGGTGACCCAGAGACGTGGGAAGCAGCTGCCTCCTCTGCGGCTGGAGATGGGAAGGGAGAAGACAGTCCTACGGGAAGTGGAGCTGACGGCAGACTGGCACACCTTCCTTGACCTCGCGTGGCCCTCCTCCTGTGTGCCAGCTCCTGGAGCGGGGCTGAGACCACAGACGTTAGGATGTTAGGCCCCAGCTCTGGCAGACCCCGTGCTTTCCTTATCCAGGTGGAGCAAGCCAACTTCTCTCCCTGCAATTCAGGGAAGTAAAATCAGGGATGGTGGATGGAGCCATTTCCCTGGAACTCGCTCACCCTTGCACTTCAGTTTCCTTGGAGATTAGCCAAAGCTGAGCTTGACAGCCTCCAGTTGGGAAGACAATGCGTGTGGTTTGGCCTTTTGGGACTTTCCTTTGTGGACCCAGGAGACTAAGTATCTTGACGGATTGTGATTCACAGCCATGGCGGAAGTTTTAGAACCCCCGTTTTTATGTACGGCGAACATAATTTTCCTTTTAATTGTACGTATTGCAGTGCCGGAGTGTTACAGCGAGTACATCCAGAAGAGGAGCGCGTGGCCGCGGCTCCCCAGCCTGCACTCTTCTCTCTCGGCATCCTCACCACAGCATGTAGACGAGTGTGCTAACTGCTGAAACGTGAGGAAAATGCTAAATTTCCTTTGGAGCCATTGTATTGAATGGAATCATTCCAAAGGAAATCTTTGACTACATGACAATTTCGTTAAGATTTGTATGGGCCTGTATGCATATAAATTTCTCTGTTACAGGCATGAGGGATGCTGTCACTTATAGCATGAATCCTACAGAGGAAAAAAAAACAAAAACAAAAAACAAGCCTGAGTTTCAGTTATGTTAAGACAGAGGGGGAAAAAGAGCATTTATCCTGGCCTCTATCTTTTGTGACTTTCAGGTTTTTTTTCTCCTTTCATCCCCCAAACAGTAAACCAGCAGGAAAAGGAGGGGTGGGGCTGAGAGCAGAGAAGCTGTCCTGAGTGACCTAGAAAGGCCCATGCCTGAAACCTGCTCCTGCCGTTCTAGCAGTGCCCGCTACGTCCCTCCCGAGTGGCACGGCTGAGACAGGACAGGCCTTATGTGTCACCCTGGCATCACAGACTCACAGAGCTAGGGTGATTCCTAGGGTACATTTTTTTCTCCTTGCTGTTTTCCCATTCATACAGATTCCTCTGTCCATTTAACTAGGCTCGGAGGCTCACTGCCCTTTGAACCACCAGGAGCCCAATGGGGTGGCCTTTTCCCACTCAGTGTTGCAGCACCCATGGCTTCTATGCAACCTTAGTGCCTCTTCAGGCCAGTGGTCCCAGTGAGGTCCGGAGGCTGAGGCTAGGTGGCTGGTGAGTGTAATGTGCTTTTACTCTTCCAGGGAGATGGGCTTTATTCGGAAGCAATTTCTTTGTAAGGTAATAAATGAATTTTGACTGATGGCGTTACAGCTACAGGATGAGCGCCTCCTTTTCGGATGGCAGCTCATGTAGCAACCTCATAGTTGGATGGCGTAGATGACTCCGTGAGTCCTTCTCGGGGCGATAATGTA
Source organism: Eschrichtius robustus (assembly GCF_028021215.1). NCBI lineage: Eukaryota > Metazoa > Chordata > Mammalia > Artiodactyla > Eschrichtiidae > Eschrichtius > Eschrichtius robustus. Next base: position 78,612,276 of record NC_090841.1, read on the forward strand.
AAAACATTCTGGAACAGGGCTGAGAGGAAGGTACAGGTGAGCGTTAGAGCAGATATGGGGGTTGCTGATTAGAAAACGATAGGTACTATGCAAAACTAGGACTAACATACTTTTTCATGCGTCTTCAAAATCACCCAGAGAGAGAGAGAGAGAGGTTGACATGACCATCCATGTTCTGGAAACGAGAAATCAGGAAGGCTCAGTACCTTGATGTCCTTACCTACCAGGCACCAGGCCTGGTTGAAGCTGGAGCCCAAAAGGCAGCTGCCGTGCAAGGCTGGTCCTCTTTCCAGTACAGCTTGATGCCTCCTACCTAGACGTGGGCCTTGAGAAGTAGACTCGGCTTTGGCAGCTGGTGGAGCTGGAAAGGACTTTTCTAAAAAGAAAGGGGAGCACCTGGAAATAGGCCATATGTCAAGGGATTGTATTCAGTGAGGTGGACATCTTTCTGTGGAAAGTGAGGGTCTACCAAGGATTCGACACGAGCGATCGTGGAGTTAGATTTTTGGTTTTCTATGCACGTCTTCTTCTGAAAATTAACTTTTAGCTCTCGTGTTAACTTAGGACTAAAAGAAAATGTGTGCTTATCATCATCCAGATTATACATTTTGTTGGCTGTGGCCAACTCGTTTGCTATAATTTTTTTAAGTGAAAATAAAACCCAAAACCTTTTAGTTACCTTTATTAAAATGACAGTGCGCCTTTTTAGAATGTGCAGTTTTGAAATGCTTAGGCACAGTTCAGATTTCAGCGTTGTGCGAAGTTTCTGCATTTGTCTTGTGCCACCACCTCCTTGCTGGGGGGAGGGGGTGATGTCAGAGGAGTGGGGGGAGATCAGGGCTCTCGCCACTGCCCAGAGGTAACCCGCCGCAGGTCCCCTCTCCCCGTGCCCACGTAGGAAGCAGTAGAGAGGCACGTCGACCCCTTCCACCTACTCACCCTGCAGCCAGGGAGGTGTGCCTGGAGACCCAGTGGAGACCCTGAACTCCTGCCCACCCAGCGGCAATGAGAATCCTTTCTTCTTTTGTGTCAGATGAGGTTGAGTGGGGACCCCGAATTCTCCACTTGACAGTAATGAGGCTGTGCCTCTCTTCCCCGGCTGAGCGCTCTCAGAGGAGGTCAGCTAACCAGAAGGTTAAGTGGGAAACTTCAACGTCCTCTTCTCAATTGATGGAACAGCTTTGTGGGAAATCAGAAAGGATGTAGAAGAACTCAACACCATCAACCAACGGGATCTGCTCATTTATAGATGTGTAAACCAAGAGAAGCAGAATACTCATTCTTTTCAAGTCCATGCTTCAAGAAAGACTATATTCTGGGCCATAAACCAAACCTAAAATTCCGAAGGATTGAAATTATACAGACTGGGGCTTTCCTATCACAATGGGCTCCTCAAACTAAAAATCAAGAAGAGAAAAATAACAGGAAAATCTCCAAATACCTGGAAACTAAAAAATGCCCTTCTAAGTAATCCATAAATCAAAAATGAAGTTTCAAGGGAATCCAAAAATATGTTGAACTGAATGAAAATGAAAATACAACGTGTCAAACTTTTGAGACAGACCTAAAACAGTGCCAAGAGGAAAATCTATAGCACTACATACATATATTAGAAAAGAGGAAAGTCTCAAGTCAGTAATCTAAGCTTCCACCTCAACAACCTAGAAGAAGGAAAGTAAAATAAACCCAGAACAAGCAAACGAAAGGCAATCCAAGAGCAAACCGAGAGCAAAATGCATGGAATTTTTTTAAAAATAGAGAAAATCAATGAAACAAAGGGTTGGTTCTCTTAAAATAACCATAAAAATGACAAACCTCCAGTAAGGAAAGACAAAGAAAAAAGAGAAAAGACACAAATTGCTAATATCAGGAATAAAACTGGAAATATGAATACAGATCCTGCAGTCAGCAAAAAGATCAAAAGGGAATAAATACTACAAACAACCGTCACATATAAATTTGACGACTTAGATGAAGTGGACCAGTTCCTCACAAAACACAAATGACCTCAATTCACCACATATGAAATAGAGTCCTGAGTCTTCCCTGCACTGATGTCAATATCCTACTGGTGATGGTTTTGTCCGATGTTATCATTGGCGGGAATGGGGTAAAGGGTCCGCCGGCTCTATCGGTGTTATTTCTTAGAACAGTGAATCTACAATTATCTCAAAATTAAAAGTTTAAGAAGTATTTAAAGGTGATGGGAGCAGGTTATCTATGGACATAATAAACGGGCATGAGTGGATATCATTTATGTAGATTTTCTAGTTGCCTTTGACAAGGCCAACACCAAACTTTATTGGATTGAGGAAATCATCATGGTTAAAAGGCCAAGTTTGGAAACAGATTGTATTTTATCCTTAAAATGAAAAAAATAAACCCATCTCAGATGTGTGTGCACACATATGTGTGTTGTGTGCATGTATTTCTCAGCTTGTCCCCTGAAAAGTCCTAGAAACACTGACTAGCTCGATAATACTACGCTATTGTGCACCTCTAGGTCTCTAATTTCAATTTTCCTATAAAATATGAAAGGGCTCCTTGAGGAAATACTCGATTCCAGATTTGGGACCAGGAAAAAAAAACCATGATATGGAACCATGTGTTAGCATTCGACTAATGCCAAGTTTAGGTAACACACAGTCGTTAGCATTATTGCATTAATTATGATAAAATAAGCTATCTTGGGGGGTAATGTCTAATACTTCTGTTGAGCTGTCAACTCAAATCCCATCAATACTGTAATCATCCATGTCTTAGGAATAGGCTCAGAAGCTCTTAAACTTGGAATGCCTTTGCAGAATATTAATTTAGCACATAAAGAAAGACTCAAAGAGCTAAAGCAGTTTTCCCATTGTCTCAAAATAATTAAGCTCACCTGCTTCAAGACTCATTAATTTTATATGAAGTAAAAACTTTTGCCCAACTCCATGCTTCCTACAAGCATCAAACTGCCCTTCTTGAGTGTTTGCACTTGTATGGATTTTGTTAAGTATCTTTTCCACGTAACTTCTCCTGCTGGTGTCTCCAACTGGGAAGTTTTGAACTTTAGTTTTAATGGGAGACCTTTAGTTTTTTGTCTAACTATCCAAGTACAACCAGGATGCCATTCATGAGGACTTCCCAGAGCACATGATCTTGTGATAATGAAAGACTCATCAACATAATCTTAAATAAAAAGGGGCAGCACGATGTTATGCTATATGTGGTCACAATATAACGAAACCTTTTTGTTCATTTCACCAAATATTAAATGAATCTGCCCAGTGGACAAAGCATTTTGCTTGTTGCCGCAGAGACAGAGCTGAGCAATCCATAGTCACTCCCTCAAGGTACAGGAAGAAGGCCCATCACAAAGCAAGGCATGACAGGAGCAAAGACAGGCAAGGAATGTATTTAGAAAAAATCAGGTAGTCCAACTGTGTGTGTGTGTGTGTGTGTGTGTGTGTGTGTGTGTGTGTGTTTACTTCAGAATCATCAGATACCCGTGAAAAGAAGAGGCTAGAATTATAGATTGGAACGGTACAGAGGAGGACCCTACACTGTAGGATCAGCTCTGGGACATTAAATAACCTGCCAAAGTCCATATAGATGAAGAGCAGCTTAGCTGGGTGTCTGTGGTCTCTGGGCACTGCTGTGTCTAATACAGGAAGGCATGCAGAAGCCAAACTCCAGGTTAAGATTTCTCAACCCCAATCCGATGGTCACTGGGAGCCAGATACTTCTTCACTGTGGGGCTGTCCAGGGCACTGTAGGATGCTTGTAGCACCCGTGTCCTTCCAACGCTTCAGTTGTGACGAACGCAAAAGACTCCAGGCACTGAAAGTGTCACCATCATCCCTGGTTGAGAACCACTGCTCTAGATGATGTAAAAATTGCTTATATTCAACAATGTGTAATATGTAACATGACATACAGCTTACATTTTAATATTGGTAAGCCATGTTCTGGCCTAGGGGCAAACTGGATAATTAGATAATGATTGAGAAGTATCTTAAAGTTGTTTAGTTGTTTGCCTCTTAGCTCGAGCAGTCTTCTGATCCAAATTCATGTTGGAAAATCTGGGGATCTGGAGGGTATCTTGGGATTTCTGTGCCATTTAGGTTCTTGAGACAGCAAAGAATAAAATCTCAGCAAGGCTTTATTGTAAGGATGACACAGTTAGGCATTGGAACTTGAAAACCCGGTAGGAACCAAGACTCACTGGGGGGCATGTGGCCTTTTTCTAGCTTCCTCTCACCGGCCACTCAGCCTCTTTCTCATGGATTCTTTCTGTCTAGTTCCATCTTGCTGCCAATGAGACAATATCCTCTGGGCCGTCCAGTTAAAATTTCCGAAGGAGTCGGGTGATTATCACCTTCACTTGTCTAACCACCCACACTCCCTCATGGTGATGCAGAACGAAGAGACATCATTGACCAGATGCCCTCCTTGGGGTCAGTCCTGGTCTACCTGGGGTAAAGGACAGCCTGTGACACCCAACCGTGGTGAAGCAGCAGCAGCTGTTGAACCTGATGGGCCTCGTGGCTGATCTGGCCCTCAGGACCACACTTGGGAACTCACACTTGGCTGAGGCTGAGAGAGACAATAAAACCACGTCTCTCTTCAAAAATCACGTCTCCCAGGCCAGATGGGAATACCAGCAAAACCAGACAATAAAGTCATTTAAAAAAGTTCGTCAGTAAACTGTGACAGAAAAAAAAACTGTTCTTTGAATAATCCAGAATTAATTGTTTCCTGAGTTTTCTTTGTTTTAAGGACTTCAGATTTTATTCACTGCTTAAATGATCCAAAGGAACGCTTTTTTTTTTTACTGAAGTACAGTTAATTTACAATGTTGTGTTAGTTTCAAGTGTACAGCAAAGTGATTCAGTTACACATACATACATATATATGTACATATCTGTTCAACATCTATTCTTTTTCAGATTCTTTTCCATGATAGGTTATTACAAGATATTGAGTATAGTTTTCTGTGCTCTACAGTAGGTTCTTGTTGTTTAGTATTTTCTATATAGTAGTGTGCGTATCTGTTAATCCCAAACTGCTGATTTCTCTCTTCCCCCCCCCCCACCACCCCTGCTGCTATCCACTTTGGTGACCATAAGTTTGTTTTCTACATCTGTGAGTCTATTTCTTTTGTAAATAAGTTCATTTGCTATCATTTTTTTTAGATTCCACATATAAGTGACATCATATAATATTTGTCTTTCTCTGACTTCACTCAGCATGAGAATCTCTAGGTCCATCCATGTTGCTGCAAATGGCATTATTTAATTCGTTTTTATGGCTGAGTAGTATTCCATTGTATATATATACCACATCGTTTTTATCCGTTCATCTGTCAGTGGACATTCAGGTTGCTTCCATATCTTGGCTCTTGTAAATAGTGCTGCTGTGAACATTGCATGTATCTTTTGGAATGAGAGTTTTCTCTGGATATATGCCCAGGAGTGGGATTGCAGGATCATATGGTAGCTCTATTTTAAGTTTTTAAATAAAGACAGCACTCCATTTCTCAAACTGACGCCTCATTTCCTTCCCTCCCAAGGTGTCGTGAAGTCTTCCTACTTGGTTTAGAGAGTTTTCTGAGCAGGTGAGGGTTTTGCAGAATAAACAGGCTATGATGGCTGGGAGTCAGCACCCCTTTCTCCTAAACTCACGATTGGAGGAGGGCTCCGTCAATCAGAGCAGAGGAGGCATCCCTGGCTCCATGTGCAGAAGGAGAGCCTGGGAATGGGAGCTTTGAACTTGCCTGTAGCGAGAACTCTAAGACCTGAAGACACTGCTCTTATGAATAATTTAAAACTGCCGCTGAGTCAAGTTATTCTTTAAAGGAAATTACTTTCGTGGTCATGTTTAACCATTAGTAATTATGCCACTTTCTTTTATTACAGGTAACGTATGAAATTGTTGGAGCAGTTGAAAAAAATAAAGACTCCCTTTCACAGAATCTTCTATTTGTAATGAAAAGTAAGTTTTCCCCGTACGGTTAAAATGCCACACGTTCTTTATGTCTCTGTCTCTGAACATGGTCCTATAAAATATGCCACCAGCTAAGGATAATTGAACTATCTTTTGTGTTCTAATACCCAGAATAATAAGGAATGGATCTTGCCATGCTACACACTGGTTACAACTTAATTTGGAGTCTAGTAGAAACCATAATTTAACTAAGCTTTTAGCAGATAGAAATATAAAACACCTTTACCAGTTTGGCGCGTGAATATAAAGAAGCTCTTGTGTGAAGACTGATGGAGATGCATATGGCTTCCACAGTTATTTAGGCTACAGCAGGGTGAATTTCGTTACTTAAGATGACTCTGGAGCACATCTAAGGGTGGTATTTTATTCATGTGTACTTTCAGCTATAAAAAACTAATGCTTACAAAGTAAAATGAGGGTACAAATTGATATATACATACACACATGCATATATGTATATATCCATATAAATTTATAGGCGACATCTACTTAGTGAACCTTAGTACTTTATATACATATCTCTATACATATATCTATAATTCTATACTATACGTAAAATGATGTACTGGGTTTATATGTGGTATAATTATATATATCTCTATATTTACATATAGATCTATAAATGTACGTATATGTATAGTTCTATCTCCTCTAGTAATTGTTTTCTTAATAGCGGTTCTGCAGTGATTCACATTTTCTTAATAACCTCTTCAACGAATTAAAATGTGTCACCTTTGTGCTTTAAGTTGCTCTAAATGAGATGGAGCCATTTATCATTCCTGGGAAAAGAAGCATATCATAGCCTTTCATGAAATAGTTGGATGCCTTTGAGCTGGAAATAAGACATCCATATCACTTCCAGCTGGAGGAATGTATTTACCTTAAATCAAATAGTAGAGTTGCAATATATTGCTTTTCATGGGGAATGATTCTGCTTGCCTCTCAGAATGTATGGTTATTGAGTTCTCTTAAAGGCTGAGACTAATGATAAAAAAACATGGACTTGGAATAATACTGTGTAAAAAGAAAGACGTGAGATAATTGATCTTCTTGATTATCACTGGAAGTATCTTCCTTCTAGTTTTCAAATATTTGGACTTTCATTCATAACATACTTAAAATTTTATAACATATATAAAATCCATGTATTTTATGAAGAACTAACATACAGCATGTTTTCAAAGTTGGCACTAGGCCTCCTTTTTTTTTGTATTTCTTGGTGACGGAATATGTATTTAGAAAGAAAACATGATGGCTTCTGATATTGCAATTCTGCTTATCTTAACAGAGTCCCTATATCTTAAAGTCATTCTTTTGTGTATGCTTGCTAACAAGTGCCAAGAGAGAACAGGCGAATCTTATTTTATTCTAAATATTTAAGACTATACATCCATCTGAACAAGAGGACAAAATTTACAACGTGCCCTTATATGTTCATGTAAGAGGTGCCAAGCGTTTTCTGCCGAGAGCTAGAGAATAAATATTTCAGGCTTTGTGAGCCGTAAGTTCACTGTTGCAACTACTCAACTCTGCTATGATAATGAGGAAGCAACTGTAGACAATACAGGTGGATGTGGCTGTATTTCAATAAAACTTTATTTACAAAAACAGGCAATGGGCTGGATTTGGCCCACAGGCCACAGTTGCTCACCCGTTCTATCACACAAGCAAAGATGCCTGGTTGTGATAGTATTTTATGAATCTATGGAATGTTTTGACACTGCAAATAGTTATTAAAAGCAAGTGTAATTTATAGATAATAGTAATAATTCCTGTTTCCAGGCACCCTTCTAAGTACTCTGCTTACAGCATCTGATTCAATTCTCATATTATCCAAAAGCTCCCAGGTGAGGAAGGAGGCAGGGTCTGCGCCAGGATCCCTACAAATCCAGCTGTGTCTGTGACACCCCTGCCCAGTGCAGACAGGGAGCTGGGTGGCACGGCTCACACAGACAGTGCCCTCGTTGATGCCCAAGATGAGAAATCAAGTCCACTTGACTCAGAAAGAAGCAGGTAGAGTTAAAGTCCAGACTCTTAAGTCTACTTATAAGTAGAGGAAAATTTACTATTTATTGTCAGTGATGCTGTTGGCATTTCTGCATACCCGCCTATAGACTGTGGGCACCTCAGTCAGCTCAGCCCATTTTATGGGCAGAAAGGCACCCAGTGCATTGTGTATAGAGCCCAGAGAGGGATGCTTTCCATTGCAACGTGTATACAGGGTGACATGAAGAAAAATGCCTGCAGCAAGTGACTCCTAGAAATAGGGAAGGGAGGCCAAAGCTGTCTCTCCTCTAGGGACTTCCTTCTCAGGCTCTAGGTGGCCACACGATGGCCAAATTTCTCTTTTTAATGTGCCGAGGAACCTGCTCTCGACTCCCGCTGGCTCAGCTTACGGGCCGGGCTCTACGGTTAGGGTTGAGGCACGACGGCATCTCCATCGTAGGGTGATGGTAGTCCTACTTTACCTTCATGCAGCCTGGGTGTGTGATCCAGAGAAAGGACAGAAACAGGTCAGTTACATGTTTTGGTTCATAGTTATGTCTGGTGTTTATAGATGTAGTAAAGCCTTTTTCCCCAGTTATGGGAGTACCAAGTTGCACTATCTATCTGTGGTTCCATCCATCCACAGACTAGCTAGAAATATAAATAATATTTTTAATTAAGTTAAATAGGCCATGGTATTATATGTTTATTGTTTCACTGTTTGCTTTGAAATGATTTCAAACTTAAAGTCACAAAATTAGTACAAGGAACTCCCGTATGCTCTTTTCCCAGATTGACTTTTTTCATTTCCTTTCTCCTTTTCTCTCTTCCTCTCTCCTTCCTTCCATCTCCCTGTGTGCGTGCGTGCGTGTGTGAGTACGCACACTCTCTGAACCACTGGAGAATGGCCAAAAGTGTCTTTGTGCCTAAATACTTTGGTCCATATCCTAAGACCAAGGACATGATCGTAGATAACCTCAGTAAATTATCAGACTATTAAACATTGATATGATACCAATATCTAATTCAGAGTTTATGTAACACTTTACCAATTATCCCACTAATGTCTTTCATAATGATTTTTCCCCCAATTCAGGACCATTTGCTGAGTTTACTTGCCATTTCTTGTCAGTCTTCTTTAATCTGGGAGATTTCCTCAGCTTTCCTTTTTCTTCATGACATTAATATTTTAAGAAGTGGAAGCCCAGTTTTGTCATTATTTTGATACTAAAATTGCCCAAGACTTGGCCAGTGAGAACCCCTCCAAGCTAGTTCCTATGTCCTTTTGACAGGTTCTCATGTCTTTTGTGGCACTTTCTTACATTCTGGCTTTCCAAAATGTTCTAGGATCTTCTACCTTGCCTCAAATCCAGAATTGGCCACTTATCCAAGAAGACTTGATTTATTTTAGAGGTGAATGGTGTTAAGAAACACTAAGAAATGGGGGCAGGGTGAACTCATTGCTACTGGGGTGTCATTGCTTTTAGACCCTTTCAGAACTAGAAAATTTAAGATACAGGCATAGATTTTCAATATATATGTGTGTATGTATATATAGATATAGATATAGAGAGATATATTGCTGTATATTATTGTGATACCTATAATTTCCACCCAACACCACAGAGCTCCTTTTTGCCTTCCTGCAATCCATAATTGTATCTCCCTTCTCTGACCCTCCTCCTAGCTCCCTATTTGTTTATTCATGTAGCGACTTTTCACTGACGGCACTGCTAATAAATATATTAGCTGGGCAAACAAAATAATCTGAGTGCAGAAATGGTGGAAACTAAACCACTTTGCTCCTAAACGTTGCCAACTGTCCGATGGGCTAAGACTGATCCTGAACGATTTATGCATGTTACATCACACTTTAATCTTGCAGGAATCCACAGAGTAGGTACTCAGGTGGTTATTTCACAGAAAAGGAAATTAAGGCTTAAAAACTGTCTACATACAGATAGAAGTAACACAAGAAACATGCCTTCTAGGTCCTTAACTGTCACAGACATGGTTTTTTTTTTCAAGAAGAGATTATGAAGACTTAAGTTTTACTCACACTCTTTTTTTTTTTTTTTTTCACACACACACACTGTATTTTATTTTTACAAGGGATAAATAGACTCAGACATGGTTTTCACTTTGCTATTCAAATGTGTCCATCCATTCATGAGCCCATTTCTCCCTGAGGTGTCAAGAAAGACATATGGACCCAGAATTACCAGAATTTTTATAACCTAACATCTAATATATCAACTTGCTTTCACCTTTCCAGCTTAACTGGATCAGAAAAAGAGGCGCTTTTTCCCCTAACAGCTGAGACAACCGAATGAGACAGGGGCTCTCCAATGTCTGCATTCCACTCGGAGAGAGGTTCTTCCTGGGGACGTGTGTCCCTGGCAGTTATTTTCCTGGAATGGAGAGCTGCTGACCAAAACCATTTCATGACTTGGTCAAGTGCACTGAGGCCCCTTAGGTCTGAGCAGGTCCGATCCGGTTCTGGCTGTTAGGAGAAAGTAGGTGCCACTCAATTCAAGAGCAAAGGGTTCAGGGCTCAGGTGGGGGAGAGGAGAGCGTGGGATGCGGACCGAGGGCAAAAAAGGTCAGAATTCATCAAACAGTGTCATGAGTAGTGGGGAAAATAAAAAAGAGGCAAAAGGAAAGGTAGACTCCTAAATTCCCTCCCCACTCAGAATGTTTCAGTGGTTAGAACGCTCGGATGACGTGTAAGCTTAATGCTTGCGTGAATTACGATCTTAATGCCGCTTACGATATTCATTTATTTATTTCCTAGCTAGTGAAAATGTCATGATCAATCATTTGTTCCAGTCGAAACTGTCACCAACAGGAGCCCTCGTACCTTCCTCTCCTTCTTTTAAATTCAGAGGACATAAATCTGCCTGGCTCAGTAAGAAAATGACAGCTTCTTCAATGATTGGAGAAAACAGGAATTATCTAGAACTTAGTAAGGTAGGAGTTTTTATGATTCATGTCTGGTTGTTTTGAAGTTTGCTTATTCGCACATTTGCTTCTTCTTTTAAAGAAAAAAAAAGCACAATCCTCAATGCTAATGGAAAGAAATTGATATTTTAATTGAAAGAATTAAAGGAAAGACTGCTTACCTAAAGTACAACCCTCTGAGAGAGGACGGTTATAAGAAAGTGCAGTGGAGTGAGAATTTGATAGCAAATAGAGTATCGGTCATTTTATTTGTTGTCTGTGCAGCATAATTTTTACATCTCATCTCTGTGACTGTCTTTTTGATGAATGGGAGGTAGCTTCAGGGATAATAGGATTAATGGGAATAAACTTAGCTACCTTATTCTGTTGGTATTAATCACTTCAGAGGCTTCAGGTCTCTAAACAATAAATTGTTTCTCATATAGACATAGTGTATTTTTCAGGTCCTAGAGTGTTTTCACTGTGTTTTATAGATTTTTAATTTATTTCAGCATTATACTAATTTTTTATTGGGGTATAGTTGGTTTACCATGTTGTGTTAGTTTCTGGTGTACAACGAAGTGAATCAGCTGTATGTCTACATATATCCCCTCCCTCTCGGTCCTCCCTCCCCGACCATCCCACCCATCTAGGTCACCACAGAGCACCGAGCTGAGCTCCCTGTGCTATACCGCTGGGCCCCACTAGCTATCTATTTCACACATGGTAGTGTAAATATGTCAATCCTAATCTCCCAATTCGTCCCACCCTCCTCTTCCCCCACTGTGTCCACACGTCCATTCTCTACGTCTGCGTCTCTATTCCTGCCCTGCAAATAGTTTCATCTGTACCATTTAATGGGTATTCGTCCCACACCAGCGTGGTTGTACTTACGACCTAAAGATTCTGACGATTTGTAAAATAGAACAAAAAATTCAGTGAAGAGTTGTTTCAAAACTGAAATGTTTTAAGTTTATGAATTCAGTGCCCAGTTGTAGCCCAGTTTGTTTTGCTTGCCTTTATAAAAACTCTTAAAAAATGAGAAATATGGTTGGGAAGGTGTCCAGGACAATCAATCTTAGAAATTCAGTCATTGTCGCTTGCTGAAATGCATTTTAACTTACCAATTAAAATAAAAGCATAATTAAAATCAACTGTATTATAGAAGAGTGGCAGAAATGTGTATAGCGTATTAAAAATGTATGTGTGTGTGTGTGTGTGTGTGTGTGTGTGCTCCTGAGTGCGTGTGTATGTGTTTAGCCATTAGACCCTAGATTTAAGGATCCTTTGATATAGTTGTTCCAGAACTGGACCATCACAGGAATTCAATCTCATTGCATATAAAATGGCATCTTTTACATAAAAAGGACAAAGTGTTCCCCTTGTAAGCTCAATCTCTGTTCCTGGTGGTTTCGCTGAAACTTCTCGCCCTTCCTTTCTCTATCATCCTGGAAGTCATGAGCAAGAAATCGCCACACACCTCCAAACTGTAATTTTTAACCTTAATTATTAAACATTACCAGGCATAGATGCCATTAGTCTTTTCCCTGAAGGACTGCAAAAGCGAGATAATTCACAGCAGTTCCTCCACCCGGAAAGGGAAATTGAGTGTTCAATTTCAAGGGATGAAGATTTATTTATTATGATTTTTCCTTAAGTGTTCCATTCCTCTCTTGCCTCCGAGGGTCCTCACCCCTGCACACCCATCCCTGTGACCAGCAGGGTAGCCATCTACCCCCCCTTCAACTGAGCATCACGTTTGGCTTTGTGTTTGTAGAAAACAAGTTGATCTTAGACCAATCGCTTCGTTTTCCATTCCCTTGTCAGTTACAATTGATCTTTTCAGCTGGACAGTTCATCTCAACGGAAGGAAATGAGCTATTGCCATGATAGCAATAGCACCATATTGACAAGAATGTTTCATCAAATTTCTTGTTCTATCGAGACCTTTTATTTTAAGATAAATGATTTTGGATCGATAGATCTGTTGGTCTCAGTCTGTATGATTTTGTGAAATGTAATAGTACATTAGTGGCTGAGGTTTCTTTTAACCCCTGGTGGGATTTAAATAATTACTTTCTGCCCTTTCTTTCTTCACCCACTGGCTTCATTTTCACTGACTTCTTTTATGTGCCTTATCATTTAATCTTTGCTACGTATGAATTATTTTCTTTTAAGAGCTATATATAACTGCTATCGAAGAAAACAGTCTACTGTCATTTTTCATAGGCAAGTAATTTACTAACCCCTTTTAGTCATTAAAAAAAAGAAAAAGAAAAGGAAGGGAAAGAAAAAATGAATAAGACACTGATTATAGTTAAACTTAAGGAACAAACCAGTGATTGTTAAAACATCAAATCTTTGTAATGTAAAATATCAATAGTATCCTTTTACCCCAGAGTAAGCTACATTTCATGATAAACATGCACAAGTAGTAATACAATCAGGATACCAGGGTGAGTTTATTGTACCACCAAGCAAGTCAACATCTGTCTATTCTCAAATTAAAGTAGATGCAGGTTCGTGACAGCCATGGACTTGAAAGGCAAGAAATGGTTATTTTACATGTAGCTGCCCATTTTTCTAGCTCATAGTACCATTACAGCAAAATCATTTGGCACTGATTTTTATAGTCTGTTTTAAATCTACATCTGCCTGTAAGTGAATTTATATGAATCAGAGGGTTAATTATTTCCCTCTAAACTGGAATTTAGTAAAATAAACCCGCTCACCCTTTCCTTTTGTTTTTATTACAGTTATTAAAAAAGAAAGGAAATTCTACATTTCTTCAAAGACTAGAACGGGGAGGTCCGGCCACCATTGCATCGCAACTCAGGGTTAGTGAAGTTTTCAGATTTCAAAAACTTCCATTTTGATTATATCAACTGTAGAGGGTTTACATGGAATTTTCCTCCATTTTCAGCACTTAAGGACCTTCAAAAAAGTAAGCATGCACACACACACACACACACACACACACACACACAAAGCAAGTGAATGCATAATAAATAAGAATCATGGATTGAAGATAAAGATTTTTATTTAAAAATTGCTTTACCTTGTCAGTCGGTGTCTTCTTTGGGGAATCAGTTGTGTTTTACTTCTCTCCTTAGAAAACTCTGATGGATATCACTGGAAAACTTCAGAAGTGCACTCCACACTTTATTCATTGCATCAAGCCCAATAACTCGAGGCTGCCAGATACTTTTGATAATTTTTACGTGTCTGCTCAGCTGCAATACATTGGGGTCCTGGAGATGGTGAAGATCATCCGACATGGATACCCTGTCCGCCTTTCCTTCTCGGATTTCCTGTCAAGGTAGGTTTTGCTCTTGTGTCCACTGTTCCCAGGAACATGTTGATAATATTGTAGCGTGGATCTTCTGTTTTCTTTTCTGGCATTTCTTTTATTATTCATATTCTTTTATCCTGAGTAGACAAAATACTCTGGGAAGCAATGAAATACACTGACAAAGCTTATATAAAAAGTTACTAAACTTTACTGCAGACCCGATAGCTTGGAAACAATTTTCGTGTTCCCTTAAATTTAGGTTTCCTTGGATTTGAACATTTATAAAATTGTTGCTTATAATATTGACATAAAAATTATAATTTAATATAAGAAATTAAGTATGTGATTATTTTCTCCTTTTATATGTATGAACAAATTTTTTTTAGGTCAAGTGTTGGCAAACTGCATTCATGGGCAAATCCAGCCCACTACCTATTTTTTGTAAATAAAATTTTATTGGAATACAGGCAGTGAAAATAATGAGGATATCTGTTTTCAGGCAATCAAACAATAAAAGGGAGGATGGGCAAAAAGGAAACAAAGTATTTGGTAATCTTATATAAAAACATGAAATTTAAAAATAACATTGACATAAAATAATATCAATATTACAAGTATAAAATCTAGCATTTATGGTTAAAAACTAACTGTACAAATAATATGGAGAAATCTGTTTGGCAAACCATTCACCTAAAAAAAAAGAGATTTTAAGATTTTGTTGACCAGAAGTTCCATTTGAGCTACTGGTTTGAAGAAGCTGCTAAATTCAAGCAAAGCAATCAACCAAAAAACTTAAATCACCAAGTTGGAAATAATCAGAACAAAGGGTATAATGTTTAAACTATGACTAAAATTCTATGTTTAATTTGTATCACATTTGTTTTTCCAGAAGATAGAAGTAGCATCTGTTTATTGTGTATTTTGGTAAATTTCACAAAGACACAAATAAGAAAATAAACACCATAGGAGCCATTCATTCTCAAAGAGCTGATAGACTATTCAGAAGGGAGGAGATAAAATCCACCACATTTCAGGATAAGGTATCTGGAGAATGAATATGTTTAACCTGCAGAGTGTATAGTGTAGATAGACAAGATAATTGTGTTTAAAAACTTAAAAGATGCTAATTCATGAGCTAATAGACACACTGTCTACTATTTATAGGGAAGAACTGCAAAGTTGGGCATTACACAGGCATACATTAGGAATTAATATGTGCTGAATAGAAGAATTAATTTGTGCTTTTGTTGGGTAGGGATGGTGGTGTCACATCACCGCTTATTGTACATTAAGAGGTATCTGGTAGGGATAGCTCCGATTTGCCTCTTTCTGTTCCCTCAGTGGATGTCCATTTATAGTCTCCAGAAATGTTTGGTCTGTCAATGAGTATATATTTTCTCACACTTTACAGTTTAACTGTTAAAAGTCAGCCTTCCCACCCCTTTAAGTCCAAGTGGTCTTCGAATCAATGAGTTTAAAACCTGCCCATAAACAAGTTTAAAGTAATAGATTCCCACATTTACCCCAGACCTTCTGAATGACAATCAACAGAGAGTGGGGTCCAAGGACCCCCTGGTTTGTCTGCTGGGGAGGGGTATGGTGCTGTTATCTGCTGGCATCATATGGTCTCAGAGGGTCACCAGCCTTGATAAACCGTAGTTCACTCAGCAGCACTGACTCCCTTCCCAAGCCGTGCTGAGTGAGAATAATGGTTCTGCAACGTTAGTGTCCATCATAGGCTTGTTAAAATACAGATTCCTGGGCAGCAGCCCCAGAGTTCCTGGTTCAGTAGGTCTAGGTGCGGTCTGTGAATTAGCATTTTTAGCGAGTTCCCAGGTGATGCAGATGTTGCTGGTGTGTGGACAACCTTTTGAGAACTACTGCCCTGGAACATCTACTCACTTGGGGATTACATCTTTGTTTGGTTTTGTTTTTCCCCAGACAAGGCTTGGAAGTAGGTGAATGCCTTGATAATCAAAGAGAACTTGTTGAGGATTCAAAATCTCAGGCATTTACTGATTTACTGAATTAAACTGTGCAAATTGGTTGAGATTTCCAAGTGATCTGGATGCACTTGAAGTTTCCGAAGCACTGTGAATGGATTCCTGCATTGGATATTAAATAGGGCTAATCTCACTCTGTGAATATTTTTTGAAGTGCGTTCAATGCATTTTATTTTGTTAGAACGTCTTCGACTCATGGAATCAAAGAAGCTTGGCATTAAAGTGTCCCTCAGAGTTTCTCTGGTATAATCTTTAGTAGCTGCATGGATCTTTCTTACAGCTACTCCAACAGGCAGTCACTTGAATTGTCCTATTTTCCCAGAAAAAGGTGGAGAACATGGCTGTGTGTGTGTGTGTGTGTGTGCGTGTACGTGTGTGTGTATGTTCCCCGTATTATATATCATAATAATTAGAAAATCATTTCACCTTTGTTATTTGTATTTGTCTAGTTTGACATATATACATATGTACCTACCAGAATTTCTTATCTCTATTACAATCGTATACGCAATGATTATCTTTTAAAATTAAGTACAGTCTTCCATATATATGCATTTCTTGCTTTACTCTGACTTCTAGGCAGAGACCATGTCTTATTCAGTCACAATACCTGTACGTTTTGGGTTTTAGTCAATGTTTTAGGAATGAAGCTGGCATTGGAGACTAATAGCTGTTCAGTGTAAAGTAATGTTCCTCCATAACAGAGACGATAGCTGCACTATGTTTGTTGAAAACAATAGTGGGGACGGGAAATGATACCTTTTGGTAAATCTCTGCTTTTCTTTAACCAGCCCCTTACGTAAAAGGAGATGTGATTTCAATTTATCATCTTTATTTGTAATTGCACATTAGGAGAAATGGAATTATTAATGTACTTCAGTAGGAATTTGTCACCGTCTCTCTTACATAAAGGACGCCCATCTGGAATATTATCACAAAAACACTGATCTGTAGAGAGAGTATCAGTTTCTACAGAACTTGAATAAAACACAACCCACACAGTGTCACGTTAACAAGTAACGTATTTATTCAGAAAGCTCATCAGAACCTTGAAATTCCCCCAGGCAATCAAGCATCGTTGTATAAACAAAGCCTCGAGGTGCAATTTAATAGAAGTTTTTGGTTGCCAAAATATCAGATAACAGTTTCTATGTAAAACATTTCTTTTCTATTTGTATCACCTTGTCTTAACTGTTAGAGAATAAAAACCGATCAAACAAATTACTTTGTTTAGTTTACAAAGAGGAATATGGTTACCACAAAAATGCTGGACAAAGAAGAAAAATATGTCCAGTTTTGAAACCAGCACCTACTCATCTCAACAGCATTTATTGCTTCTGAAACCCAACATGACAGTAAATGTGGATAATGGACATTTCTGCGGAATCTGTAGGTGGGCGTGATGGTTTTGCAAATTTGCTTCCTGGTATCCTGGCTCTAATAACTGTCCATCATTCTGAGTCTTCCTAATCAAAACCAGAGAATTGTGTTTGTCGAGAAATCCTATTTTGATTAAACGAGAAGCATGCTTGTTGAATTTTTTCCCTAATAGCATCAATAGTTTCTGAATGGGGTAGTAAAGATGCAAGGTCCTATCTCCATGGCAAGAAACCTCACAAGTTTGGGTATATGAGGAAGAAGGAAAGGAGCAATAGAAGTAAGTTATTATGTGCAAATCATGATACATAATTGGATCACTTATTGCTGTGGACTGAATTGTTCTGCCAAAAAAACTCATACGTTGAAGCTGTACCCCCCAATGTGACTGTATTTGGAGATGGGTTCTATAAAGAGGTAATTAAGGTTAAGTGAGGTCCTAAGGGTGGGGTCCTGATCCAATAGGATTGGTGTCCTTATAAGAAAAGTCACCAGAGAGCATGTCCTTCTTCTCTGCTATCTGAGGATGCAGTGGAAAGGCAGCTGTCTGCAAGCCAGGAGGAGACCTTGGTAGAAACTAACTGCCCCATACCTTGATCCTGGACTTCCCAGCCTCCAGGACTGTGAGAAAATAAACTTCTGTTGTTTAACCTGCCAGGTCTGTGGGATTTTATGGCAGCCTGAGCTGGCTGTGAATACCTGTGTTCCTAGGTGTGTGTTTATATGGTCTCAATAGGTAGCACAGCTGGACAAGTTATGCTGGGAAGTTTTTGGGACTTTGTTCGTATTACGTGATACTCTCGTGCTAATGGGAAGAAGTCTAGTTTACATGCACGTATCATGTGATTTCAAAAACTTGTGTCTTTGTTCATGGAATCATATTCTTTCTATCTTTTTCTCTATTTACTCAATGGCATTTACTTGATATTTAATATTCACTCAAGCATCCTCTCTGTTGAAAAGTCATTTATAAAATCCCAAATTGGTTTGTGTCTCTTCTCTAAGCTTCAAAAAGGCCTTAAGTATTTTACTTATTATTTGCTCACTGGAAATATTCATTTATGTGAATATTTAACCACTTAACCACTAGAGCAGAGGTTAGCAAACTATAGCCACCAGATCAGATCTGGCCTGCCACCTACTTTTGTATGACCTGAGAGCTAAGAATATCTTCTACATTTTTCAATTGTCAAATTTTAAATGGTTATATATATATACCTACGTAATCTCCTCAAGTTTGCCTCTTGGCATACAGAGCTAAAATATTTACTCTCTGGCCCTCTACAGAAAAAAAATGGCTACCCCTGTCCTAGACCATACGCTCCTTAGATGAGGGCAGGTATTATTGCATGTGCAGACACTAGCATGATGCCAACCAGCCGTCATCCTTCTGGGTCCAAACTCTATGAAACTGAACAAAAAAGATCTGACATCCTCTTCCATTTCAACAACTGTCTGTAATGTTGGTCGGATTCTTCAGTTTGTGAGAATTTTTCTGATGGCATTGTAAAAGACAAACTCTCACCAATACAATCTGTAGAACATAAAATTCCAAGTCAGTGGCTTGCAAACAACAAAGGTTCCTTTCTCTTTTATATTATATTTGACTGTATTTAGAAGTTTGCACACCTAAACTCGAATCCGCTCTGATTTGGGCCTCTTTTTCATGATGCACCCCGGGGTTCAGGCATAGCCCAGATCTAGGACATGCCCTTTCTGTGCTGGGGGAGAAGAGACGTGGCTGAGTGGCTGCTACCACTTGTGCTGAGATGCAGCATCTGTCACTCTCTCATATTCCACGGGTTAAAGGCAGTCACGTGGCCCAGGCCAACATCAGTGGGGTGGAGAAGTGCCTTACTCATGGGAAGTACCCCAGAGCACGTAACAAAGAGTAGGGGTATGTACACTTCTGGCTCGGTTAGCAGTTGCCCCAAAACTTAGTGGCATAAAACAGCAATTTGTTATTTCTCCCAGTTCTGTGGGTTAACTGGGCTTAGTGGGGCATTTCTTGCTTGGGGTTTCTCCATCCATTGCAGCCATACAGCAGAAGAGGTTGGTGTCAGCTGGGCTGGATGGACAATATGGCGTCTTCATCCCTGTGTCTGGTGCCTGGATGTTCCTTCACGTGGTCTCTCTCTCCAGCAGAATAATCTGGGCTTCTTACCTGGCGGCTCATGGTTCCAAGGGGCAAGGAAGGAAACTTGCAGTCCTCTTACAAGCTGGGCTGGGAACTAACACAGCATCACTCCCCCTGTATTTTATTGGTCAAAGCAGTTGCAGACCAGCTGAGATATTTTCACTGGGAAGCAAGCAAGTGGCCAACTTTGGGACAAGCTACCACATCTTCTTGAAGGGAGAACGTGCAAGTAATTGGGAATGATGCCTAAAGCTCTGCCTACGTGCACCGGCACTGAATTGAATCTCAGTAGACAGAGTTTTGGGTGAAATAGAAGAGAAGAGCTTTATTGCTTTGCGAGGCAAAGAGGGACACAGCGGGCTTGTGCCCCTCAAAAACTGTGTGTCCCAACCTGGGAGGATTTGGTGAGGAGTTTTATAGCAATAGTTCAAGGGTGGGGTTGCTGGTAAGAGGCAGGGTGTGTGCAGGGCCTGCATTCCTTTAATCTGGCCTCAGATGATCTCCTGATGGGCTTCTGTGGTTCTTTTAATCCAGAATGAAGAATGCTAACATCTTCCATTTGTTGGGGGTTTTAGTTGTGTAAAGCACTCGAAGATATCGTTATGTGCATCCCTTGAGGCGGAACCAGGACCCTGCCCCAAGCCTGCACTATTGATTCTTGACTGCTCCCCACTTGTCTCTGCATCCCCTCCCTTCCCTGATTAGCAACTGTTTGAACCTCCCCCTTGGAACTCAGGGAAGGTCATGGAGACTGAACAGAGAGGCTCCCGTGCCCAGGAGCCCCATAGGGTCCTGCTCAGTTTCAGGAACAACAAAAAAATGTCAATAGTCATGCCTATACCTATGAATTGCTATTATATCATCCTTCACCAGTAAGTGTATGTGCGTTTGATGTGCTGAATACTGTAATACCAGCATTTTTTTTTTTTCCAAATTGTAGAACTGAGGGAAAGAATAATATGAGGCAATGCTGATGAAACAGTTTTGAGGTGTCTTTAAACTTATGGTGCCATGCCTGGTACCTTGTATGGCACTGTACCATCGTTTTCAAGGTTTTCTTCAATACCCTGTATACTTGTGACATTATAATTAACATGGCTTTTTAATGGTCATCCAAAGCTGTGTCAGATTTTAGTCCTTTGTATCTCTACTCTTCTCAGGGTGCTAACCTTCTAAATGTTCGTCTTTTTCCAGATTTAGAAGGGACGCCTTTTGGAATCTAGCTGTGGGTCTTGGGTGGCAAGTGTGGAAGGGTCACATCATTCATCTGTGGACTTCTTTGTGGTTGGCAGGGGAGATCAGGACAGCATCACCACGGGGAGAGGTTGACCCTTTAATGAGGTGCCCTTATTTGGAAAAGACAGAAGGGCTTGTCCAATAAAAGCACCACAGGGACTGGTATTATGCTTGGCAAGGTGAGGGCGCATGATCTGTGTTTTGAGATTGTTACTGGATGAGATCCCTCGCAGAAACAGTATGAGTCATTTAGCTTGTTTAAATGACACGGTTGTTGCTGAAAGGGCAGGCTGTGAAAGAACATAGCCATGATGTTAAATTGGGTGCGGGGAGAGGGATGAAAAGAGACACACTTCAGCCGATTGGATTAAACTAATGGGCAGCGGCAGCCCAGCCCAGAAGAATCACAGCTACAGATCTGGGTTGGAATCATCGAAAAGTTTTCTTTGTTCCTTGGAAGTGATGTCAGTTACTGTCAATACATCTTTAATAGGAACGTGAGTTAATACATTCGAGAGCTGTTAAATATTCTAATTCAACTGGCAAAGGATACATTTTCTTCTGGGTATTTTTGCCAAGTCTCAACGTATTCTTTCTGCTAAAACCACTCTGCAGGGTTGGCTGATTGTCTAAGGTTTAATGACGTTTGGAAGGAAAGAGGACCTGCTACTTTTCAATGAAATATAAAATAGGAAAGAGAAGTATAATACATTCTTGAAGCTATTTCAATTTAAACATAATTAAGTATCTTTATTGGGAATTTGTTATACTGTTCAATGGATTAGGAATCATAAATTACCCCATGATCCACTCTGGACATCTGAAAACTTTTTCTTTAAGAGACCAAATAGTAGCTATGGTAGGCTTACAGACCACAAGGTCGCTGACCTATGTATACTCAACTCTGCCTCATGGCAGAAAGTAGCCATTGACAGCAGGTCAATGAACGGGTGAGGAGGGGTTCCAATAAACTTTGTTGGCATAAACAGAGGTGGGTGGTTTTGACCCAAGGGTACCTAACCCTTTATCTAGTCCCACCCCTCCTCTTTCTGATAGATTTGGGGGACATTTTTCCATAGAAAAGGGGACAGATAATGAAAGGTGACGATGTTTGCTTTTGTACATGCATCATCTGCTTCGATCCTAATTTCTACTCTGATAAGCTGGATGATCTGCCATGACAGCATTCATTCACTCATTCCTTCACCATTCACTTCTTCATTGTTATTCATTCACTCTTATTTTATACTAGCATTTTACGGAATCAAAATGCCATTATGCCTTTAATTTTTTAATTATAAGTTATGTCAGGGAAAACATAATCGCAAGATGACCTTGCTTACGGGGCCAAACCAGTTTTAAATAATTACCTATAAGTTGCTTGTTTCATTATTATAAATTATTTAATTCTGTTTATAGGGCAACAATGTTATGTAGTGGGATCATTAGTATATGATAGTTTTCATTCATGGTATCTAAATGATGCTCATAACTCAGGAGTCGACAAAGAAGCTCAGGTCATCATTAGGACTTTTGAGAGGACCTGATTCATATCGTTTTTCTTACCCAGTCCTTGACCAAAGTGAGAAGACAAAAATCATCAAAATGTCATCTTTCTTGCGTGTAAAGTCTAGGATGAAGGACACTGCTTGGTGTGAGAAGCAAAGTGTCTGCTAATAGAACCCCAGAATTAGGCAGAACTACACACACCCCCCAATTACGGGCAGTTTGGGCTCAGGTAGACCCCCCAATGAGGGATGCTGTTCAGGCAAGGCATGGAGAAGAGAAGGAAGACAAGCATTCCTTTGCAAGCAGTTTGTTCTCAAACAGCTGAGAATCCCCTGTTTTGTTTTGTTTTTTTCTCTCTCCAAAATTACCAGTTAGATTAGTCAGTCACTTCGCCTTCCCTCATGGATTGTGAAGGATTAGAGAGTGACCCAGAGTGTCACCCTACCTCCATGTCTAAGGAAACATCAGAAAAGAAGAGGCAATGCCCTTGGCTAACCCTCTGCATTGTTTTGTGTTCTGAACCAGAGAATGCATCCAGGAATGCAATACATATACATACAAATAACAAGGTGGGTGGTTCTGCTCTTGGGGGGACGTCTGAGTCTTTCAGAATATTCTCCCCTCATCTTCACAGCACCCACTGCTTTCTGATGTATCTTTCTGGGACCACTGAGAAGCAATATAGATTTTTGTACCCAAGGATTCTGCAGTGGGCCAACAGTGCATTACTTTAATTGATTTCAAGGCCACTCTGTATTCAAGACTATAAATGAATTTTATTTCCCATCCCAAACCCATCCTGACACATTGTCCAACAGAACCCATCGGGATTCTGTGACCAGAATAAATGAAAATATTAAAACAAAAGAGCAACTCAAATAATAAAATCCCAGTGGCCTAAATATTCCCAAATTTGACTATGAATCTTCTTCCGTTGTTAAATTCCCAGTGAGAAAAGAAAGTTCAAAGATTAATACATCTTATAAATTCAAGTCCAGAGATACTCAGTTCCAAAGGAATTGAAATCCCAAATCTGATTATCTTGACTTTCTGAATTAAATGTCCAAAATTCCATATGCATATGAAATTACTATTTCAGAAGCATTCTTTCCATTTTTCTAACTTAGCTCAGACTTAGCTAAAAAGGTTCCATATGTCTTGGTGGAGCTGGGGACTCTTCAGTGTAACATTCTGAGCAGTTAGTCATTATATTAGTCTGTTTGGGCTGTCGTAACAAAATGCCATAGTCTGGGTGGCTTAAACAATTGGCATTTATTTTCTTACAGTTCTGGAGACTGGAAATCCAAGATCAAGGTGCCATGGAGACAGAAAGAGACAGAGAGACAGAGAGAAACAGAAAAACTCTCTCTGCTGTCTTTACTTCCAAGGATACTAGTCCTGTTGGATTAGGGCCCCATCCTTATGAACTCATTTAACCTTAATTACCTCCGAGAGGCCCTATAGATGAATACAGTCACATTGGGTATGGGGGCTTCAGAATATGAGTTTTTTTGTGGGGGGACAGAAACATTCAGTGTGTAATAGACATCTTAATGATGTGACTAATTTAGATCTCATTTGTTGTGTATATCACTGCCAAATCGCTCATCAATTTCACATCAAGTCCAATGAATAAATACTAACCATAAGGTTATTTGGATACCAATGTCATACACAGTAAATTTAGAACTATTTCCCTAGTCCTAGAGCAGAATATTACAGGAAGAATTATTCTAGAATCTAATATTTTGTGTTGCCAGAGACAAGGGTGATCATATAGTATATTGAGCAAACCAGGGCATGTTTAAGAGTGAAATGGGGCCACTGTTAATAATTTTGACAGAAATACAGTTATAACCTGGGACTGTCCCTGGCAAACCAGGACATTGGTCACCCGAACTATCTTTACCCTGCACTTAACCTTCTCATGAGTTTCACTGCATTTCATTACCAGGAATCTTTCATCTCTGTCATTCCCAGTAGATTATAAGCCCTGTTAAGGAAAACCTTCCACTATATGCATGTAATAGGTGGCCAACAAGCATTTGTTCAATAAGCTAATAACATTTTAGTTTTCTGGATAGTTTTATAGTTGAGCTCTACATTGTGTGTCCAAGATGTAGTATTCATTGATAACCTATGATGCATTCCTAACTCAAACCAGCTGTCATTTTCAAACCACCTTAAAATATATGGTTTCATTATGCCTAAACATTTCCTTTTCTTTTTGGCCATGCCACGTGGCATGCAGGATCTTAGTTCCCCGACCAGGGATCGAACCCACGCCCCCTGCAGTGGAAGCGTGGAGTCTTAACTCTTGGACCACGAGGGAAGTCCCTAAACATTTCCATTTTAGGGTAGCCATTTGAACGTTAGGGTGAGATAATGATCCCAGTCTTGCCTTTGTCACAGTTTAATAATATTCTCACTCCTCAAAAAGCACTGAGTCATTCTCTGAAATTCCTAGCCATAACTGTACAATAATTCATGGATTAGTGCTCTATATTGATTTTTAAAATGGCTTTCATTTGATGCTTCTTTGTTCTTTGAAATGCTTTGTTAACTGAAAGTACTCTCTGTTTTATTGCAAGGAGAGGATCAATTTATGCAGTAAAAATATTTTTAG
Source organism: Eschrichtius robustus (assembly GCF_028021215.1). Lineage (NCBI taxonomy): Eukaryota > Metazoa > Chordata > Mammalia > Artiodactyla > Eschrichtiidae > Eschrichtius > Eschrichtius robustus. The sequence continues at coordinate 78,637,370 of NC_090841.1, forward strand.
GAATAAAAACATCACAATAGACACTGGATTGATGATCTATGTTTAGGGGAGAAGCTATTACTAACTAAGAGTAATTTACAAGTCGGGCTGACCCACTTAATACTATTTCCAGAGTATACTCACTTGAATCATTCACTACAACTACTTTATTGTGAGACCCTGTTACTTAAACTTGAAAATTTACTTTTGTGGCAAGTTAATAAATATTTAAATTATGTGAAATAAAGATTTCTACATTTAGTAGAAATCAATTTTGAAATAAAAGTAATTTGTTTTATTATTAGGAAATCCTTACTATTTTTTAATCCATGGTTTTAAAAGTATGGTGATGACAATGTGTTTTTAAACTAATATTCTTACGGATCTCTCTCCACTTATGACCAAAAAAAAATTCCCAATGTACTTCTGTACATCATTCTCAGCAATTTTCTTCACAGCTGTCAAAAATGGGATAACTTATATTAGGAAGGAACTTATAATGTATTCAAAACAATAAAGTTTGCAGGAAAATGAATCATGCAAAGTGACCTGAAAATTATCAATGCACGTAGTGAGGGACTCAAGAAGAAAAAGATTTTAATAGGAATGAAAAGCCTTCTCGACAACTGGCAGATGGTTAGAGATGGGGGCAATGTGACATTTTTTCCAGCTCTGATCATCATGACACTAAAAATCAGAGTCCCACTCAAGAACTAGAATACCAAATGTGGCATTCAGCAAAATTACGCCCTCCCCTTTTTTTGAAGAAACTTCTATTAGATCTCTACAAAGCTGAGGAATAGAAGTAATCATTTATACATTAGATTTAATAAAGCAATGATTATTTAACAAAATAATAAAACAAGAAAGCCATATCTATACATTTCCCATTAGAGATAACCTACACATCATTTCTAGATTGACTTTTACAGATTTATCAGGAAGAGGCTTATTAAGAGGAGTCATTCCATGGCTATTTAAAACTCTGCTGCCCTTGTCCCAGTGAAAGATGTATTTGGAGCAGGTACAGATGCAAGAGAATTTATTTTCTATGCCCAGTGCACCTCACTGTCAAGACCAACATCGACACAGCAATCATCTTCCTGCACTTGAACAGTTGAGCATTGTTTCATTAGGTACTTTTATATGTTGACATCTAATTCGTTATTGTGTTTTGATCCTTACTCCAAATAAAGCGTACACATGCTGATAACAGGACCTGCATTTCCCCCAATGCTTAGCCCAGCACCCTTATTCATGGCAATTGATTGACAGCCTCATCTAGCAGCAGCTTCTGTGTCCTAGTTGTGTTTCTTGTTTCACAGTACGGGTTGAACCCTCTTAGTGAATACACTCATGGTGCACGCCCACTGAGAATGGGTCATTTCTTCATGCCATGCTGTAAAGTACCTTAGAAATGCAGTGTCAAAGGCACCTTCTCCCATCCCAACTCTTATTGGGATAGGAAGTATTGGAATAGAAAAGATTTGGAATAAAGGAGTTTGGTCTTCCCACTCTACCATGATATCGCCTTACAGCCTTACCTAGATGGAACCTTAGGGACATATACAAGTGTCCTCTTATAGATTGTGTCCCCAGCACCTAACGCAGGGCCTGGTACAAGGCTGGTGGCTAATAACTGCTGTTGCTATTGAAGTGATTAATAAAACATTCAAACCATTTTGCAGGGAATTTTCTTCCTCTTTATGTCTCCACTAATGTTTATGAATTCTGTGTCATTAAACACACACACAACACACGTACGCACACCAAGCACTTGTCAGACCAAATTCTTTAAGTCAGTACCTCTCAACCATGGCAGCTCAGTAGACTCATTGGGGTTTAAATTTTTTAAAAAGTATGGATGGCTGTGTTGGGGCCTGGGCAGTAGGTAAGGTTGCCAGATACGACACAGGATACCCAGTTAAATTTAAATTTCAGATAAACAACAAGTGTCAAATCCATTTTCCTTGCTTTTTTTCCATCAAGAGGAGATACTCCTCTGGTGTTTACTTACATACAAACTAAATATCAGAAGAAGCGAGAACTTTGGTTTCTATTGTAGGCATCCAGAACAGATTTTTTGTTAAGTTTCTCTGAATTCTTTTTATGAATATGAATTTATTTATTTCTAAAAAATTTTTAACAGTTTTAATAAACTATGATTGACATACAATAAGCTGCACCTGTTTTTTCCGTTTAAAAAAAAATGACAAGTTTTGACGTAAACCTACGTCTCAGAAACCATTTCACAAATCAAGATGGTGAACCTGTCCATCGGCCCCAGAAGATTCCTCCTGCCCCTTTTGTAGCCTCACCTTCTTACCCATCCCTGCTTCCTCATCCCCAAACAATCAAGGATGCTTTTGTTTACTAAAAATTAGTTTCATTTTCTAAAATATTTTACAAATGGAATCATAAATTGTGTACTCTTTATCTAGCTTCTTTTGCTCAGCATAGTAATGTTGACATTCAACCATGTAGTTGTGTGTTATCAGTGGTTTGCTGGGCTGTATTTCTTTTTAATGTTCACTCACCTGTTGTTAGGTATTTAGGTTGTTCCCAGTATTTGGTTATTACCAGTACAGCCACTATGAACACTTGTGTCCCAGTCTTTACACGGACATGTTTTCATTTTGGCGGTGGAGTTGGGGGTAAAAATATGGGAGTGGAATGGCTGAGGCATATGGTTAGCATATGTTTAACTTTTTAAAATACTGCCAAACTCTTTTCCAAAATGGTTGTACCATTGTGTATTCCCAGCAGCAGGGAATGAGGGTGCCAGTTACCCACATCCTCTCCAGCACTTGGGTGATCAGTCATGTCACTTGTTACATTCTAATGGATATAAGCTGGTATCTCATTGTGAGTTTGCTTTGCATTTCCCTGATGACTAATGATGTCAACCATCTTCCCATGGGCGTGTTTGCTAGCCATACACCTTATTTGGTGAATTTTCTGTTCAAATGTCTTGCCTAATTTTTCAGTGGGCTGATTGATTTTTAGACTTCTTTATAGATTCTGAAGACACGTATACATTAAACATTTAATTGGCAACCATTTTCTCTAAGATTGTGTCCTGTCTTCTACATTGTGAAAAAGATTACATAGAATTGGTATTAATTATTCTTTAAATATTCGGTAGAATTTACTAGATACACCATTTAGGCATGGAGATTTCTTATTTGGGAGGATTTTAAGTATGAACTCAATTTATTTAATAGTTCTCAGGGTATTCATGCTGCCTAGTTCATCTTGGTTGGATTTCAGTAATTTGTAGTTTTTAAGGAATTGATCAAATTTATCTATAAAGAGTTGTTTGTAACATTCCCTTACTACACCTTTAATGTCTACAGGGTCTGTGACAATATTCTCTATTCTGATAATTTTATCTTCTGTCTTTTTTCTCTTCTTTACCAGTCTTGCTAGAGTTTTATCAAGTTTATTTATTCAAAGAACTAGCTTTTGATTTTTATTTTCTGTTCAAATACTTTCACTGATTTCATCTCTTATGTTTATTATTTCTTTCCTTCTGCTTGCTCTAGGTTTATTTAGTTCTTTTTTTCCCCAGTCTTACAGTAGACCTTTAGCAATGTGAAATCTTTCTTCTTTTTGAATATAAGCATTTAATATAAATTTCCCTCTACTTGTCAAAATATCATAGTTGAGCTGATGATGAGTTTCCCACATTTTTCCAGTAGCCACTGGCCTGGAATCCAGGCAGCTGTAAACCCAGAAGTTGGTATTGGTGCAAGTAGAAACAGCTCCAGGAGAAGCCCTCTACTCCAGGCTCAAGGGGCAGGACATGAAACTAGTAAAGCTCCAAGCATGTGGAAAGGCACTGTTTTTGTCCCCTCCAGTCTCTCAGGCCTCATCCCAAGCAGGCCTGTGGCAGAAGGCTCATAGGCAGCTAATTCTTTGAGGGAGGGGAACTTTCTTCCCCAGTCAGAAGAGCTCCCAGGAGGGTGGGATGAACCCCTATTGATCTTCTCTCTTTCCTGTCAACCTGCAGCTCAGCCCCAGATGCAGGCACAGTCAAAGGGATGCACCATGGAGGGGATAATAAAGCCCCAGACTTCAGGCTGGAAGACAGGAAAGAGGAGACTCGAGGAGCAAGAAAGTGCTAGTGAGACTGGGAGGGAGGGGGAGCCCTGGAAGGTGACACAATAAAGCCTTTTAAGAACCCAAGGCTCACTTCCAAGCAATGTGTGTGAGGGTCATAGATGTATTTCGCTTTTTTTTTTTTCCGTTCAATTTATTTTTTATAGACTATATTTAGAGCACTTTCAGGTTCACAGCAAAGTTGACTGGAAGATAAAGAGATTTCCCCTATTACCCCTGCCCCCCCACCACATGAACAACCTCCCCCATTATCAACATCCCCAAGCAAAGTGGTACATTTGTCACAATAGATGAACCTGCATTGACACATCATCGTCACCCAAAGTCCATGGTCTACATGGTTCACTCTTGGTGTTGTACATTCGCACCTTCATTTTTCAAAGACGTTTTTACAAGTTAATTGAGTAATTCGAGTATGATGCATCTTGGAGAAGTTTTCTTCATATTTCCTGTGCTTGGGGTTCATCAGGCTCCTTGGATCTATGAGTTTCTTGTATCTATGAGTGTGCAGCTTTCATTAAATTTGGAAAAATTTTGTCCACATTTTCATGGAGGATTTTTTCTTTCTCACCTCCAATTGCCTCTCATTTAGAATCTACAATTACGTGTGTATTAGGTACTTGAAGTTGTCCCACAGATCACTGATGTTCATCTTTGTTCAGTCTTTTTTCTCTGTGTTTCATTTTGGATAGTTTCTGTCGCTGTGTCTTCAGGTTCATTAATCTTTCCTTCTGCAGTGTCTAACCTACACTTAATCCAATCCAATGTATCTTTTGCTTCAGTTGCTATAGTTTTCATCTTCAGAAGTTCAACCTGGATCTTTTAAAACTCCTTCATGCTTTTGGTATATTTAATCTTCATTTTAGTATATATTAGTCTACTAATTCCATTATCTGCCATTTCTAGGTCAGTGTTGACTGGTTAATTTTTCTCCTTATAATAAATCATATTGTTCCCCTTCTTTGCATCCTCGTAATTTTTGGTTACATACCAGATATTATGAATTTTAATTTTTCAGGTGGTATGTATTTTTGTATTTCTATAAATATTCTTGAATTTTGACTAAGAAACAAGTAAGTCACTTGGAAAAGTTTGTTGTTTTGAGTGTTTCCTGGCATGCTTCGTTAGTTAGAACCAAACCAGTATGTAGTCTGAGCCTAATTATTTTATACTACTGATGCAAAACAAGTGAGTTCTCTTTCCAGTGCCCCATGAATTGTGGAATTTTTCACTCTGGCTGATGGGAATAGCCCAACTTTCTTCCTGTCTTTGCCGTGAGGATGGTTCCCTCTCCTCCACTTGGGTGGTTCTTTCCCGGGACATTGGTGGTTTATTCACATGCATGTGGTGATCAGTATTCTGCGTGAGACTCAAGGGGGCTCTGAGGATCTCTGGACTCTTCTCTCGGTACAGCTCTCTCTTCTCAGATTGTCTGCTCTGTGAACTCAGGCTGCATTTGCATCCCTCATGTCCCAGCACCATCTCCTCCACTCAGGGAGAACCTCAGGCTTCACCTGGGATTCCTCTTTGAACCACAGGTTGGAGCCTCCCCCCCCATGAAGTAAGCTGGGGGACTCTCAGGGCCTAACTCATCTGTTTTCCTGTCTCTCAAGGATCACTGACCCTCATTGTCTGGCGTCCAGTGCCAGACTGAGAATCATTGCCTCACATATGTTGTCCAGTTTTAAATTGTTTGAGGATGGAAAGTAAAACTAGTCCCTATTCCTCCATCTTGACTGAAAGCAGAAATTTATAAATTTATTTTTTATATTGGATTCCTACTGGATGGGTCTTTTACCTATTAAATTGTTCCTGGGCTAAGTTGTGAGCACCTATAATCTATTCTTACAACAGAGAACTTCCTCAAATGAATGCTATTGTTTGAAGGCTTGTATTTTTTAGGTAGTTTTTGATACCCTGGATAATAGTAGACTTTTCTCCTTTGATCTTCAAATTATGTATACCAACTTTTCCTAAACAGACTTGTATCTCTGTAGAAAAATTAACATAGAGCAGCTGGTATTTTATAAAATGATGATTCTAGACAAGAGTTTGGATAGGAAGTGGAGGTGAATACTATATTTGCTTGAATGTGCATGGGATTCTAATTAAGCTAAAATTAAGCATGTTAGAAACTGTCCAGGAAGCTGATGACTTTTTTCTTATTCTTAGAGAATTCATGGGTTGGAAGTTTCTATGACCAAAATGGCTAGAATTGCATATTTATGTGCAGGGCCCTGAATAGACTTATGAACATTCTACCCCACACCCTGTGCCAAAAAAAAAAAATTATTTTGACTCAAGAAAAAAGTTCCACCTGCTTTGCCCACAGTAGAATTTTGAGAGTTAGCAGGAAGTTTCCCATTCTCTCATTGATGACCTACCTGTGCTTTAACCTAGGGAAACCCTGAGACATAAAAAGATCTTAAGGTATTTCAAAAATTAATCAGTAACAAGGATAGATACCTCACTTACATTTCTCATATGTTATCTCAGAAATCTTTACAGCCATTACCTGAAAATATTGCTATAAGCATTTATCAGACATTTATCAGATCAAGAGTAAGACTCAAAAAATTAAGACTTAAGCAAATGCCTCTGACCTTTACTGTGTACTATTGCCATTCCATTTCAGTGGTCTGGGAATATATAAACATACATATGTAGCATATATAGTATAATATGTAAAATAATATATAGAATACTAGCAATAATTGATCTATTTCAAAGAAAGAAACAAAAAACCTAATCAAGACTGGCCTTGAAAGGTATAGGTATATATATATATATATATATATATATATATATATATATGTATTTATTTTATATATATATATATAAATGAGTATTTATTATATATATATATATATATATATATATATATATATATATATAAATAAATGAGTATTGTACATTCTTTCCTCAGGAGTTTCATGTTATACATTCATTTACTTAAAAAAATAAATCTTCATATGAAGCTGCAGATACATCATTCATTGACATATTTAAAACTAAGAAACGTAGCAATCACACATGAAACCTAACAAAGTGCAGTGTTACGTGATGCCTGTACTTCATTTCCCCCTAAAGGTTATTTTATTTCTTGCCTTAAATCTTACCCAAGAATTCTCTAAAGACCTACAAGCTTGAATGCTAAAAGACATCTCTAAAACAGTTATTCATTAGAGTTAACATTGAGTTCCTACAAATGACCTGAGGCCCTGCTAAGTGTTAAGGATACAAAGATGGGTGAGTCTTGCCCAGATCTGATGTTTCTCCCAGGTAAGTTGGGGGAAGAGATGCACTAGATGGTACCGGGGTGCCGTCGGAGCCTATAAGTAAAGCCTGTTATCCCACCAGAAGGAATTCCAAGAGGACTCTTGAGCGATGATGAGAAACAAGCTTGCTGCCAAAGGTGATGGAGGAAATCCCAGACTTAGAGTGAGACCTGAGGATCTGATGTGAACAAAGGGAAGGAGGGGAGAAGCATCAGAGGGCGTCTGGGGGGGACATTCTCATTGCAGTCGCCTAAGTACATCAGGGAAAACGACAGCTGAGAGGAAGGCAAGAACTGTGTATTTTAGGTACAAAACTTGGAACTTATCCTGTAGCTAATAGGCAGTAATGTTTAAAACCATGTGATACTGTGGTTTCATTCCCCTTCAAGCTAGATCGGGGTCGGCGAACGATGGCCCACGGGCCACATCCAGTTGGCAGCCTGTTTATTAAAGTGTTATTGGCACCCAGCACCCCATTTGTTTACGTGCTACCTGTGGCTCCTTTCACGTCACAAAGGCAAGATTGAGCCTAAAATATTTCCTGTCTGGCTCTTTACAGAAAAAGTTAGCTGGTCCCTCCCTGAGCTGGACCTCTCCAGCACACTTGCTTCACCTGACACTGGACCAGATCACTGTTTTGGGGCAAGATAATTGCTTGTCATGGGGGGCTGGCCTGTGCATTGTAGGATATTTAGCAACATCCCTGGACCCTGCACACCAGATTCCAGGAGCTCTCCCCTCCCCGCTCATGACATAAAAACATGTCTCCAGACATTGCCACACGTGCCCTGGAGGGCAAAACCACTTCGGGTTAAGAACTGTCTCTATGGAAAAGCATCAAGGTCTACTGTAGAGCACAGAGAACTATATTCAATATCCTGGGATAAACCATAAGAGTATGAAAAGAATATGAAAAAGAACGTATATATGTGTATAACTGAGTCACTGTGCTGTACTGCGGAAATTAACACAACCGTGTAAATCAACCACACCTCAATACATTTTTTTAAAAAAAGAACTGCTTCTAGTAGCTTGGTTTTAGTGAACATGACCTTAGCTAAAGTTGAAACGGTGGGAATTTGAGGGAACTGAAAAGACAGATGTGGGGGAAAAAAACATATTTTGGATGTGGAAATAGCACCACTTAGTGATTATAAACACGAGGCTTCAAGCAGATGAGCATCAGGGATGACGTCTGTTGGTCTGGCTTGGGTGTTCAGTCCGGTGCCTTGGGTCACAGTTAGGTGTCCTTCACTGAGATAATCACAGAGGACAAGCAGGTATCAGAGGGAGGAAATGAGTTTGGCTTTGAACACAGTAGGTTCAGGTACCTTGATGTGCTAAGGTAAAGAAAGCTAATAAGCTGTTGAATATGAGAAAATTCTGGCAGAAGAGGTATATTGGAATGTCACTAGATTGTGGTCAGAGTTGAAGAAAACCAGAGGGTGCAGTGGCAGAAAAGCCATGAGAATATGAAGCCTGTGGGAACTGTGACCAAAGGAATTTCTGCAGCAGAGAGAACCAGAGAAGGAGCACAGGTTGTCTGCTGTATCTCTGTGTGAGAGAGAGACGCACAGAGGGTGCCGGACAGAAGAAAGAGTGCGTACATTGAGGTGTAGCTGAGAGTCCAGGACTTTTGAAAGATAGAATGAGAAGAGGCCAGACAAGAAAAGATGGAAGGTCAAGAGCTCCATGGCCTCCAAGGAATACTGTAAGGAGAGGCACCGCTTAATGTGGCCTGAAACCTTCCCAAGACTAGTGTAGGTGAGCAAGACACTTTGCTTAAATGTTTTGTAAGGGCAGCTTCCTTATAAATAAACTCCTAGCGTGTACAGACATCGCACTTGGCAGGTGGCAATTGTGACAGCAGGAGAGGGTTTTCAAGGGCACCAGCATCACACCAGGTATTGGCAACAGTTTGTGAAAGAGTTGAAGTGTCTGGGGATGCAACTGAAGTCAGAGCTTGCATCTCTTTCTCCTTTCGTAACATAGATCTAGGGTCACGTGTGCACTACACACCTTTCTAGAGCAATGCATGTATTATGTATTACATATAAACACAGGTTTAAAGTTAATCCATTTTGTCATTTTCACTGAAATTGATCCACTCAGCAGTCCTGTTTTTAGGTGGTTTGGGGATAGTTTAAAAATGGTTTTAAATAAATCAGCCACAGGCTTCTTTTAATACCACCCAGTCAGAAGGTGTAGAAGAAGACACATCTGAAGAAAAATGGGGACTTGAAAAGTGTTTTAAACAGTCCAATGAATAAGAGAAAAAGTGTGCTGCTAGGTAGCACTTGTGCAGGGCACAGTGGCCTGGAGAAGACAAGATCTTTGCTGATTTCTCCTAATGACCACATCTGCTCCCCCAGCTTGGGACCGACGCTGCTGAGGTAACCAGCACCTCTTTGCTTCTATGAAGTGAGTCCGTGCAAAGGTGGGCAGTGAATTCCACCTCGGAGATGGTGGCCAGGTGCCAGCTAGACAAAAATGGCCAATTCCCCTTAACATATGTTACAAATACAAATAAGAAATAAGTGACTATGAAATTGTTGTGCTTTCACTTGATGTCTAATATGCGATGTGATGGTACAATCATTAGTTTTAATATATTTACATAAGGGGATGGTCACCAGCAAAACAATATCCCTGAGTTATTATTAAAATAATATTAAATATTAAATATTATTTAAGTGCATTTACTTTATAAATGCATATACTTACATATAAATATTATAGATTTAATTATCTTACTATATAAAATAATATTTAAATAACCATTAAAATTTTATTTTCTCCCACCTCCTCTCATTTCTTTTCTTCCTATCCTTGCTTTAGTCACTCAGCCAGCAGTAGCTTGTGGAATGTCTTCAACATAATAAATACTGTGCAGTACGTTAGGGATAAAAATATGGAATGCATAGAATATTCTCCTTTGCCCCGGAAGCTAGGGAACTCGAGGATGACAAAGGGAGTGATGAGCTAGAAGAGGATGCGTGCAGTGTCTACTCCAGGCAGGTAGGTTTCCAGGGAGGGGGTTCACAAAGTCTCCTGGAGTAGATGTCCTTGACCCCAGGCTTGAAGACCACTTAGGATTAACCAGAAAAGAAATCAAAAACAGTCGTCCACACAAGCAGGTGCAGAAGCACAACAATAGGGATGAATTGTGAGTTCAGTGAAATTCAACGTGACAGGAGTGCGTGTTCCTGACGGCCGGGATATGTTTAACTAGGGAAACGCAAAGCCTGTAAGAAACTAGGACCGCGTGCTGAAGGTGGGGAGTCCCCGAAAAATGCTGAGAAAAACGGTGTGAGGATTTGGAAAGACCGGGCAAAGCAGGCGCAGTTAGGAGACTATCGATTCCAGGAATTGAGACATAAGTAGTTGAGGCTTTATGGTGAGAACTTAATTGAGAGGAAGAGGACAGAAACTTTAGAGATGTTTAGGATGTGAAATGATCAATACACGTTGGTGGACCTGTCTTTAGAGATGTCCAGGTTTCCAGGTGAGGAGGTAGATAGACATCGAGGTTTCCATGTGAGGAGGTGGATAGATGTCCAGGTTTCCAGGTGGGGAGGTGGAAAGACGGTAGATCCCACATAGGAGTATTAGGAGGGGGTGTAGAATTTGAGGTGTGCGTGGGAGATCCACACTGGCTGTCCAGGAGGCAAGGGGGCGTATTGGTGTGAAGTTCAGGAAAGTGGTTACTGTGTCTCACGTACACACAATTTTCACATCAGTTTATAAGGGATCCTTACAGCCTTGAGGGTTTTGAGACGGCTCGGGGAGAAATTCCAGGAGGGGCAAGAAGCAAGTGCTGAAAAGCACATGTACTGATGAGAAGGATGGAGGGGATGAAGTGTATAAAGGAGGCTGAGAAGTTGTGGAACAGCTGAGGGGCAGCCTCGAAGAATGGCAAGGAGACTATTTCAAGGAGGAAGGAGCCAGTGGTTTCATATGCCACAGGAAGGTCAAGTTATATGAAAACAGAAAGGATCGCAGGAGAAAAAAGCCCTGAAATACAGCCATTGGATTTGACAGTAGAGAATTTGTTAGCTATCTTGACATATGAGGTTTCGATAAAATGATGGGCACAAAAATGGAAACTGGATTGCAGAGGTTGGAGAGTATATCGGGATGAGGAAGAGAATTGGATTTGATTATTGTTCTAATGCTAACCCACCCCTTGCTAATTCTCAGTTACCACATCACATTGTGGTAAAACACAACTTTCAAAAGGGGAAAATCATGACTGTCATACAGATGTGTTATGAACACCTATCAAAGATTTTATTCAGTTCCTTAAGTAAAGAGGAGACTAGTAAGGTGCTAAAACCAGATCTGATTTACAAGTGAAGAATTTATTTACAGAGATTATATTCTGTAGGGGCAAAATTTATGTGCCCCGCCATGACGAACATCCTTTGTGTTGCTTTGGACAAAAACTATCTGCATGTCATCAGTTTCTATAGTTCAAGTTCTATCAATCACAGCAGAGCTGCAAAATAGCTGAGTTAAAAGCAATCAAAGATTATACCTCTATAGAATTCGGTAATCACCAAGGGTCCACTGGACAATGCCCAACATTCTTTTGAGAGGACATGCAAAGGCAAGACCATATCTTGTTCACCGTTCTTCCCAGTATCCAGCAAAGTGTTGTACACACGTTAATCTTAATGGTAATTATCAAGAGAAGTGATAGAAAAGCTAGAGATGATTAGAACCAGAACTTTTAAGTGTGTGCAATGCCAAAGGTGTATAGTATGTTACTGGACATGAAGAGACAGAGCATTTTGCATACTATTAATTCCTCTAGGGTTCTAGTCAATACTAACTTTAATCATGCCTTCTCTGAATTAAAACTTTCATTAGAGGCATCAGTACCTAATGGTGAGTGATACACTTAAATTTCCAAGATATCTCCAATAGCATGCATCTTACATCATTTGGACTTATCCAGCCAATATTTTCAAATAGTAATCATAAGTAATCAATATTTAATATGACAATTATGTGCACATCTTATTTTCCCTCAAAATATGGGTGTACTGGGTTCTAATTCAAAAATGTTAGTTACCCTTCACTATTTGTTATATCATTCAAGAGTAACATTATCTGTATTTAAAGTGTCTCATTAAGAGAGAAAAAAAATAGATGTTACATTTTTCCTTTTGATCCTATGTTCTTAAAAATGTTCATTCCTTGCATTTCTTGGCTCAAGATGACAACTCAGTTAACTGACATTAGAATTTACTGCTGCTAATTTTCCATGACTCACCACAATACAAATGTCAATTTTGTCTTTTTCTTTAGTTTCTCTTTTTCTTTTTTTTATTTTCATATAATTTTTAAAGTTTATTTTCCATTTGCAGTTATTACAAAATATTGGCAATATTCCCAGTGCTATACAATACATCCTTGAGCCTATCTTATACCCAACAGTTTGTACCTCCCCTTTCCCCATGCCTACATTGCCCCTTCCCCCCACTTGTAAGAGTTTGTTCTCTATATCTGTGAATATGCTTCTTTTTTGTTATATTCAGTAGTTTGTTGTATTTTTTAGATTCCACGTGTAAGTGATATCATATGGTATTTGTCTTCCTCCGTCTAACATTTTACTCAGCACAATGCTTTCCAAATCCATCCATGTTACTGCAAATGGCAAAATTTCATGCTTTCTTGTGACTTAGTAATATTCCATTGTGTATATATACCACATCTTCTTTCTCCATGCATCTATCAGTGGACACTAGGGTTGTTTCCATGTCTTTGCAATTGTAAATAGTGCTGCTCTGAACCTTGGGGTGCATGTATCTTTTCGAATTAATGGTTTTGTGTTTTTTGGATGTATACCCAGGAGTGGAACTGCTGGGTCATATGGTAGTTCTGTTTTTAGTTTTCTGAGAAACTTCCATACTGTTTTCCATAGTGGCTGCACCAATTTGCATTCCCACCAACAGTGCACAAGGGTTCCCTTTCCTCCGCATCCTCACCAACATTTGTTATTTGTAGACTTTTTGCTGCTAGCAATTCTGACAGATGTGAGGTGATACCTCGTTGTGGTTTTGATTTGCGTTTCCCTGTTGATTAGCAATGTTGAGCATCTTTTCATGTGCCTGCTGTCCATCTGCATTTCCTCTTTGGAAAAATGTAAGTATTGGATGACGGTATTTTAAAATTAATGCTTTCTGTGTGGTATTTACATACAATGGAATATATTATTCAGCCTTAAAAATGAAGGAAGTTCTGCCATTTGTGAGAACATGGATGAACCTGGAGGACATGATGCTAAGTGAAATAAGCCAGACACAAAAAGACAAATACTGTATGATCTCACTTACGTGTGGCTCTAAAATAGTCAAAATCATAGCAACAGGGAGTGGAAGGGTGGTTTCCAGGGGGTGGGGGGGAGGGGAAAACAAGGAGGTGATGGTCAAAGAGTACAAAGTTTCAGTTCTGCAAGATGAGTAAGTCCTAGAGGTCCACTGTACAGCACTGTGTCTATAGTTATCAGTACTGTATTGTTATCTTAAGAATTTGCTAAGAGGGTAAATCTTATGTAAGTGTTCTTATCACAGATAAATAAGTAAATAAATAAAAATAAAGAAGGCAGAAGGAAACTTTTGGAGGTGATAGTTATGTTTATGGCATTGATAATGGTGATGGTTTCACAGAGGTACAGTTATTTCCAAACTCATCCAGTTGAATGCATTAAATATGGACACACCTCAATAAAGCATTTTTAAAAATAATGAATACTTTCCAAAATTAACAAACATTATTGGGTTCAGATACTGAACCCCAACTCTTCATTCAGCTCTTGTCACACATTTTCAAAAGTAGACGTTCAAAAGAAAATTTCATCACTGTGCAAACCGGGAGATGTAGCTTCAGTGCCAGGCTGTTCCCTCAGAGATCATAATAATTTCATTCTTCTTCATGATCTGCTAACCAATGATAATAACAATGATATTCAGAGTAGCAGGTTCCTATGGTTGTAAGTAACTCAATTCAATATCTGAAATTGACATAAACGTATTGAAATCATAAAATAACTGGCATTAGCCACCAATCTTCATAAAATGTTTTAGCCATTTACCTGGAGAAGAAGTGTCTTCTGTGTTTAGTAGGGAGAGAAAACACTGGAACAACAAATATTTCCAACAAATAAATCAACCTGCCTTGGTTTCCTGTTCCTACTCAAAGATAGGAGGTCAGACTAACCCCAGTGGATATTTGGTTAGGGAGCAAATTGCTTTAGGAACCGGATAATTTTACTGAAACCACGAAGCTTAGAGAGGGCTCTCATTTAGGCTTAAACAACAAATGAACAGCTGTTCTTTTCAGTTTAAGGAAACAAGCTGTTCTTGTACCTGATAAATACAGGCTATGGCTCAGCCAGTAAATTCTGCAAAGTGTGGAGGGGGGAAGGATGGAGCACGTCAGCTTCAACATCCTCACCGACTGCGCTAAGCATCTTCTTGGGCGTGTGTAACGGGATCTGCAAACAGCAGCATTGGGTCCTTCTCCTGCAACCGTTAGTTCAACTCCATCACAGATTCAGTCCCCCGAGAGGGCCCAGCTTTAAATGTCCCCACAGTAGGTGGCCCTGCAGTGCCGTGCATGCAGGGATGGGATTTCTGTGTGTAAAAATATCCTCCGGCCCTATTAGAAGCAAGTACAACCCTGGCCAAGAAACAGGTTACCTGCTGCAAAGGCTGCTCAGGAAATGGAACTCTGTGTATATTTCACACCAGGATACTTTTAATTGAGTGTTTCACTTCCATCCATTTACTGAATAATTCGAATGTTCTTCCGTTGTACAATTAAAATGAAATGGTGGGGTGGGCTTGAAGTAAGAGAACTTGAGAGCATTGTCATGTAAATTCTAGGCAGATGCTCTGAATTCATTTTTTATCTGCAGAGTGGTACTGGCTAATCCCAGAAGCCAAGGTAGAATTTCGCATTCTTTTCTATTATTCAACTCCCGTATTGTCTGGGATGAGAGCCTCCGGCTTAATTACATGAAGTGCCTGAATGAATGCCACACAATTAAGGCCGCATATCCGGACAGTCTGCTTGGCCGCGGGCTCCGGAGTGAGATACTTCCGAGGAAGTGACCGTGGTGTGAGTGGATTCGTTTCGGTTGTGGTCGTCGGTACCCACCGCCTTCACCGTGCCGGCCGCTCACAGGCTGCAGCCGGTTGGCACATTAGCGGTCAGAGCCAAGGGAAACAGCACACCTTCGGTAGAACTCACACAAAATCATCCCGGGGGTTTTCAGGTGAAGGGTAAAAGGGCTTCTCCAGGGCCTCTCAGCTGGCCCAGGAAGTAGGGTCCAGGATCCCCTCACTCTTCTGTATTATCTCCTTTCTCTTGCGTCTGCATCTCCACCAGCAGTGATGTAAAAGCCAGGCGCTGAGTTTGAATTTTGGACGCTGGGTTTTAGAGTCGTAACAGATAAATGCCTAATAAATGTGGCTGTGATGACATTAAATAATAGTATAATAATGTCATTAAAATAACAGTCACAAAAGCAGCACCACCCCCCCCCCAGCATAATGAGGGAGGACGAGAAGGAGAGAGAGAAGGGGAACATCATCTCGACACAGGAGGCTTGGAATTTAAGGCAGTAGCAGGGAGCCTTGCTCTTTACATTTCCTGTTTTATTAATAGTCCTCGTTTATACATTAATCTGTATGTTGGTTACCTTCATCCTTTCAGGCTCAAAAACAAAAGCGGCAAGTATCTGTTTTTGTCCCATCTCTCATACACATTTAGTAGGAGCCGTATTAGCCTCAGAATTCTATAGCCTGGACTAAGAACCTAGCTTTGCTGTAAACTAACTTTTTGCAGTTATGTAATCTCTGTAAATGTCGTTCTGCGGTTGCTGTGAGAATTCAGTGATGACATGGACTGACCGATCATCATACCTGGAATCTTTAGGCACTGGATAACTCTTCCTTGGTGTTTCTCCCTTCCTTCCGTCTCTCTCTCCCCACCTTGCTTCTCCCCTGACCCATTTTGAACTCCAGAGAATTGCATGTAGAAGTTAGGGATGACCCTCACCAAGCTAGTCACCCAGCCTCGGACAGAACTGTCATGTGGGCGTGCAGCTCTGGGGTGACATCAATGGGGCAGCTCTTCCACCACTACCGCCCACCCCCCCGCCCCGGCAACTCTTCCCAAGGACTCTGCTCCTAGGGGGCTCTTGAACCAGGAAACCCATGGGAATGTGAAGAGCCACAGTGCCTTTGAATGGTGTAACCATTTTCTAAAGATGACGGCAGCCTATTTACCATCATTTGGAAAGAGAAGAGAACTGAGTCTTGCCCAGTGGCATGAGTAGTAGGTCTGGAATTGTCGTAGTAACGATGGAAAGACTTTTCCCCTTAATAGAGTCACATGCAGATCCTGAGGGGCTTAATGGTGGTCCCAACAGATGTAAAAGGAAACTCAAGACCAAATTCCAGTTCCGAACACTCCAGGAGACGCCAAGGCCATAGCAAAAGACAGCTAACATCCCCTTCCAGTTCTTCCTGTAAATATACAGGAAAAGGGGGTGCCTACTAAGGAGGGGATGTGGGTGAACCCACTGGAAACTGTATCAGGCTGACGAGGGCACAGCAGGTGCAGAGAAATGTTGGGGGGGGGGCAGAAGTGGCTTGATAGGCTTGATGCAGGGGACCTGTGTGAAGATGATAGAAGACGGGCAGGTGCCTGTGATAAAGACTCCATTGGTCCGCTGAGCAGCTCAGGCTTTGCTCTGCCGCGGAGGAGGTGGGCATGGGGGGTGGAGCAGAGCCCACCCGTCACAGGACCGTCAGCTCCGGGGGCTAACACCCAGACCAACCGACAACCCTAGCTGGGATTTCTAAACCTTAAGAGTCACGGAAGAAGACAAAGAATGGGTAACACTTAACACAATGGATTTTTGTGTGAACTAGAGGATTTTGGACTTTTTCCCTTTGCTTTTGCATCCTTTTCTTTAAAAGGAAAAAAAAGCGATCCTCTTTAGTTGAAAGGCACTTGTGCAAATCCTCTCTCTCTGTGTCTCATTTCTCCTTCCTGTCCTCCCCCCAACCTCCACGTTGAAATAGATTCCGTTTCTCTCTCAAGCCCACTTGTGCTCCTCCTGCTTCATACTTCTCACTATTTTCATGACGTATGTCAGCCCCGTTGCTAGGCAGCCGTTATGCTCCACCTACCACTCAGCATCCTGAATGCTGGAAATTAGCCCCAAATAGCTAGGAAATCACCCTTCTGCACCTGCACCGTGTTTACCGTGAGAGCAGGAATATGAAGAGTGCAATGACAGTCCAGGCAAGTTCGTGGAAGGGGTGAAATGCGTCCCTGTCGAGCCATAGCCAGACGGCTTCGTTCGTGCTACACGCCAGGTAGAGAAACCACACAGGGCCCTGTGGGAAAAGTTCAAGGGGATGGTTAGAGAAGACACTGTGTCCTCATCCTATCGGAACTAAACCTTAATGAGCGAGATAACCTGGAGGAAAACAGAAATACACAAAAATAAGCATGGATAGAATGTAGGGCTCGTAGATTTCTACAAGTGTTGCCTATACGGTCTGACCATTCTTCCTTGCCGCTGAAAAGCAAAAACACCCCAAAGCTTCGCTTGATTCTATTTCATGCTCAAGCTGTTGACCTTTTCTTTATTTATGAACCTCGAGATCCCAGTTCCTGCGCTTCTCCACCATCTGCTAATGTCTTGATGCCGTAGCATTCTGGTTTCTTCTGGACATTGTCTCAAGTCCTCAATCACAAATCCAGCAGCCCCTTGTCAGTGCTGACATGCTTGACCGTCTCCACAAGGGTTAGTGCTGTGGACCCCGTCTCACGCTCTGCCTTCCCCGGGCTGCTCTGAAATCACACAATCCCAGCCCCACCTGCCCCTCCCCCCCTCCTCCCGCACCTGCCTTCACCTGCTGTCTCTCTCCATCTTTCCTCCGATGGAGAGCTGCCTCCATGCTCCATTTTCCTCTTTCTGTGGATTATCCAGGCCTTTCTCAGGTAGAAGGAGGTTAACGGGAATCCTCAAGCATTCTTTTGTTGTTCTCAAATAAGTAATAAAAATATGTCCCTAATAAGAGAAATGTCATCAGGTCTTGAAATAAGAGAACCACATCTTTCCAGAGATATCATTTTAGCCAGAAAAAGGCACGTGTAGTAGTTGAGCATGTGCAGTGAAATCAGAACCCATCTTGGTGACCAGTGCATTTCTTGGCAGAGTATCTGGCTTGTAATGGGTGCTCAAAGAATGTTTGCTGAATAGAATTCAATTTTAAGTGGTTTCGGGATTGAAGCTGTCACGACAGAATTTTCTTTGAGAATGAAGAGATGAAGTCAATATTCAGCAAACAGAAACAATTTCAGAGAAGTTGCATCTAAATTTTTTTTTTTAAAGCATTAGCTTAATATATATCCCTTGCATCTTTCTAAGGCAATGATTCTACAATTTCATGATAGTCAACGAAGAGTCACTACAATGTTTAACCAGACGTCTACAGTCACTGCATAAGCCCTTTTTTTTGTCTCTGGGACTATGAGGGATAGAATGTCAAGGTTCTCCTTGAAACTAGAAGGAACAACCACTTTTGAAAAGAGGAATATTTATTTCATCACTTTCCTTAGGTTCTATTGTACTTTACATTTCTTAATTGTTAGATTTTTCTCTGCTACTTCAACTTCAATCTACCCATCTTAGAATGCAGAGACCTCAAAATGAAAAGGACCAGTGATGTGGTTCTTTCACTTATAATTTTGTAAGGTGCGGTCATGTCTGTTATTCTTTATTGTCATCATATTCTTGATTCTGTAAGTGCATTGAGGAGAGGTTACATGAATCCTTGATGTAGAAAGAGCACTTAATGACGAATGTGTGTGTTATAGAATTTTTCAGTAACTATGATGGAACTTGCTGGGAAACCCCACACTTATATATTGGCAACTTAGGATGTAGACTGGCAGGAAGGGGAGGATGAAAGTCGTCAGAGACATGTTCACAAGAGAAGTGAGGCACATGGGGCGTCTAACACAGTTATAGGTTTCAACTCTGTTACCCCGAGTAACAGAGAACCCTGAGTATTCAGAACCGTAATGGAAAGAGAACCAGTTTCCCACATGGTCAGTACTGTCCTGTTTGGTCAGACAGAAGGTCATGACAGAGAAGAGACTGACCCCAGCTGAGGAATTGACAACCAGGGAGGCACTAGGTCTGGTTCGGGGGTGTTGGTGACATTGGTCTATAGCTCCTTTGGGAGTTTCACCTCCACTCCCTGTTTCTGGTTCTCCTGAGTTGCACTGACTGTTTCCTTCTGTTTATGCAGCATTGGCCCAGGGAAATAACTACTCTTGCCAGACTACTCCATCTCAGTAAACGTCAACTTCATCCTTAGTCTCCTAGGTCAAGAAACTTGACGTCATGCTCTCTTCCCTTCACATCCGCATCAGTGCACTGGGAAATCCTATTGGATCTGCCTCAAATGTGGACAGAGTTCAACCAATTCCTACCATTCCCATTGCTTCCATCCTGGGCTGTGGGAAGAGTGTCCAGAGGGTCTCCCCAGCCCCCGGCTTGTTCCCTCTGCCTGCTCTCAGCCTCACAGCTGTGACGATTCTTTAAATGTCAAGTGATGTGACTCGTCTGCTCAAAGCCTTGCTCCCCAGAACTCTCAGAGTCAAAGCCAAAGTCCTTGGAGTCACCGGTGGGGTCTTCGTCCTCACCCTGTGTGGATACCTCTGTGGGTCCATCTCCTCCATCTTTCCTCCCCCTTTTCTGCTCCAGCCATGCCTGCTTCCTTGATTCCCTAAGCAGGTACCATCCCACCCCAGGCTTCCAGACCCCATGCCCTCAATTTGGATCCCTGTTCCCCAGACAGAACCATGCCTCCTTCCTCACCAGCAGGTATCTGCTCACCCTGAAACCTTCCCTGCTTTATTTTTCTCCATCTCTCTTGTTGTATCTGACATCCGTCCTCATTTACATTTCTATTATCTCTCTCTCCATCATGGGATGTAAGGGGTATAAGGATCTGTTTTGTTTCCTGCTGCATTCCCAGTATCTATTTTGTGCTCAGTCAATATTGGTTGATTGATTGAATGAGCCCAAGTGAGTGAGCCACAGGACCCAGATTCTGGACGTGGAACTAGATGCCAGTCATGCCCCTCATCCCAAACCAGGATGAGACAAGAGTGAGTCAGCTGGGAGAGTTAACGTTGACTTCTTAGAGTCGGCTGGTTTATCTGGGACGCAGGGCAGGTGTCAGCCTGAGGACAGGGAATCTTCAGTGGGTGGAGGTGACCACCTCTTGGGCAACAGAGGCCAGGAGGGTGTGGGGAATGAGAGCAAAGAAGTCGCTTCTCCAGTCACACCAGCACTCTGAGGACCACGTGCAGCTCCAGGCTCGGGCTGGTTATTTCCATTTGGTCTGAAATTGAAGTTTCTATGAGATCATCCTTCAGTGCAGTGATGGGCCCGTGACACCACCCAGAGATGACACTCACATTCCAAAAGACAAGATGTTTTTAATTACACTAAAATAGAGTACCTCACCCTGTCTAAGATGACGTCTTTGTCTTTTCGTTTGAAATGTCAGAATTATACCATTTTAGGTGTCAAAAGAACAATATAAAATGAGAAAAAAAGGCACCAAGTGTTAAGATTTTTTGTTCTGACTTGTTAATACTGTATTCAGATACTTGAATTATGTCAATTCACTTCTTGGTGATAATTAGCAAAGTTCCAGAATGAGACAATTATAAAAGAATGAGAAGATAATTTGAGTGATTTCATTTCATTGTGTGACTCTGGGTAAGTGGTGGAAACGCGCTGATTTTCCTGAGTGTTTGAATGAGTCTGTATGTCATTATGAGTTTAGTTTACTGCTGAAGAAGAGCTCAGTCACCCAAAGGTCAGAGAACCAAGAGCTCTTAGCTCTGCATGTCCCATAGGCTGGTGGTTACTGTGTGTTTCGCCGTTTGGGACTTTGATGCTCAACCTCATCCCTTTTCACTCTGGAACCATCTGGGGCCAGGGCTGCTTCCTTCCCGCCTCGGCCGGAGCGATGGTGGTGGAGACATTGCCTCCGGAGTCAGGCTGCCCCAGGTTCAATCCCAGACCCTTTCACCATCTGTGTCAGGTCCCTAGGGCTGCCCTCACAAAGCACCACAAACCGGGGGGCTGCGAACAACGCAGATGTACTTCTCACAGTTCTGGAGGCCAGAAGTCCAAAATCAGGGCATCACCCGGGCCCTGACCCTCTGAGACTCTGGGTGGACTCCTTCCTTGCCTCTCTCGTCTTCGGGTGGTGGCCCCGCAGTCCTTACAGCTGCGTCACCTCCATCGTCACGTGGTGTCCTCCCTGTGTCTCTGTGTTTACATGGCATTTTCTCTTCTTATAAGGACACCAGTCCTGTGGAATTAAGGCCCACTCTACTGACCTCCTCTTAACAGCATTACATCTTCGGAAACCCTATTCCCAAGTCAGGTCACGTTCACGTTTCTTTTGGGGAGACACAATTCAACATCATCTCTGTGAACTTGGGCAAGTGACTTAATTTCTGTGACCACCAACTTCTCACCATCAAAAGGAGATTATCATCCAAGCCCCCTGCATCTTGGAGGAGTGTGCGAGGCAACTTCTGAAAAGTCCCCTGCACTCATTCGGTGCTCGAGAAGTGTCATTCCCCATCCTCCACCCCCCCAGCCCAATTTCTTCATTTATGCATACTTTCTACACGCATCGGCAATCGAGCAGACACCATGGGATGTGCAGAGATGACCCCGAGCCCTGGGGAAGCTCGCACACGCTGAGGACAGATAAAAATTAAATTATTGTTTATAACAGAACATAGAATTTGGGTCGCACACATGTGCGGTACTGAGAGAGGGGAAGACTACCCGCTCGGTGCTTTGCCAAGGGCCTCAGAGCAAATTTGCTGCAAAGCTGGAACCTGAATCTGGGTTTAGATCCCCAATCCAGTTTCTCTTCTATTCAGACACATTGCACGGTTACATCACTTATCACCTTTGAACCACTTACACATTATAACACATAATCCCTGTTTGCCCACTGATGCTCTGATGTCATGTACCAGCATCTCTTGGGGATGCCCGTCACCTTCAGGTGGTCCCTCCACTGCCCCCGTACACTCTCCTCCTGGTTCCCGGCCTTCCGCACACTGCTGGGTAGAAAATCATGTTCTTGCCTCTTATCAAAAAAAAAAAAAAAAAATCACTGAATACTTCCATCATCCATAGATCATTTCAGACCATTCGGTGTGATCAAAATGATGAGCAAGATTTTTCAGAGCCGTGCCTCTAGCACTACAATTCATGTTCAGTCTCTGTTGCTCGCTATTTTTACCCCCTCCTGTACCCTGAGTTGATACATGAGTGAAAATCTATGTGTGAGAAGGGAGGGTGTTGCTGATGAAGCCGTATTTATTTTGTCTGACTCATGGCTAGCGATATCATGACAACTCTCAATCCAGGACAAATAATACGGTAAGTTTTCGGTGACAATGCTAAAAGGATTTTAGAGGGGAAATGAAAGTCTGCTACTGAAAAAGTCAGGTGTATATACAGGTGTATTTTCTCAGTATTTATGTTATACCCCGGACCCACAGTTCCTGCTGCGCTTCCCCCTCCAACCTCGCTTCTCTACTGCACTTGCAGATATAAAGAGGTGCGGTGGCCGCCAGTGGGACGTCCAGCCCTCTCAGTGGTCGGCTGGATGGGGGTGGTGAACCGGGTGTGTAGGCGACACACCGCCTTCCTTAGATGCCCTCAGGAAACAAAGGACTCATTTGAGAAGATGCCAAATTTGCTGCAACCAACTTTAGGTGAAAAGCTAATCTATTTTACAGAAAATAACAGAAAACTTAGGTTATTTAATTATCACCATTGAGTTCCCAGGGCAGCCCAACGTGAGGATCATAAACACACCAGATGCAGTTAGATTTTTTTCTCGTTTCTCCTTTCTCTCTCCTTCCCCCTCTTCCTCCCCCTCCCCCTCTTCCCCCTTCTCCTCCTCCTCCTCCTAATGTGGTTTGGCTTACATGTCAGGCTAAATGCCGTTAAGTGCAAATGAAAATTTCACATAGATTTTTTTTTAATGGGTCATATAATTTTGAAAGGCATTTTTTTTTAGAAACCCATAGGAAAACTTTATATAGTCATGAATTTCAGCCAAAGAGTGAAATTTAATTATTCTGAGGAACTTTCCAAAAATAAAATGTCCTTCTAGAAGATTTAAAATACTCAGTATCTATCTACTCAATGGGGAGGAAGCTTCTCTACCTCTCACTTAAATAAAACTTTTGGGTGTTTTGGTGTCCCTTTATTACAGATACTAACTACCTCTAGATTCACTCTCAATCACTAACAAAGAATGTTGGAATACCTTAAAAGGTGTATTTTAAGAGTATTCTAAAAATTTAAATGAGAACTAATAGATTCATATTCTTCCTCTTCGAAGCTTCTTTTGATAAAGGGTTTGCATCGCTCCTGATAATATTAAAGATACATTACAGGATTGAGAGATATATTTGGTTCCTTTTAAAATCATTTTCCTTGTAAAGGATAAGGACTGTTTCCTAGTGGTCCAATGTGAAATGCACAATGGATGGAGATTTGGGGGCGCGTGGGATAAAGTAAGAATGGGAAAAGTTTCAGAAACAGGGTAACAAAGGCAACCCTGTTGAAGATAATCGTTTGATGACCAATTCAGTCATGGCTTTCCCGTCTCCACTGCTCTTTGCAGGTATAAGCCCTTGGCCGAGACCCTCCCCGACGACAAGAGGATGCTGCCGGCCGAGGAGAGATGCCGGCTGGCTCTGCAGCAGTGCCCGTTACCAGGCTGGCAGGTGGGTGACCTACAAGCTCCTACCAGAGCAGTTAGCGTTTCCAGTAGGTGAGCCGAGTCCCCACGGGGAGCTGCCCCCGTCTCACTGGCAAAAACAAACTGCTGTGATGTGTTTGGCAAAGAGAGATGCCAAGTGTAGTCCCTGGAAACATATCAGCCCTTCTGATTCACCGGTTTCGTCAGCAAACCCAGGATGAAGGAAGCTCGGAGCCTCTGTTTACAGCGTGGGGAGAAGTCCGGAAACCCCACTAAGTGTGCCCAAATCCCAGACCCCAGTGCTGCTACCAGAGCTTTCTGGAGTGTCTAAAAGAGAGCAGAAGTCAGACGAGCCAAAACGGGGGGGATTGGAAGAGCCCAGGGGTCTGCTGGAGGGATAGCCAGGCTCCCAGAAGGAGGAAGGAACAGGAGACGGAATAGCAGGGAGATGCTCCCCAGAGACACAAGGACACAGTTTGGATTTTGTTTAATCCCTGAAGCAACTCAGAATGCCACCGTGACTAGGGTTAGGAAGAGAAAGAGGAATTTGAAAAGTAAAAGAACTGAGAAGGTAATGTTAGAGCAATAACAGGAAACAGAATAGAGTCCGCGACACCACGAATTATTGCAAGTTCCTAGGTACAAAACATCTGAAAGTGCATTGGTGGCAGAGAGCTTGGTGGCCAATAGCTTTTTCAAAACATAACCATTACTGGAAAGCAGACATAAATCTCATTCTTTAAAAATGAGAGGGAGATAGAGCATCTTCAAGTGAAAATGGATGATAGTTGATGAGGCCAGAAAAGAGTACTTTAGTGCAGAAATGACATGAAGAGAAGGTTCAGAATTGCTGATGTGTCTGAAAGGGGCCCCGTGTGGGTCAGACAGGTATTGAATCCTGGATTGACGCGAACACCCTTATCCGTCTCTGATGAAGAAATAAGAACCTCGCATTTTAGCATCGGTGAGTAACGTTTTCGTCGTCTGTGCCACCCAACCTCTTTCTTGATGATCCTTTCCCCTGTTCTTTCCTTTTTCTACCTAATAATGGAGTTAAGCTTTAAATAGCGGTCTGAAGGAGGGCGCTCACACAGTCGGTAGTAGGCATGAACGCACATTCGTGCCAAAAGACTGGATAAAAAAAGGAGGAAAGAGGACTTGCTAACACAGAGTGATGTCAGCTAGCCCCGCTGCAGTCAGTGGCATAAGATGTGGGCTCACATGCAGAATTGTTCAACAAGCCTGTAGGCGGCGAAGTTATTTCAACTGACTCATTGTCAGAACTTTTAAGCCAGTACCTGAACAGTAGTGTTTCCTGAATATAGAACACGAAGATTTTCTCGTTGCATTTTGTTCTTTAAAAAAACACAGATAAGAATAATTTACTTTATTAATGTTGAGAAAGAAGGTTGACTTGTCGAGACGAAGTGAGGGAATCTGGGAGAATTCTTCCACTGAGAGAGCGACTGGCAGGGACCATAACACCTGACCAGCCATCGTTCCTCCGAGACACCTGTGTAGAGTGTGAGGTCAGACCCGAGGCGGCAGGGTGGTGGGGAGCAACCCAACGCAGGCTGGCAGCTGTCCCTCGTCCACGTGTGCTGGGACACTTGACAGTGCAGCTGGGGACGGTATGACACTGAATCCCACATACATTGGGACTTTGAAAAAGTGCATCAAAATAAAAAATGCGGAAGAGTTCCCATTTCATTACACTAGTTTATTTTCCCGCACTCTTTATCTCCCCAAAGGAGGCCAAAAATACAAGACAAAGAAAAAAAAGCAATGTATTCATTTGCTGATCATGTTTGCTTATGCGTTCCCTATTGAATAGTTAGAAAAGACAGCTTTCTCCAGCTTCTCTAAGATGTAACCTTTCATATACTTTATGCTATAAGACAAATCATTGACTTCACAGAAATAAAGCTTATTCACGTTTCACTCTTGTGCTAGTCAAACAGCAAATGAATTTAAAAAAAAAATTATTCATTTCTGACCTAGAAAGGCAGACCCCTCAGTTTCAGAAACAAAGCATTTGTTCGAAATGCGGTGATAGTTACAGGCAGAGTTATTACCACTCTCTTCTGGGAGGTTAATGAGGACGAGGGTTAAATAGGAGCTGTTTGCAGCAGCAGCAGGTCCTAACGGATGGTTCTTGTATGGGCAGCCTTACCCTCAAACTGCTGAGTCCAACGTACGTTTCTGGGAAGCCGCCCGTGTTCATCCTCTGGCTGTGAGTGGTTAGCGTGAGATTAATAGCTATTCTTCTCCAAGTTGTTTAGAAACGATGCTAGAACATAAAGGGATTGGAGTCATCCTTTGCTGCGTGAATCTGCGTAGAGTGTTAGCTAGAAATTCAGTTCTCTTAGCTAAAAATAGGATCCTTTAATTGTGGCTCTGATGGGTCTTGGGGATCTTGTGAGATTGCTTCCTTTCTCCCAGACACTGATCAGAGCCTGTGCAGGAAAGCCTCTGCATCATTAGTAGCGGGATTCTAGCCCCGTTGTTCCTGTTCTTTTGCACGTTACAGCGATTCCATCAGTGGTGCTGAACACCGGGATTTCCTTCTGTTTCAGACGAGGAGAGACGTCTTCCCTTCAGTGTTGTGCATTTGTTTACCAATCCATGTGTGCTGTTTATTGTTTATGTAGCCGTGGGTTTGGAGTCAGTACGTGAGGCACTGGAAATCCTGATATTTCATAAGTAACGATTCCTCTCATCCTTGGAATTTGTTACAACTATTTGTAGGGTTTTTTTGTTCTGTTTTGTTTGCTTTATTTGAGTTAAGCCCTATAACAATTCCATGCAGAAGAAGGAAGGTAGGCAGTGAACAGGAATGACCTCATTTCAGACATGAGAAGGTCGTCTTAGAGCGAGGCATACTGATCAAAATACAAGGCGCGGCGAATATTTCGTTTCGGTGGGGAGGCCCCTTTGCTGGGACCAGACCCGGGTCTTCTGTGCTGTGTTCTTTCCACTGCACTCGCCTCGATCTGTATCTTTTCATGTAGGCACCGAAAGTCCCTTTCCTCAGACTACAGAACTTGAAAGGCATGGATTATGCATCCCGGCCTGAGCTTCGATCAGAGGCTCTGGTAGGTTCGTTTATGAGTCGGAGCAGATTGCTTCCTTTAGTTAGTGTCTTTTTTCTGTTTCTGATTCGCCCAGTAGATGCAGGAAAAACAAGCCGGCTGCTTCCCGTTGCTGGCCATTCTGATCGGAATGTTTCTTATGCAACCGTCAGCCCACTGACCCTTCAGCAGCCAGGGCTTTTGGAGGCTAGGTCCTGACTGCATTTTGCAAAGAAAAGGAGGAGAAGGAGAAAGGGAGAAAAGAAGGAATTGGACTCAAGGGAAGAAGCGTTTGACTCTGTCCAGTGTTTAATGTCAGCTCTAGTCTGAGAGCGGAGACCTAGATGCTCTGGGCATCCGGAGGAAACAGCAGATGTGGCAACGATTCTCAGTCCAGATGCGAGTCTAGGGGACGCTCGCCTCGTGTTCACCCCTCGGGCGAAGGCAGGTGGCGAACAGCCCTGCTGAAGCGTGCAGGTTGCCAGCTTTGCTCGCGACCAA
The DNA here is from genome assembly GCF_028021215.1 of Eschrichtius robustus. Lineage (NCBI taxonomy): Eukaryota > Metazoa > Chordata > Mammalia > Artiodactyla > Eschrichtiidae > Eschrichtius > Eschrichtius robustus. Next base: position 78,665,180 of record NC_090841.1, read on the forward strand.
GTCCCCCCCTCCCTGTCCTCCGCTTGTCCTCACTCCTGAGGTTGCCCACCTTCGACCAAGTTGCTGCCTGTCTGTCCTCCACCATCCGAGGAGGCCGCGGCTGCCCGGTTTGCTGCTGTGTCTCCAGCACCGGTGACGGAAAGATGCAGGCAGGCACTCTGTGCAGATCTGCAGGGCCAACAAATGAGTCTGTGTCCATAAGAAGCCACCAAACCTACGCTATAGTTTAGAGACGAGTATATACAGACGTACACGAATTTTTAAAACCTGGAACAATTCACAGAAACCTAACAGTACTAATATCTGGGGAATGGTTTTGGAATGAGAATCAAATGGAATTTTTAGCTTGTATCTATGTTTAGAAGGTACATGTATCTATGCATTACTCCTGTAATTACAAATGACTTTTAAAATTTGTAGCCACTCCCTAAGTACAGTTTAAGTGGAATGTTGTGTAGGGTCAGCTTAATTATTTTAAGCCTTTATGAAAAAAATGGTAAATCACACTGACCGTGCTTTCCCTAAAGCATTTTTGTTTCCAAAAAATAATTAACCTGTTGCATAATTTACACCACCGGCCCTTTCTTCTCAAAGGCATCTTCACAGGATTCGAACTGGTTCCCACAAGTTTGGGCAGACTCACTCAGGCCATTACTCCCTTTACATACTCAGCCTCACTGCTTTAACAGAAGGGGGTTTTAATTTGACGAAAAGTGAAGAAAACTCATGAGGTAGTGATGGCTGGAAAAGCATCCTGTTTGGTGATGGTTTCTTGTTCATGCTGATGAAATGACATATTTTAAAAATATGCTGGACGAATCAGAGCTTTATCCTTATTTCAAGGCAGAATTTAAGTTGCTCAAAAAGAAATAGAAGGTCCTTGAAATGATTTGAGTGGACTCTACATGACTGCCTTCCAGGACTGTATTCTGTCTCAGCAGAGGTATTTTTCTTTGAGTGGACTCTACATGACTGCCTTCCAGGACTGTATTCTGTCTCAGCAGAGGTATTTTTCTTTGAGTGGACTCTACATGACTGCCTTCCAGGACTGTATTCTGTCTCACCAGAGGTATTTTTCTTTATGAGACAAAGAGTCCGTGGAGTACTTCGTTTGTGGTGAAAAAAAAATCTAAACAGCTTGAAAACAAGTTAAGTTAAGCTGCTAGTTATTAACCTTCTACTATTTGGTGTCTTTTAAATTATTCAGGTATTTCATTTATTTAAATATATACATTTTTAATTCAGTCCCACTTTAAAAGGTAACTTTAAAAATAATCCCTCCAGACTGTGTACATTTAATCAAACACTTTCTGCCCTGATTTCCCCCAGCCATAGACCAGCGACCGGCAGGCACTTCGGCTCACGTGAAACATGCTTGTTTTGCCATGTTATGTCATTTATATAAAGGGAAAACTTTTGAAACTAATTCTAAGTGGAAAAATAAATGGTATCATCTGATTTTCACACATTTTATATGAATCAACTGGTTAGAGGATGCTTTCTTCTGTGTAGTTATTTGAATGCTATATTCATTTTAAAGCCATCTGGAGGGTGACGAAGAGAGAAACAAATCTGTTAGAGCCCATTCACGGGTGCCAGGGGTGCCGTGCAGCCCCCAGCACTGGTAGGGCCCAGGGGGAGCCGGGCTGGGGGATGGCTGACCCCCACTTAGCAAGGCTTTCACAGGGATAGGTTGCACTGTCGTTCCAGACTTTTCTAGAACTTTGGGGTGAGAGGAGCTTTGCGGACAAGCAGAGTGTCCTGTGTGACACCTGTTGCAGGACAGCGTGGAAGGAGAAATTTCGATGATAACCTGAGAGGGACTTCACGTTTCCTCTAAGGCTGTAAGAATGGGGGGTCAGAAACGGGAAGGCTGCCGGTGACTCGCTCAAGATGGTACAGACAGGAAGTAAGAAACGCAGTTAGAACTTTAACTTGATCTCAACTACCCACCTGATATGATTCCTACTCCTTGTGTGCGTGAGAGAGAGAGAAAGGAAGAGAGGCTCTGAAGGAAGTAACAAAGGGCAGACTCCACAGTCAATGAAATATACGTTTCCTGTTTGTGCTTATTCACTAACAGAAACAATTACAGGCCTTCCCTGGCGCTACCACTGCAGGGGGCACGGGTTCAATCCCTGGTCAGGGAACTAAGATCCCACATGTCAAGTGGTGTGGCCAAAACATAAATTAATTAATTAAAAAACAATTACAATAATTATTTTCTTCATCATCATCCTCTAATGTAATTTTCATTCCTTATATCTTCTCAAGTAAGGCATGACCTACATTCCACTGCATGCCTCTCTAAAATATACGGCCTTGGAAGGATTCACTCTGACAGTACTAAGAATTGCAAGATTAACATAACATTAAATAAAATCATTGGATGAAGGAGCGATTAATTCATTAATCCGAAATAGTCCAGTAGAGAAAAGATAATAAAAGTAAGAGCAGGAAACTGTTAAAAGTTTTAAACATGCTCTACTTTCTTTACATCTTTGAAGACGAGACCATTGTATCAGGGCCCTTGGCTCTTATTAGCACAATAAATTAATGGTTTATAGCCTTTGTTTTATTACTCGAGGGGCACTTCATAAATCAACCATAAGTTCAAGCTAGAAAATAGCCTATAAAATTATTCTTTCTCTCATATTCCTCCTCTTTCTCTGGCATTATTAATGTTGAAAATAATAAAAATCAGGGATCTAAGAGTACCTCTTGGTACTATGTTCATTGTGACTGGGAAGTACTATATATATGCACGTATACGTGTTTCCTTTTTTCTCGTGTACTAAACACGTACGTATACACATATATATGAATATAATTTTGTTATAGTGTCCAATCTTTATAAGAAACTTGAAAATTAGAGAAGAAAATATAGATCACCCACAACTGAACTTCCTAAAGATAATTACTCCAAACTCTTGGTGCATATTCACTCAGTATTTAAAAATAACATTACAGATGTTTGATTCTTGGACAGTGTGTCTCCCTTTTCACTCTGAACTTTATTGAGAACAAATATTACATCTCTTTTTTTCTTATATATTTTCACACACACGTGTGTGTGTGTGTGTGTGTGTGTTTCACGATCACATCTCCTGGAGTCTGGGTCATAGTAGACAACCAGTGTTTGTTAAATGAATGAACGAACGAACCTCCTACCTATTATCACGTTTCTTTTGGAAAGGAAAGTATCCACAATCGAGTCTGGCTGATATGTGTGATAGTTTCTTTTTTAAAGTCATTTTATGTTTTCCCTCTCAGCCTCATTAAGCAAAAGGCTTAGTGTAATATCTGGCACTCAACCATTGCTAAGTGAGAACAGGGTATGCCTATGGCTAATGCAATTTTCAGGTCTTAGGAATCAATCTACCTTCTTCTAACTCCAGGTCAACAAGCCTTACTGAGCACCGTTTGTGTCCTGAAATTCCACAGGCAGTTGTGATGCAATGTTAAGGAGGAATGGCCTGTCCCCCTCACAGGGGCCTTACAGTCTAGTCGGGGTGGGGGGATGGGAGGGTGTACCATGAGCAGTAAATGAATAAATAATTACAGGTTAGGGTCCTGTAACTCCTCACTGGGAGGGAACCAGGATGGACACCGTGATGGCGAATCCCAGCGTCCCTAGCTCAGGTGGGCGGGGATCATAACGGGCATCGCCACAGCCACCACGTTCAGGCGGAGACCTGAGGGCTGGAAAGGAGCCAGTCACGTGATGGGGCAGGAAGCAGGGTGGGGCTGGAGCCCTCTGTGCTGTCCCGAGGGGAGGGCAGCCCAAGAGAAGAAAGCTGATGGGAGCAGGATGGTGGAGCCCTGAACACCCACCGGTGACAAGGGGAGAGACCACACTGTGGGGCAGTGTTTCTCAGCCTTTGTTATTTCACTGTCGCTCCCCTGCATGGAAAAAAATGAATGAGAGAATAGGACTGGGGGACACAATCTTAGCTGTTACAATGGTTTGTGGCCCTTCAAGGATCAGTCTTCCTGGACAGGCTTGGCTCTTGACAACTACTGAAAGAATGGTGGTCCTGCCTATGCCTGATCCAGGTCCATCTCTTCTGCATCAGCCTAGTCTTCCCCACTCCAGATTGATGTCGTCATTCAATAAGCCCTTATTAAGCACCTGTTGTATGCCACAAATCTTGTCATAGCTAAGGGGGGTTTTGCCCATCAGGAGCCAATGTCACCCTCTGAGGCAGAATCCACCTTGCTGAGAATGGATGCTTAGAGGGACGCAGGGGGACTTGTATGAGCAAAGCACAGCGTTCTACTTCAAGTTCAACGTGAAGCCATGGATGAGCTTTAAGGAGGGTGTCAACATGATCTGATTTAGGCTTTAAACATGAAAAAACATATCACTGGAAAGCAAGACTAGAGCTGGGAAGCCAGGCAGTAAACTTAAGGTGGTAACCTACATGAGACAGAGCAGGGGTAGATGGACAGAGAGGGTAGCTGAGGCGGAGAAGGGACGGAACCTCACAGGGACCTTCAATCAACAGTCTTATCACATTTAACTGACTCAAAGAGTGAACTCTCTTTTAAAACCAGCACATAAGTTTAGGTCAGGAATATGCTCAAGCTCTTTTTTTTTTTTTATCATCTTTATTGGAGTATAATTGCTTTACAATGGTGTGTTAGTTTCTGCTTTATAACAAAGTGAATCAGTATACATATACATATAACCCCATATCTCCTCCCTCTTGCATCTCCCTCCCTCCCACCCTCCCTGAGTCGGTGTCTGTACACACCCCGGTGAGGACAACGGCTCTGATGGTGTTTACGCTGCTGTTAATCATTTATGACGTCACATTCCACAGGGCAGGTGAATATTATTGACATTATTGAGCCCATTTTGTTAAAAAGACAGACTAAAGGTGCTCCTTCAATGAATCCATTAACTTATCCAGTGCACTTCCCTCTGTGATTTTGGAGCTAATCAGCCTCGTCTGGGTTTGGCACTGGTTTGCTTTTCACAATGTGTCGCTATGGGGTGAAGAGATTTGTTTTTTCTGTTAAGCACTCTTGACCATATTGGTACGATTTCCATAATGAAATAATACATAGGATCACATAGTGCGTAATTCACTCGTAAGCACAAAATAGTAGTTTTTATTCATCACCGCTTGCTGTACAGGTCATACTGTTCTAGGTGAGAGTAATTAATTTTTCTTAACCCGTAATTATATGTAATTCGAGCCAAACCACTTTCTTCAAATACCAGAAGATACAGTACTCTTTTAGATGTGTGTAGCTGTAATTATCTTTTCTGCGTTGAAGTTAAACTTCAAGAATAGTCTATTTATAACAAAGAGAAAAGAACTTGTATTTTAGTACAAATGTATCCTTTGAGGATGTTTAAAAGTACATTCAGAGCCAGACTGAACATTAGAATATTTATATTTAGTAGTTTTTCAAAGCCACCATGAAAATGTAAAATCTTGAAGTATTATTAATAAATATAAATATGGAAAATAGTGGTCTTCTGTAGAAACTTAAGGAATCCAAGAAGCAAACGGGAGAAATATGTGAATTCAGCCTGGAAAAGATGGCTTTTAGTTAAATGGTTGTTTTACTGAGCTTCCTCAAAGGATAAAGCAGATTCTGTCCATCCCTGTGGTCCTAGAGGCTGGCACAGTGCCTGGTATTAGGAAGGCCCTAGGCACATGTTTGATTTATGACTGGAGGGGTGGATAGATAGAAGGATGGAGGGATGGATGGAAGGATGGAGGAATGAAGGGGGGGATGGAGGAATGGAAGGATGGATGGAGGAATGGAAGTATGGATGGAGGGATGGGTGGAAGGATGGAGGGATGGAAGGATGGATGAAGGGATTGATGGAAGGATGGAGGGATGGATAGAGGGATGGAGGGATGGGGGATGGATGGAGGGACAGATGGGTGGATGGATGAATGGTGAATGAATAGATGGATGAGACAGACAGATGGTAGGATAGGTGGGTGAATAAATGTGAGACAGGAAAACCAGGAAAAGATATAAGATACAATGCACCTAAGTACTACGTGAAAATGATAAATAACCAGAGATGTGTGAAGGACTGTCCATAGTGTGCCTGTGGAAATGCTGGGGTTTGGGAGGCTGCTTCTGTTTGAAAGAGATTACCTGGTAGGTACAGATAGTGCTCTGCATGGTAAAAAGGAGAAAGATCTGTGTTTTAAAGGAACACAGTGACATTCTCAGATCAGCAGGAAGAAAAACAAGTCTGATGGGAGAGAGACACAGACATCAAAACACATAAAAAAGTGTGTTGTTCTTATGATTGCCAGTAAAGCTATTTTAAAAGCTGAACAGATTGACATTGGTAGGGCACTTTAAGAGACAGATACCAGGGCATTTTTTGAAATTCTAATATTACAGTAAAAGAAGTTGACTATTTTTAATCTAGCTATGATATATCTTGTCTTTAAATGGGAAGTATTTGTTTGAACAACGCTTCATGTTTTTAGAGCGAAGGAGATTAAAATTTTTAAAGAATCATTTTTTGTCTGTAATAACAAGCATAAAGCATTTTGCAGCAAAAATATAAGCATCCACAATAAACTATTTCTCATTAAAATATAATCTGGTAATTATATGTGGTAATTATTAGTAAAAACCTTCCAATAATATGACATACAATACATACGAGACATACGAGATAGCATCTAACATAACAATGGCAGCAGCGGTGGCACCATTCAGTAAGAACTCTGTGCTCAGATGCTGTAGGCCCTTGATACTGTCTGCGCAAGCCTTGAATTGCTTTCTGCTCTCAGGGAGTATGTGGGAAGTTAGAATAACAGTCAATAGCATCTCTTTTAGAGGAGTGAAATGTGTTAGATCTTCAGAGATTAATAAAGATCATATTATGGAGGGCTTTGAATGCTAAGCCCTAAAGTATGCATTTCAGCTTAGAGGCAGTATAAAACCATGGAAGGTTTCTGGAATATTAATAAATTGGAGGCAGTGGGCAAGGTGAGTCCAAGAGTAGGTAAAGAATTAGAGGATGAGATAGGTCCTAGATTTTGGTTTACAATTATACCAGAATGTGATGGCACCAGAAATATGAAATTTAACATCTTTGTTTCTTGAACTGCATGAGATGCATTTTTATAAAATGAATGAATTCATATAGTTTAAACAGATATAATTTTTTAAAGATTCATTTATTTGAAATAAATTTTAAATATCTGAGTTCATGTTGTAGCTCGTGTCCATTAAAATCACTTTCTTTGAAATTCTGCTTTTTCCATTTTGTCATTCCATCTACTTTCCTTCACCCAGTATGTCTAAACTATGACCTTTATATTTTTCCAACATTATTCTAGTCCACAAATACTTCACAGTCAAGTTGAACATTCAGACAGGTGTACCAATAATGACAAAACCGGGAATTCAGTGGTATTCTAGAGCTATCTACAAGGTACATTAGTGACATAGACACACTACTGTAATGAATTCATTGTTATAAAGTATACACTAGACTGAGAGTTCATGAAGCCATCTGTGTTTTGAAGGATGAACAGGGGCTTATCAAGTAGATGATTTAGAGAGAGATGAAGACAAATAAACAGTATAGGTTAAGCCAGAGGAAAAAAACAAGTTCCCATTTTGGAACAGTAAGAACTATGATATAGTTTGAGAATAGATAAACTTGAATGCATTGAAAAGGGATCTTACCACAGAAAGTCTAACAAACATTTCAAAAGAGTTTGAGCGTTATCCTGAAAATCATGACCTGCTATTAAATAATTTTAAGCATGGAAGTAATATAGTGAGATGGATGTTTAGAAAGATCACTCTGAAGATAGTTCTGCCCGTGGTCTGCCAGTCAGCGAGGGGTGGTCAGATGGGGGACGTCCCTAAAAAGGTGAGACCAGTGATGTGCATGCACTTCCTGCCATGGGAACGGGAAGTGTGGGTCCCTTTACGCTCCCAAGAAGGGCAGCCCTCCTCTGCGTCTGCGCCTCTGTGATTGAAAGCAGTAATCAGTGATACTGATGAAGGAAAGGAGCGGCAGGGGAGGAGCCTCACAGGTGCCCTCCACACCTCTCTCTACTGCAGCGTCCAGGCCGCCTGCGCTCCATGGCAACCGCCCATCCAGCCCTTGTCTGTGCTCCTACAGCCTACGCCTCTAAAACAATCCCTGGAAACTGTAGCGGTGATTGAAACTTTCGAAGTCCTCGATGACAATTGTGTGTAATCTTTTAAAATCTGTCACTTCAAAGAAGAAAAAAGACAAAAAAACCTCATGGTTTTCTAATAAAAATAGCGATGACTCTAGTTCACAGGTGGTTTACTTTTACAGGAGTCAGAAGGACGTTAACATTTTCATCTCACATAGGAGACGATGCATCTAGGAGTTGCACCCTGCGTCTAGGGAGCACAGAAGCAGAGGACTCAGTAGGAGAACGTGTCAACCTCTCCTTTTCTCTGGTTGTGAGAGCATCTTTTTATAAGAGAATGCAGCCAAAATCAAGAATGTAGGTGATCTGAACATTTGGTCTCATTCCGATGAATCTTAATTTGTTGGATTTGATATAGCATACTAAGGCACTGATTACAGAGAAACTGTACATGAATTCATCACAGAGACAAAATTAAAATGGCCAACACTTTTCTCCTAGTCAGTGTCATTAATAGACAATGTAAATCCTTGAAAATTTTGGGAGCTTGTCTGGGTTTTCCTGATGAAGATAGATTCCTAGATTTATGTCCCACTAATCCATGGTATCAGTGAGAGTAGAGGCCGTAAGGACTAAAATGTATTATTCAGAATGGTTTCTGAGGAAGGAATCCGAAATACTACTAAATAGCTAATTTCATTCTTTAAGGAGAAAGAAACATTTACTAAAAGACCAGCACAGCCAAACAAATGCTAAAATTTCTAGCGAGCACCTCCAGATATAGGTGAGATAAGTCATGTGGTAAGCAATAAAAATAAAGAATGAATGAACGAATCTACCTGTTGGATAACTGTAAAGTAAACCCAAATAGCTAAATAAAAATTTTTTTAAAATCATCCGAATGCGATGGTAGTACAATACCCAGCCATTTCCACAAAGTCTTCAGCTGTGTCTTAGCAGGACACTGGCAGTGTGGATTCAGACTCCCTTCCTCCCCTCCTCCCGCTGAATCAGAAACCCAGAAGCCCTCCTCACTCACAAAGCCCTTGGCTTTACCTGCGCAGGGAGAATTTCCATGAGCGTAACCACACCAGAATCTCACGAGGAGCTTGGGAGCGGCCCCGTCCTCTGGCTCCCACCTTCCCTGTGTCTGCCTGTCTAGCATCCCACCTTCCCTCGTACGTGTCCTGTGACTCACATTCCCAACCTCTCCTCGTTATCCCAAACCGTGGATCCCAGCATCCCACCTTCCCTCGCACGTGTCCTGTGACTCACATTGCCATCCCCTCCTCGTAATCCCAAACCGTGGATCCCAGCAACACCTCCTTTTTTGCTGCCTCCGAGTCTGGCCTGACAGGCAGATCTGCCATGTGAAACACTCAGACCACTTCTTAACTACCCACTCTTGAGTCCTATGAAATTTCTAATCATTGTGAGAAAATCCATTTCATCCATGTTTACTCCCCTTCAAATTTAGCTTTCCTGTGTGACCTGAAAACTGCCTATTTCCTGAAAATACTCCACTACGAGGTTTCACTTTTTCTCATCTTCCTTGTCTTGGTGGAGGAGAGGGGTCCAGCTGAATCATTGCCCCCAACGTTCTGTCTTATGTTTTTTTCTTTTATTCCCTCCATGGTTTATCCTGTCACCTGCTGTGTTCCAGGACTTATTTCCAGCTTGATGAATGACTTCCGGGCCTGGCTTATGTGTTCATTGCCCATCGTACCTTCTTTTCATCCTTGAGGACATTATCATCTGTCTCTGTGACTCATCTTATCCTAAGACCTCAGAATTCCTTGTCTTCTGTTTCTAATCTGAATCCACCTTCCCCACAACCCCACCACTTGTGAAGTGCAAGAATTCATATTCTTCAGGAGATGTAAATATACATGTGCAATGGCAAATACCTAGTGCCATTGTGAATAAGTGAAACAAAGAATCATTCATAGGGGGCTGTGGGAACACAAATGAAGGTCACCCAAGCCCTACTGGACGTGGAGAAAAGGATATCAAAAATCCACCCCTGGAGGTGGGGTAAAAGATAAATAGAAGTTGGCCAACAGACAAGCAACAGTTGTAGAATCTTCCAAACCCAAATCATTGATTTCATTATACTGTCCCGCTCACAGCCAAGCCCAGCAATCCATTCTCCGGCCAGTTTCAAGCAGGAACTTTATAAATTTTGAATACAGTTTCCAAAATTATTTTTATAAAAGTTAGACGGGATCCTCTTTAAATCTTCTAGTGTATGCCCAGTGTTCACAGGAAAATGTCTGTTCTTCACAATGTGGCCACCGGTTACATGTGTAGCCTCTTCGCTAATCACTCTCCACAGGGCTGCACCTCAAGATGGTTTGTCGTCTTCTGTTCCTTGCCTAGTTTTTCTGTCCCACATTCATCTTTTCCCATCATCCCTGGAAAATTTTTATATCCCCAAATCTAGCACAATTCTCAAGATAAACCTACTTTGATTTTTGGAACGGCTGTTAGAAATGTCACTAGATGATCTTATTTGCAAAGCAGAAATAGAGACACAGACGTAGAGAACAAATGTATGCATACCAAGGGGAAAAGGGTTGTTGGTGGGATGAACTGGGAGATTGGGATTGATACATGTACACTATTGATACTATGTATAAAATAGATAACTAATGAGAACCTACTGTATAGCACAGGGAGCTCTACTCAGTGCTCTTTGGTGACCTAAATGGGAAGGAAATCCAAAAAAGAGGGGATATATGTATACATATAGCTGATTCACTTTGCTGTACAGTAGAAACTAATACAACATTGTAAAGCAACTATACTCCAATAAAAATTTTAAAAATAAAATAAAACAGTTGATTAAAAAAAAAAAAAAAGAACAGGGTAAGGAGTAAAAATAAATCATAATCCAATCCAAAACCAAAAAAAAAGAAATGTTGCTAGAAGAGGTCTTAGTCATCCCTTCCAGCTGTCTTCCTGCCCGGGGTCTCCATTGAATTAAGGGAGTAGAACTAGAGTCCAGCTCCTCCACCTCCAACCGGAGGTCTTGTCTCCATGGTGCGCTGCCTCCATATGTTCGTTCTCCACGAGTGGTCATTACTGATTCTACCCGTTCTGTAGTATTGCTGCCTATAACTCTCTGGGAGTTTCATTTTGGAACCCAAGTTTGCATGAATTTTGCTTTGGGGATTGAGTTTCCTGCAGTGAGTTGCATACCACAGTCGACAATGAACAGAAAGATGACGTGCTCCCTCCTTCCCAAAGCCTGCCTCACAGCTTTGCTCTGTGGTGCTCGCAGACAGTACCAACTGTTCTTCCTGTTGACTGCCAAAATCAGTCAGCAGTTGGGAAGAAAAAAAAAAAAAAAACTCTATGAATTATGGAAAATAACTAGGGAGAGAGAATGGCACTACAATGGGGGGGGAAAGTGACAATTCTCTGTGGCCACCCATTCAAGTGCCTGCCTCAAATCTCAACCAATTTAAAGAACACTAAATGAAGAAGGACATCTAGTCAACCAGGGGCCTGTGAAACAGGAGAGCGGTTGAGGGCTTGTCCTGTCCATCCAAGTGGCTAGCCCGACTGCCATAATGCAAGATCTGAGTCTCAGTCTCTTGCAAAACTGCATGCTTCATTAAGACGACAAATCTTGGCTAAGGGGAGAGCTACATAAGATGGGAAGTGACAAAATATGTTCGGAGTAAACCCCGTTTCCATGTGAAAAGCTTCATAAGCTACCTCTGGCCAAAGCACTCTAATGGCAAGTCTGACCCGTCAGCCTTTTTGGTACCTCATGGTGTGTATAAATGTGCCAGCTTCGGGTGTCCCTTTGACGTCTGACACAGGCTGCGGTGGTAAGGGGTGGTGTCAGCATTTTAGTGTCCGCGGCCCATGCTTGGGAGCACATGTGTTGGTCTCTCATCTTCATGGTGTTTGTCTCAAGTGCTAAGAAGATGACTATGAACATATCACAAGGTTTGCCTGAGCTGTATTTTTTCCGTATCTAACAGGATATCAGGATATCTCTGCTCCCCCTGAGAGACTCTGAGCATTTCCATTGTGAAGGGCATTTCTTACCCCTACCACAGTTCTGTGAATTCTTAGAAAATAAGCACAACACACCAGAAAATGATTTTGAAAACGCATGGTTATGGCTTATTGTTATGTGTTTTTCAGAATTTTCTTTGGCAGCTCTTCTCATCAATAGCGGAACATTTGGACTGGCTTGCATACCACCAGAGCTTTAAGTAGAAACTGATTCGGTAACATGCTGAAATTCCTTTTTTAAAATTCTAGACAAGGATGTTCATTGTATAGCTACTGTTTAGGCAGGCATCTAGCAGATTACTGCTCAGAGATGACGATGTGAAGACTTTTTACTTTTGTGCTGCGGTTCTATCATTGCAGTTGTATAAACATTTGATTTATAATAACATATGGTGTAGTCAAAAAAAAAATCATTGAAATGAAACAGTTTTGTGCATCACGTTTAAGTTGTTTTTGTTTTTGGTCTTTTTGTTTGTTCACTTTTCCTTTTTCACAGACTCAACCTCCCTGCTTTGAGTTGCGGGAAGAAAAGGATCATAAAATAAAGATAAGGGTTTAGCTCTGGGATTTGGGAATTCATTCATGGGAACGGTTGTATCTTCCAATAAAGAGTCAAGGCCCGTGTTTTCCCTTTGCGCTGCAGGGGGCAACCACGACAGCTGTGGTGTATGGGTATTTGCAAACGTTAGTGACAATGTATGCACACAGCAAACATACTTATTAGACCAAAAGCTTGGGGATTCTGACAAAATGTAAAAGTGTTACAAGAATATGGAAGACGTACTGGAATTACTTTTGTTCGCTTTGCTTCTTCTAATCCTTTTCTGGAAAAACCTCTTGCCTGATTATTTTCCCGTTGTTATTTTGGCATCTTCATGCTGTTAAATGTTTCCCTGCTGTTTGCGTTTTAGATTGGTGTTCGAAAAGTATTTCTGAAATACTGGCATGCCAACCAGCTAAATGATTTGTGCCTACAGCTGCAGAGAAAAATTATCACCTGCCAAAAAGGTAACAGTTACACACTTCACAGTAACAGTTCAGTGACATTTCTGAACTTTGATGAGTCGGAAAATACAAAATCAGTTAGTGAACCCCCACGTTTAAATGTTAAGGGAACCTACATTATAGTGGACCCTGCCATGGCTCTATGCCCATCCATCCCATGGCGCTACCTTCAGGCAAATAAATAGATTTCAGGGGTTTCAGAAGCACTGTAGCTAAGTTTGCTATTTACTTGTCTCTAGATCAGAGTATGCAGACACAGCTCATGCTTTATTTCATGATCATTCTATCTGTAATTCTGCATCAAATTTTCACCTAAGTCATAATTTGGAAGAGGGGATATACATACCTTGTAATTTATGCATCCCTCACCTTGAAAATATTCATGCTCGCTGATCCTCCAAGAAGCACAGGACAAGAAGAGTGTGCCTTTGAACCCACAGTGGGAAAAAAAAAACAACCCATGTGACACTTGGGTGCAGCTCTGGAGCCAGATTCCTAGGCCACGCCAGTCAGCGCCCTTGGTATGCTAGAGTTTGGAGGACTGCCACAGCCAATTAGCCAAACCACCTTTTAAGTAATTCCATGTATGCCTTGGATAAATGCTTGACTATTTTTCCTCTGTGAAGGGATAATAATATTTGGACTGTTATCTTTGATAGCAGATAGCATCTATTTCATGTTAACTTTGAGAGTCCATTTAGAATTGTTTTTTTCTATCAAAACCCAAGTGACCGTCGAAAATAGGTACATTTTAAAAATCATAACTATATCTCACATGAAACATACATACTTAATAGATTTTTAATTTTAATTTGCTTAATAGTTTAATTGTATTATATATCTCTAAAGAAAGGTAAAAAGGGGAGAAATTAATCTACAGGCTAACTTTTGGTGGAAGCAGCCGTGATGAGCTTAGCTCTGTAATGTATCTGAAACTATTAAGAACAAGTGCATCTCAGAGAACGCGGAAAACTGCCTTATCCTGTTCAAGCCTCTGTCTATGCGAGCCCCTGGGGGATTCCTTCAGGCACACCCCTGGCTGAAATCTCTGACGGGTCCCATCGTTTTCTGACGATAAAAAGTCCTGCCATATGCTAGTTCCTCAAACAGACTCGGTTCAGAATTTAGCAAGTCCCGTCCACGTGAAGGTCAAAAGTCAGAATCTCATTCCAAGTTAAATCGTCCCTCTCGGCTCCCACCTGGGGTGGGAGCCGAGAGGGACGATTTAACTTGGAATGAGATTCTGACTTTTGACCTTCTTGAGAGGGACGATTTAACTTGGAATGAGATTCTGACTTTTGACCTTCTTAGGTGCCCTCCGGGGGGGGGGAGGGAATAAGTAAGGGGACAGGGCCGCCCCTCAGTCCGACCCACACCCATGTGACCTGGCCTGGGGTTTCTCTGGCCAGCAGGCAGGCAGGGGTTAACAGGCTCTCTGCATATGTGGGCTCCTTTCAGCCCTCACCTGTGCTACCCACCTGGGAACCGCGAAATCTCTCCTTTGGACGTCACCTGGAGGTCCCCATTGACACTGCCTGTGGGCCTGGGCGCTCTCCAAGAGGAAGTCTCTTTAAATGACTCCTGGCAGGCATCTGTGTCTTGATAAACGAGGTCTGGTGGCCAAGAAGCACAGTTGGGGACCCTGACAAATGAGCCTCTCCCCGTAGAGCCGCCCTGCATTCAGCCCCTGGCAGCGTCGGCCTCCCAGGCCACCGTGTCCTCCAAACTCCAGACCATGTGGCAGGTTCTCTGGCTGGTCCCCTGAGGCCACTTTCACCAGCGTGGTGTTCAGGGGCGGTGGCGGGGTGTCTCGGGTGAGGGAGGATCTATGCAATCCTCGCTTCTCTCTGGGTTAGGGTACTCTGGCCTTCTCTGTCACTCATCAGTGTAGGAAAGGGCTGGGCTCACAAGTCTCCTTTTGACTGTTCCCTTTGCAATTCCTTTCTGCGTGGTCAGTCCAGGCATGCCCTGGGAGCTGGTTAGAAATGCAGAGTCTCAGGCCCTGCCCCAGAACTCCTGAATCAGAATCTGCATTTGCAGCCGCAGGCTGAAAGTGGGATGGGGAGAGTCCCCTTTACAAGACCACTGCTCTACCCACCCTGGGCTGTGGAGCCAACCGAGAATTCCATTTAAGACCGCGTTATACATACATGGAGCGGGGTATTGCTTTCTCCTGGAAATTTTCCTACATGTAATTAGAAGGCTGCGTACCCTGTCTTCCATCAGGGGTGCCCGCTAGTAATGTCTCCTCTGGTTGGTTACAAATGTTAAGTCGCTGTGCCCTATGGACCTGACACAGAAGAAATTAGCAGAACTGTAGTTCTTTCTTCACCTCTAATGATAAAAATTGAGAATGGTTTTTAAAAAGTGGATAAAACCCACAATTTCCTATTGCATAAATGAAATAATGCCTGTAAAGGCATTTTTTTTTTTTAAATTACAGGCTCTTAAATGCAAAGCATTAATTATTGATTTTTATTTTTACATCTCTTAGAATCATTGCTTCAGTCCTTTTTGCTAGTGTGAAATTCACTCAGAATTTATATCATCTGGAGTCATTTCCAGTTTTTCAAGAGTTCTCATTTTTTTCTTTGTAAATATTGGGTGGCAGAACGCTGTAGTTACAGCTCAGTCTTAAATTTAATCATTTCAATTTCAAATTATTCCCAACAGAAGTTTCCGTCTGACTATATACCTTCATTTTATCCTGCATGAAATTTTCGGAAAGAGACAAGTATTAATTATCTATTTGTGCCAAATTTATTTGTATTAATTGTCTCTTAGTAAAGGTACCATGTTTTAGCAACTAGTATTAATTTTTTTTTAAATTTTCGAAGATTGCTAGTGCAAAGTGTGAGAAAACAGGGTCTGGACACAGGACAGTGGATTCCCAGGTCTACGTGGATCCAATGAATAGTCCTGCTGTAGTTGGAGGTCAGAAGTCTGGCTTGTCCTCATTAATCTTCCCTTTATTCCAAGAGATTAAACATCTTAAATATACCCTCCCATTGTCAATGTCTAGATTTTTTTTAATGTAAGAGGAATGAGCGAATGAACAGAGAACAGGCCTTCTGCTTCTCTCTCTCGCTGTGCCTGTCACATGGCTAAAATTTCTACATTTTATTCCGCATTTTTGATTCCCGGGAGTCTGATTGTACCTTTAGCTGTTTAATTTTTTTCTCTTTTAGGTTAGTTCAGCATGACTGTTTTTACAGTTATCTTAATACACTGCATTCCAAAGTAACTAAACACTTAGTACTGCCATCTGAGAAAAAGCCTTGAGCATTTTAGACGTCTGCATATTATTTGCCTCTGAAGCCATAATTGTGGAAAGTTGTGTTCGCCTTTCCATCTTCTAATCGAGTAAAGGCATCTAAGTGAATATCCCAAACATATATAGATACCCACACATTTATTCTCCTATAGCCAGGGAATATTTTAAAACACTTAATATTGTATAGGATGATCCCCCTTACAGAGGAGAATAAAGTGTCTTTGTTACCCACACTGGTTTTCCCTACAATTATAGCTCTTCCTATAATCCAAACAACTCCTTCTAACCATAGAAACTTAGAATGAGAAGGGACGCATCCTAGCATCAAATCAGAATTGCTGCCCCTCATCTGTCAGCGCATCCCTGAGCAGGGGCCATCCTGTTTCTTGAACTTGCCTGGGTACCGGGAGCTGACTCTCTCCCGTGAGATGCCAGATCTGTTTACAGCCTGTGCTCATTGTTACCTGCACCTTCCCTGTTGTGATCTGCTCTCTGGAGAGCTACAGATCGCATCTACGTGGCTGGAAGGTAGAGTTTGGCCTCATAGGGGCAGAGATCTGAATCCCCGCTCTACCGTTCATTGGTTGTGTTTACCTGGAGGAATCTTCTCAGCCTCACTGAGCTTCTCTTTCTTTGGGTACAAAATGGAGATACTGGTACATGAATGACCATCGAGTTTGGGCACTGAAAGATGGGTTGGAGCGCCTAGCACATGGCAGTGCCTTTACACGGTGGGCGTGACTTTTATTTTCAAGTCTTACGTTTGTTACTGACACATAAGTGATTCCAAAGTGTGTTCATCCACCTGTTTCCCCCAATTCTTACACGTTTTTCTAGCCCTGCTTCCCCAGAAGGCGGAAGGATCACCCATATTTCTACACAATCTCTTCCCAGAGCCTTAAATGCAGTGTTAGTTTTTCTAGGCGTTAAGTCACAATCCTGTTAACAATATGTGCATGGTTTTCAAAGACTACATCCGTGAGCCTCAGACGTTTCTGTTATAATCTGATATAAAAGAACGTGATTGGTGCATCCCCAAAACGGTCTGATGAGAGCCACACCCAAGAATTCTCTGGGCTTCGGACTTAGTTCTTTCCATCAGTGTTCAGCCTGTGTTACCACCGGAAGGAGGGAAGCTTTCTTAGACTATTACCTGCACGATCTCATTCAGGGTGAGGATTTTTGCCTCCACTGTTACCATTACTGAATGTAGATATCTTTTTTAATATAAGATTAGAATGTTTTAGTAAAGTCCTAGACTGGGTTAAATATATTTTATTTTAGAGCTGCTCCAACATAATGTATTTGGACTTGTTGATGTACATCTGGGTTTTTTGCTTTTGCTCCTCTCATTGACCCATCATTGTGTTCTTTTACTGAAGTTATCAGAGGATTTTTAGCACGCCAGCACTTGCATCAGAAAAGGAGCATTAGGCAGCAAGAGGTCACATCCATCAACAGCTTCCTGCAGATTACAGAGGACCTGGGGCTTAAGACCTATGATGCCCTGGTCGTTCAGAACGCCTCGGACATTGCCCGCGAGAATGACCGGCTCCGGAACGTAGTGAATGCTACTTACCACAAAGAGAAGTTGGAGGCCAGGAACAAGCAAGAGGAAGGAACCAAAAGGTAAAGGCAGATAGTGCGCAACTTCAGTGACCTACGTGATTGATCCTGGGGCGTCAAGAAAATGCCAATAGTCCTTGACGCAAAGTTCCATCACTCATGACCGTAGGGAGAGGAACAGGCACGTATGCATGCGCAGTGCGTTAACGTGAAACCTCCTGACATCTGAAAGGATGCTTTTCCTGGGCTTTCCTTCCACAAAATAGATGCCCCACGTGTTAGTTTAGGTCCCATGAAATCATTGCTTCACCTACCGTGCTTGCGTCACTGACCATCTCAAGCACAAAGTTTTAAGGCATCTAATCTTTCCGTCTTAGCAAAGATAGATAGCTTGGCTCTCTACATCTTTATGCAAGTGTCACGTATATGAATAAGGCTGACTCCTAGAAACGTCTGAAAACCTGACCCCCAAAATGGAGAAGACACTCTAAAAACACAAAAGCAGTGAAATCAATGAATGGGTTGCCTGTATTATATTTCCCTTAGGAAACTGTCACATCTTCTTTGCCAAAAAGGAAAGCTCTGGGGAAAGATCTGTATTTTAAAGTTCACGTTGGATGCTGAGCTTGAAATAGACATGTGAAGAAAACTAAGTCCTTCTCCACTTTACCACTCTTGTCTCTCTGTGACAGACGAGGACACCCGTGATTTACCATCCTCCCTGGGTCTTTCCATCCTAATTTGCTGTCAGGGAGATGTTTGTTTTTCCAGAGGAACTTAGTAATATCTAGTTGTTTGTCACCGAAAATGACCCCCCTTCGCCTTGACTGCGATGTCGAATGATTTTTTATTAAAGTGGAAGTGGTAGTGTGTCTCTCACTAATTAGCCTCAAATATCTCAGTGATTAAATACTGAAAAAATTCCCTTTGTACGGAAAACTGTAATTAAACATTACAGGGAAAACAAATTATCCACTGAGTGCCATGCTTTCATCTTCAGCTAGTTCATTTCCTATATGGGCGTCTGGCTCTGCCTGGCAGTAGATCCCAGCTCTGTTGGTGCTCTGCCACACAAAGATATAATTATAAAAACAAATGCTCGGAGACTCCTGGTAAAATGAATGCATTGGCATCTCCCTGGCACATGATTACATTGACATGTGAAGCCAGAAGGAATTTTTTTTAACCAGATAACTATTAATTTTATATGACTTCCAGAATAATATTTATTATTTTCTCTGCTGGAGCTAAACAGCCACCCCAATTTCTCAATTTCATTAGGTATTCATTTGCCTGATATAAAATTAAGTGAAGAAGTATTTGTCTATTTATTTATTGAATACCAGCAGTTCACTTGGCATTGGGCAACCGGATGGAATAACAGAAGAAAAATAACAATCCTGCACATAATTAAATAATTGCTGATGGAATTTAAATGGCAAGGGAAAGAGAGAGAGAGAGAAACAGGGAAAATGAAAATCTTTGATGGTTTTAAGTAAAGCATCTACTCTTTTGCAAGGGCAAACAGAGATAACTCCCAGCATCTGATGCATCAGTAACTCTCTATTAAGATGGATTTCCCAGAAATTATCATTCAGATTGAAATTCTGGTTTTTAGATTTGCTTAATAATCAGGGTGTGAAAACTTCACTCAGCGAATGCCTGGTAGCAAATGTGGCACTCCTTAAGACGTCTTGGGTTCCGGTGAGGTTTTTTTCTAAGGTAATAATGATGAGGCTCGAACGTGCTTATTTATCATGAAGCAGGGGCTGGCGGGATGAAGCGGCTTCCTCTGGATGCGCCGGATACCAGAGCGCTGCACGCAGCCTCCGGCCTCGGCGGGAAGGCTGTTTACCAAAGAGCCGTGATTATGTCTGCTTGAGCCAGTTCATTGTTGCCATCTGAATAATGCATCTGGGTCTCTCTGGCGGGGCTGTTTGTGTTTGTTTCCCACACACACACCCAGAGCTGAAGACAAGGGTGGACCCAGGCGCCTCCACTGCAGCTCCGTCCCGGTCCCCATGGCGGTAGACAGCCTGGTCCAGTCCCAGGCTGGCCCATCCACCCCGTCTCCTCCTCTGCACTCGGTGCTCAGCCTGGATGACAGCAGCGGCCTCCCGTCACCACGGAAACAGCCTCCGCCCAAGCCAAAGAGGGACCCCACCACGCGGCTGAGCGCCTCCTATGAGGCCGTGAGCGCCTGCCTGTGGGCTGTCACCAAGGACTCCTCCAGTGAAGGTTAGCCTCGGGGAAGGGGGACCCCGACCCCTGTTGGGTTGTTGATGCTTGACTTCCGGTCTTTGAGTGCGCGGCGGCAGTACTTTGCTCTAATATATTTTTGGTAGAATTAAATCCATTGTTGGCTTGCCAGGGGGCCCCCCTTTTTTTGAAAATTTTTATTTATTGATTTTTGGCTGCGTTGGGTCTTCGTTGCTGCACGCGGGCTTTCTCTAGTTGCGGCGAGCGGGCTTCTCATTGTGGTGGCTTCTCTTGTTGCAGAGCATGGGCTATAGGCACGCGGGCTCAGTAGTTGTGGCACGTGGGCTCAGTAGTTGTGGCTCACGGGCTCAGTAGTTGTGGCTCAAAGGCTCTAGAGTGCAGGCTCAGTAGTTGTGGCACACAGGCTTAGTTGCTCCGCAGCATGTGGGATCTTCCCGGACCACGGCTCGAACTTGTGTCCCCTACGTTGGCAGGCAGATTCTTAACCACTGCGCCACCAGGGAAGCCCACCAGGGAAGCCCACCAGGGGCCCTTTAATCATTAAACATAGATAATATTAATTCAAATCTCTAAGCCTCTTAGGGAAAAGCTAGTTATATATCATTTCCTTAACTCCTCTCCTGACTTCCACATTGAATGAGGAGCCTCAAACCAGAACAATTCAGAAAGTCGGTCGCTCATCCATGTAAACTTTTGCAAATTAAAAAACTAAAAAGATTCATCTGGCTTCCCTATTATCACAACTTAATTAAAAATTAAGCCTGCTTTATCACCACACAGTAAAGTGAAACGATTCATGCAGAGGAGAATCATGACTCAGGAAAATTCAGTGAGTGAAACTTTGGGGACTAGACAACAAAGGTTTCTGCATCGGTGGTCTAGACATATTTATGCAAAACCACAGTTTATTCTCAATTAATTCTCTCATAGATTAGTTCATGTGATATTATTGCTTAATTTTTAATTTTTAGAATTGTGAAAAGCAGAGGAAGTCCTTCTTTGCGGAACATTTACTAACTTCACAGATTTTACTTATCACCCGTGGAGTACGAGGCCCTATTCTAGGCCCAGGAAGGTACACGATAAATAAAACAAACAAAGTTATCTTCCCCCATGGGGTTGGCATTCTAGTGGGGAAGACAGATGGTAAACACAATAAACAAATAAATACACAGAATATTTTAGACGATCCTGGCTGCAGAGGGAAATAGAGTAAGAGGTGGTGATGCAGGGGGAAATTCTAAATGAGATGACAGCGTGGGTTTCGCTAGAAAATATCACGTGAACAGAGGAAGGAGCACAATTTCTTTGGTAAATAAACGAGGCAAAAATGCAAAAGCACAGCAAAGCCATAAGCTCCTCTTTGGGAAGAGACAGCTGACACCAAGGAGGCAGCGGGCAGACCAGGGGCCGGAGGCCCGCGGCAATGAGTCGACCCTAGTAATCTTCAAAGATGCTCTTCACTGGTTGCTTTAGAAACAGTAGATCTTCGGGAGAATGTTTTTAAGAATTGCTGTTGTCATGTATGAGTCATGTTACAGTAATGCTTAGATGGTGATGTAGCAGAAATTCATTACTTTGGGGAGAAGAGGACAAGTGTGTGTTTTTAGCATCATGGTAACAAGGCAAATAAAAACATTAGAGAAACCATCTGGAGGAGAGTCTTCAGGTGGATGCAGACGTGAACACAGATGGAAAGCAAAGGCCCTCCAAAGAAAGAAGCCGTTCTTCTGTTCTCCCCAGTGTATGACACAAACTAGAAGAGGCTTATAGTCTAGGCAAGTCATAAATACTCTCCCTGAGAAGGTAGGCCAGGTCCCATTTCCACCATTATTACTTGTAGATTTCTGTAGTGGATTTACGGTGCAGATCTCTGTGTTGAAATAAGAAGATTTGGGGGGGCATATTGGGAAAGGTAGAGTAGCGTCTAAAAGGATAAGCCTAATGAGATGGGAAAATGTGAAATAAAGACTCAAGACAGCATCAGAAATTGAAAAAAAAAAACAATATGAAGCAAGATTGTATATAAGATGTACAGCAATGTATATAAGATACAATGTATATAAGATGGAGCCCCGTCCAAATTTGAACACCACCGATAAACTATAAATTTGGATAAGCAGGCCTCAAAATAGCCTGTGAAGCCTAAAAATGCTTTCTCTTCGTGGGCACGTGAAAAGTCTACCTGCCCTGGAGTTGAGATTTTGGAAGAGTCGGGTGCCAGCTCATCACATAGTTGAGAAAGGGGGTAAAATATTGAGAATAGAATTGAGTTCTCTCATCTGGGCAGGAACAGAAGAGGTCAATTTAAAAAATCACTCAAGAACCACAGGAGATAAAAATATACATAAAAGCAAATGACAGGAAAAAAAGATTAATGAAGAGGAAGCAAGAAAGACCCCAGGTGTAAAACTCTGACATTCCCACTGCTGCGAGGAATCACAAGGCCCTTAAGGCTGGCTGTTTAAAATACATGATGTGATATCATCAGACTTGCAAGACGTTTATATAAATTATAGGTTCTTGGAACCTAATTTCAGCTCACATGTGG
Source organism: Eschrichtius robustus (assembly GCF_028021215.1). NCBI lineage: Eukaryota > Metazoa > Chordata > Mammalia > Artiodactyla > Eschrichtiidae > Eschrichtius > Eschrichtius robustus. Next base: position 78,687,960 of record NC_090841.1, read on the forward strand.
CTCTAAGATGCTTTGGGTGTCTCCCCACTGAGGCCCACCCCGGGGGAACTCATGTTTTGGAGGCTTGTGACAGGGCCGGTCAATAAATCGGTTCCTTCTTTACTATCCACATGGTTGGTTCTTTCTTACAACACATGATTCCTAATCCTGATGGCTTGACAGCCACCTCCGCATCTCCTGCAGCTAAAGGTGAATTCCTGTGTTCAGGAATGTGCTTTAAATGGGTCTTTAAGGATAAGAAAGTTAACCTGACTGATTGGATAGAGGAGGTGTGCTGGGGGGTTTTGGTAGCCGTAGGACTGAGGCTTAGTCATTCAGATCAGCAGTGCCCTGGATTTCTAATAAACCATCCATCAGCAGTGGCTCTGGTCACCTTTATGTCATAATGACAGGAGCTGAAGGTGTCCAGAAAGTCGCCACTAACCACTTGTGGCTATTTAAGTTTAAAATAATTACAATTAAATAAAGTTTAAAATTCAGTTCCTCAGTCATTAGTGCCAAGGACTCAACAGCTGCAGGTGTGGAATTTCCCATCATCACAGAAAATTCTATCAGACAGCACTAATTCTTTTTTAATTGGAGTATAGTTGATTTACAATGCTGTGTTAGTTTCAGGTGTACAGCAAAGTGAATCAGTTATACATATACATATATCCACCCTTTTTTAGATTCTTTTCCCATATAGGTCATTACAGAACATTAAGTAGAGTTCCCTGTGCTATACAGTAGGTGCTTATTAGTTATCTATTTATATATAGTAGTGTAGATATGTCAATTCCAATCTCCCAATTTATCCCTGCCCCCCCTGACCCCCTTGGTAACCGTAAGTTTGATTTCTGCATCTGTAACTCTATTTCTGTTTTGTAGATAAGTTCATTTGTACCCCTTTTTTAGATTCCACGTATACGTGATATCATATGAGGTTTGTCTTTCTCTGTCTGACAATTCACTCAGTATGACAATCTCTAGGTCCATCCATGTTGCTGCAAATGGCATTATAGACAGCACTGATTTTAAATTCATGTTCTCACCACGGGGGCAAGACTGAGTTTTTTACACCTGGTGATACGTCACACAATTATCCTTCTTCTGCGTAAGATGGGAAGGAAACCTGATCACTGCATGAAGTGCTCTGTGAACACTGTTCATAAGAATAAGACCACAAATCAAGTTCAAGACCTTTTCTTTTACAAATAAAGCTGCTAGTCAATTCAGAAGGTTATAGAGTGAAAAGAGATCTGTTTGGAGAATGAAGGCCAAGAGGCAACACCTTTTATGCCCAATCCTGTTCTTATTAACACGTGCCTCTCCTAGAGGTTTTCATCCAGCGTACACGGTCATAGTGAAGAGAGGCCGGCCAGAGAGCTCGTTTTTCTTCTCTACCTTTGTGCCTGAAAAGCTGGAAACAATTTTATGGGCCAGTAAATTTTAACACTTGTTTGCAAACTGTTAACAAGCGACAGCCAACTATTCGAAAGTATGATTTTTAAAAGTTTGGGGTTGCTTTTTGCAAACAGAGACTAGGAAAGGAAGAACTGGGCCGCGACTTCACTGCTTCTTTGCAGGGAAGCTCTCAGCTGAGAGCTTTTCTGAAGAGCTGAGTTTCTAAACGCAATGTGACGGCTTTCTCCCCAACACAGTGACACCTGGATGGTGAAATAGCACAAGACAGGTTTCTGGGGGGCAGCTCTAGGCGCCACCACTTAAGCCCGGTGATGTGAGATGCACACGCAGCCTCCCTCAGTCTCCAGCCATCCGCTCCTTGGAAATAACACCTGAGGAATCCGTATTTCTTAGAATTGCTGTACAACTCCCTTTGCAACAAAACACAGTTTATATGTATAGGTACGAGAATGGTTCAGCTGTGTGGCTTAATTTGGAAATAGCGTTACATTTCTTTCTCTTTTTTATTGTCTTGTTTATGAATTTTTTCTAGACTAGCACTTGACACCCAGTAAGCACTCAATAAATACTTATTGAACAAATAAATCAATATAATAGAAAAATATTTCTTTGTGCTGCTTTCATGAAAGCAGAATTAGCTTCTTATCAGTAAATCAAAATGAGCACACTTTGGCAAGGTTCAACATGTAACCCTTGAGATTTGTCAGACTTGGTTTGTCAGCATTATTTTTAGCAGAATCCCCTTTATAATATTTTTTTCTATTACCTGAAATTTGATGAAAATTAGGTCCTCCGTGAACGCTGCCCTGAGAATGTGTGACAGGGCATAACAGGAGAACATAATTATGTTTCACAACTTATGGCTCATTTGTCCATTCAACACATGTTAATTCAGCGTATTCCACGAGCCTGGCCCCTCCCCCCGGGCCTTGGAGACCAGTGGGCTAGGAAAATGGGCAAACAAATTATGAGAGAGGCAGAGTAACAGCAAGGGCGCCGAAAAGCACGGAGCAAGAGGGGCTAACCCTCAGTGGGACCTGTGGAAGGGTCGAGAAGGACATTTAAGAGGCCTTCCGCACGTGGAGGGCAGTCAGTGGGGAAAGATGGGGCGAGAGCAAAGGTAACCAATTCATCCCTCAAAAAAATGACCTAGCAAGGTTGTAATCTATCGCAGCTCAGTAGAAGCCCTTCTTGTCCAGTTTGTAAGCTGGCTGTAAATCGATAGTGACCTCACTTAAGTATGCAACAGGCCCACCAGCCAGGGAGCTGGCTTTATCCAGGCATCCTTCATGTCTTAGGTCCTGAGCAAGGCACACAGTTTGCTCTGAAACTGGGCAAAATCACACTGGGAGAGTTGGAAAACAGAGGATAACAACACACACAGATAATACAGGTATTTTCTTGATGAACGATCTTCTCATTTCTTTTTTCTCATAGATTTAATATGTAGGCATCTTATTCTCGGTGAGAATGGGGCCAAATAACTTGTGTCTTGAGGCAAAGTCACCGACATGCCTTAGCAAAATACTCAAAGGGAAACTATTTTGTACAAGAAAATGTTTACCTCCCAACAGAATCTAAAAATGACACAAGTCCCTAGATCACTGCACAGTAACTCAGGTAAGAGTCAAGTTTAAGAAAAAATGAGAGGGCTTGAGAATGTGGGATTTATCCCTTAAGTTACTGTTAGGACACTAAGACTTGTCCTCGAGGTGATCTGTAACCATGAAATGTCTCCCTGATCCCATCTCACTTTTACCCATAAATCCGAGGACTAGAAAAATTGTTAAGAAAACTCTTAATATAAATTCACTCTTAACAGCCCTTAAATCCTTATTTGCAAATGAACAATTAGCAAGGACTTGTGTGGACACACACACACACACACACGCAAAGGAATAACCATAAAACCAAATTAGAGTCTTAATTCTCTAACTGTGGTATTCTAATTTCAGTTTATGAAGAATGAAGCTTTCCAGTTCCCGCCCCAGATATTCTAATTTGGTAGCTACAGACTAGGACAGGCACCGTGCTCCTTACATCCTCAGTAAAGCACCCCAGGTGACCTGATATTGATGGACTGCAGACCACGCCCTACAGAACCCTGTTCTATGACTCATGACTGATTTCTGGTTCTGTAGTAATAATATGATGTTGATGGTAACAGCTGACACTTACAAGTGTTTATCATGTGACAAGCACTATGCTAAGTATCTTCAACCTTTAGAACTACCTGATGGCGTGAGACTGTCACTGTGACCCCGCTGTAGATGAGGATGTGGAGTCAGGGAGCAGTGGTGTATCCTGTCCCATGCTACACACCCAAGCAGTCCGATTCCAGAGGCCAGTCTCTCAGCTGCCTCCTGACAACCCAGGCTACTTTTATTTATCATCGTTTAATTCAAAAAAGCTTTCCTCTGCATCTAAAGCACACCTTGAGGGAATATCATATCAGCTATCTATTGTTGCTTACCAACTCCTCCAAAACTTGGATATTTAAATAAAATACGATTATTTTATTACTGTCTCGGGTTCTGGGTGTCAGCTGGGCTCATCTGTGTGTCTGTCCCTCAGGGTCCTCCATGAAGCTGCACGTGGTGGCTGGAATCACCTGAAAGCTGGTCACTTGCAATGCCTGGTGCCCATAGATGTCTAAGGACTGGGACTGCTTGCCCATCTCTGTGTCTAGGTGGTCCCTCCACCCGGTTTGTGCAGCCTGGCAGCTTCAGGGTAGCTGGACTTCTTAGGTGGACAATCAGTGTGTCCCCGGTGCCTGCTCCAGGAAAGAGAACGCCGGGTGGTCACTCTCTTACCTTTGATGAGCAGCCTTGGAAGCCACACAGCACCACTTCCACCACTGCCACCAGACAGTCTCAAAGGCGCCTCCAGGTTGAGGAAGGTGAAATAGACTCGAACTCTTGATAGGACTGGGAAAACTATCGTGGCCAATTTTTGGAAAATACAGGCTGCCTCAATCCATCCTCTGGACAAAACAATTCACATCCCTCCCACGTGCAAGATGCACTCACCCCTCTCCCATGCTCCCCAGAGCCTTATCCCATCATCACATCAGGCTCAGGTCCAAGCCCCAAATCCCACCATCTAAATCAGGTCCAGGTATCCTGGCTGCTCAGGTAAGGCTCCTTAGGTGGGCAGCTCCTCCAGCACCGTCCCTAACTATCGAAGACAAGTTGCCTGTTCTCCACACAACTAACGTGTTGCTTGTGCCTTGGTTAGGATTTAGTCCTGGTGCCCGGAAATTATTTTCTTTTTTCTTATTTTTAATATTTTAATGAGATTCTTGTCTGCTTACATTCTTTTTATGTATGTATGTATGTATGTATGTATGGCTGTGTTGGGTCTTCGTTTCTGTGCGAGGGCTTTCTCTAGTTGCGGCAAGTGGGGACCACTCTTCATCGCGGTGCGCGGGCCTCTCACCATCGCGGCCTCTCCTGTTGCGGAGCACAAGCTCCAGACGCGCAGGCTCAGCAATTGTGGCTCACGGGCCTAGTTGTTCCGCGGCATGTGGGATCTTCCCAGACCAGGGCTCGAACCCGCGACCCCTGCATTGGCAGGTAGATTCTCAACCACTGTGCCACCAAGGAAGCCCTGGAAATTATTTTCCATGGCCATTAGGTCCATGCTACGGAATCTTGGCTCACCTTTGGATATTGTTTCCTCATCCACAAGAGGTGACGTGTTTGGGGCTGGTCGTTTTCTCAGCCTGATTCCTGCTCATAAAATTTTGAAGCACCAGAGCCTCTCTATTTTGTATTGATCGTATCTCTTTCAGCGCAGCTGATACAATTCCTTTAAAAGCTTTGCGAGTTTCCTGTGAATCAATTTATAATCTACTCCTTTAGTCAAAAGCCACATCCACAAATCTCTTTGAGATAATCTCCTCTCTACTTTTTCTTTTCTGCAAGATTTCTGTGGGGCACTACTCTTGTTGTCCTTAGAAGTCCTGTGGTTTTGTTTCTTTGAAACGGTCCAGTGAAGCACCCCCTGAAATCTTTCTGAGGTCTTAATAAAGGGGATCATAGTCATGACCTTGGCTTCAGCTTTAGATCATGTTTTACTGAAAATGCCCCAGATTCAATCTCTGCTTACAAGTCATTTCTTAACTTCAGAGTTATTTGCTATCCTGATGGCCCAGTGAGAAACTATTTTATTTTCAAACTCAGAAAGCCCAGGCTCCTTTATAGATAACAGTTTGTTCTTTCTTTAGCTTATCTCTTTACCCTCATTTTCCCTGCAGGAAAGTAGAAGAATCCAGGAGGCTGCTTTTACACTCGGTCTAAAGATCTCCCTACCTAGATCATCCAGTTCCTTAAGTGTGTTGTCGGGTTTCCACAGTACTGCAGGTGACAGTGTTGCTAAACTTTCCACAAAGGTATAAAAAGGTCTATGTTTCCTTCAGCGTCCAGCATCTTTCTCACTTTCCTTTAAACATCACCAAGAGCTTTCTTGGGCGTCACGCTTCTGCTAACAGTCTCTTCAAGACTCCTCCTCCTTCCCTGGTGGTCCAGTGGGTAAGACTCCACGCTCCCAATGCAGGGGGCCCGGGTTCAATCCCTGGTCGGGGAACTGGATCCCACATGCTGCAACTAAGAAGTCCGCATGCTACAACTAAACATGCCACGACGAAGATCCCGCCTGCCTCAACTAAGACCCGGCACAGCCAAAATAAGTAAATGAATAAATAAATAAATAAATATTAAAAAAAAAAACAAAACCCAGATAAACCTCCTCCAATTTCCCAAGGCTACTGCCAGGCTTTTAAAGTTTGGGTTTTTTTGGTTTATAGCAGCACTCCACTTCCAGTACCAATATCTGTATTAGTTGTCTATTGCTATCTAACAAACCTCTCCAAAGTGTAGTAGCTTAAAATGACAAAGGTTTTATCATCCCCTCTCTCTCTCTCTCTCTCTCTCTCTCTCCCCCTCTCTCCCCATTCTACTAGTTGGGTATCAGCTAAGCCCTTCTCATGCAAGCTCTCTTACAGCTGTGGTCAGACAGCGGCTGGGCCTGGGATGGTCCACAAGCTCAGTTCATTACATTTCTGGTGTCTGGGCTGGGGAAACCTGGACACCTGAGGGCTGGAGCAGATGGGGTCGTCTGGCATCTCTCTCACCTCTGTGTGGCCTCTCCACATGTTCTCTACAGCATGGGTGCTTCAGAGTAAGCAGTCTTCTCAGAGATGAGGGCCACCAAGAGATATGTCCCGAGAGAGGAAGAGCCAGGCAGAAGCTGCACTGCCCCTGACCCAGCCTTAGCAGGCAGGCGGCATTCCTTTTGCCATATTTTACTCATGGGGCAGTCACAGAGGTCCTTCCAGCTTCAAGGTTCTAGAAGAGCATGAAGGACTAAAAATATTGTTGAAACCAGTTTTGTAAAATACAATCTGCCACAAGTCCTTTAAATTATTCAAATCTTCAGAACAACTCTATAATACTAATGTTAAAATTTTGTTTGGTTCATTAACTTTCTAGGAGAAGCTTATGAGTTGCTGTGTTTTAGTACATTGAAAGCCTTTGGGATAGTACTTATTAATTACAGAATTGTGCACTTTGGGTATTTTCTACTCTTAAAAGTTGGCTGCTTTGGTGAACCCTGTATAATACTGGCCTTCAAAGATATCCATTGAGTTAGAAAATTAACTTTGTTCTTTTCCATTCTCATCTGGATGTCTCCCATTTGTTTCATGTTTACGAAGTGCCAGCATCTGAGCTAAGCACTTTACATACATTATTTTATTCCTCTGAGATGATTAGTGATATCACCATTTTATGCATGACTATACTGAAGCACAGAGAGATGTGACCAAGACCTCTTTTAAACTTATAATTTGCACCAATGCCACCCCGCAAACACACACACACACACAGACCCAATTCTGTGACTCTTTATTATGGCCTGTAGTTTCCCACCTCATAGCATGTATCATGTTCTAACATGCTATGGAATTAACTCGTTTGTTTTATTTACTTTTTTTATTGTCTGACTTTGCCCAGGAGGGCAGAGGAAGGAAGGGGACAATTATTGTGTATTCACGAATGTGTCTCTGAATAAATACTGGTTAAATGCACGACTAAATGAATGATAGCATGAAAGGGTGGTCATGCTGGGGTTTGAATCCAAGTCCATCTGACTCCAAAGCCTTTAATTTTAACCCTAAAAGTGGAGTTGTCACTCCGAAAGTGGAGATGGATACTGTCGTATATGCAGTCATAATGAGAGAAAAGCCTGGCTGCCTTAAAACTCAGGAACTCAGCAAAATTAGATGTGCTTATTCAGATCAAGAACTCCTACAGATTAGCAAAGCACCAAATTGGTAAGATAGTTCAAGATTTCTGAGAAGTTTTGATATTTTAGTAAAACTGTATGTAATTTTCTAAAATTAACATCTTGGCTCCAGAGAAATTATATTTAATAAAATCTATAATTTATAGGAAAAAATATTAGAAAAAGAAGTCTTTTAGAATTTTTTGACTTAAACTTTAATAAATGTTTTGAGTCATATTTAAGTAGTTTTTCTGCCTCTTTCAAAATTAGTTCTCGCTAATATTATGCCCTTTTGTTTTTCTAAATATCTTCCTTCTTTTCAATTTACGAAGTTGCCACTTAAGTTCTTAGTGAAATACAACACTCTTGATTTCCCTGTTAAGTGTGTTAGGATTCAAATATATCAATTAACTGTAAAACAAGCCCTTGGCATCATTTTAACAACGTTCTTTTTAGAAAAGTAATCTCTCCATGCATGTAGTTGTTTTCCTTGGTGTTTTGTCGTGTGTTCGTTTTAGACCATTTAAATAATCCAGCTTAGGTATTTCCTACAGGAAACACCCACAGGGCACCACCTCGCTAATTTGCTTGCTCTCCCCAGTCTCCTATTTTCTCTTCTCTAAAAACCATGAGGAGCAGTTCAGCCAGTACTTAGTCCACACGTGTATCAGGCCCGTAAGGAGGTTCCAGCGCAGATGGAAGGTGCCCACCCCGCCGCATCCCAGGCCCTTCCCGCTGCAGGCGGCTGGCAATCCTGGGCCTCCTTACTGGCCACCTTACCTCCTCCTCGACTGGTGGGAGTTGTCCTCCCCGTCCGAGATCAAACCTGGCTTTCCCCTTGGCAGTCGTGCGAAGTGCGGGGAGACACGGACCCTGGAGGGTGGGGAGATGGGGACCCTGAGGTTGAAGAGAACCAGACCCTGGAGGGGGGAGCGACCTGGACCCTGAAGGGGGAGGGACCCAGACCCCGCAGGGGGGGGGGGAGAACTGGACCCTGGAGGGTGGGGGGACCCGGACCCCGCAGGGGGGAGCGAACTGGACCCAGGGGGGTAGAGGGACCCGGACCCCGCGCGGGGAGGGGGGGGGGAAGAACTGGACTCTGGAGGGTGGAGGGACCCAGAGCCCGCGGGGGGGGGAGGGAGGGAGGAAGAACTGGACTCTGGAGGGTGGAGGGACCCAGAGCCCGCGGGGGCGGGGGGGGGGGGGGGAGGGAGGAAGAACTGGACTCTGGAGGGTGGAGGGACCCAGAGCCCGCGGGGGGGGGGGGGAGGGAGGAAGAACTGGACTCTGGAGGGTGGAGGGACCCAGAGCCCGCGGGGGCGGGGGGGGGGGGAGGGAGGAAGAACTGGACCCTGGAGGGTGGAGGGACCCGGACCCCGCGGGGGGGGGGGGAAGACTGGACCCTGGAGGGTGGAGGGACCCGGACCCCGGAGGGGGGAGCGAACTGGACCCTGGAGGGTGGAGGGACCCGGACCCCGCGGGGGGGGGGGGAGGACGGGACCCTGGAGGGTGGAGGGACCCAGACCCCGGAGGGGGGAGCGAACTGGACCCTGGAGGGTGGAGGGACCCGGACCCCGCGGGGGGGGGGGAGGACGGGACCCTGGAGGGAGGAGGGTGCAGGCCGGGTCCTCGCCGGCCGCGGCGCCGGGGCAGCTCCAGGCGCTGCGCGAGGCTCGGCCCGGGTCCCGCTAACACTGCCGCCCCTTCTCCGCCCCCGCGCAGTTCTCAGCCGGCCGCGGCCGCACAGCGACGACTACAGCACCGTGAAGAAGATGCCGCCTCGGAAGCCCACGCGGAGCCCGCACACCAAGCTCAGCGGCTCCTCGGAGGAGATCTCGGGCGCCCGGCCGGGGGCGGCGGGGGCCGGCGGGGCGCGGCGCAGGGTGCCGCCCGCGCCCCCGGAGCCCGAGCCCGTGTACATCGAGATGCTGGGCCGCGCCGGCAGCCCCGAGCCGGCGGAGGCCGTGTACGAGGAGATGAAGTACTGGGCGCCCCCCGAGGGCGGCGGCCGCAGCCCCCGCCCCGCGGAGGACGGCGACGCCGGCGGGCCCTGCAGGGACGCGTGCGACATCCCCGCGCCCTTCCCCGACCTGCTGCCGCACCGGCCCCCGCTCCTCGTGTTCCCCCCGACGCCGGTCACCTGCTCCCCGGCGTCCGACGAGTCGCCCCTGACGCCCCTGGAGGTGAAGAGGCTGCCGGTCCTGGAGACCAGCCTCAAGTACCCCGTGCAGCCCGAGGGCGCCGGGCCCGCGTCCCCGCAGCACCCCAAAGCCCCAGAGGGCGACGGCGACCGGCCCGCGTTCGCCGGGCCGCACGGGGCCCCCCGTCCCCCCACGCCCGCCGCCGCCCCCCGGCCGCCCGCGCTCTGCACCTCGGCGCCCGAGCCCGGCGCCGGGAGGCCGGCGGAGCCGCCCCGGGGCCCCCCGAGGCCCACCTCGGCCCCCGCGGGCGCGCCCTGCAGCCCCGGCCCCAGGAGCCCGCACTCCCCCGGGAAGGCGGCCCGGGCCGAGCCCAGGAAGGCCGCCCCCGGCGCCCCCTCTCCGGCCGCCTACAGCCCCCCGAACTGCAGGCCTGTGGGCAGCCCCCTGGACGAGCTGGCCAGCCTCTTCAGCTCGGGACGGAGCGTGCTCCGAAGGTCGGCGGCGGGCCGGAGGATCCGCGAAGCCGAAGGTGAATTTCGCGCACGGAGGTAGAGGCGTAGCTGCAGACGCGGATGTGTGCCCGTGTGCCCGTAGCTACGGTTTAAGGAACGCTTGAGGTCATTGCGGGGCTCGTTCAGAGCAGGTACCAAGTTAAACAAAACCAAAAAACTTCTTATGCAACCGATACGGCCAGGTAGGTGAGAATGGATCTTTCCGTCTCGTAGGTAGAAGTTCACGATATAACAACCCACAGCGCTAAACCTGGGTTTAATACACGCTTGTGACTTGAGAATTATCAGAGCAAGGCTCAGCTTGAGCCGCTGATTTCCGTCTCCTGATAGTGTTCACTTGCACCATGGAAGTGGCACTTTTGTCACGTTGTGCCGAGATGCCCCTTTGGTTTACAGCTCAGGGCTAACCCGAGTGTCTCCGCCCTGCTGTCCGTCTCACTTCCACTCCCGGCATCTGGGACGGTGGCTACCTGCTCGGTTACTCTCTTACACTCACTCGGTACCGCTTGCGCTATGTTGTTTTGAATGAATGATTTTTGTTCTGTTCCTTTGCCACGCAAGGAAAGTTTTAACTCAGTTCCGTTACATCTGCATCTTCTCATTGAGCAGCTCCGCCTCATAACTAGTTAGCTGTTGACAGGCCAGTCAAGTGAGCTCAGGGCTAAGCTGTAGCAGCCAGAGGCTGTTGCCTGTATTAAAAAGTATTTATTTTGTGTCCATATAAAAGCAGAAGGTAGCTAGCAAAGCAAAAAAAAAAAAAAAAGCGCCCTCAATAAGAATTTGTTGCTAATCTCTTGTAAGTAGCTCACCATGCGCTAATTCATTCAGACGAGGTTGCCTTTGAGCCAGAGGTGCCATTTGGGCACAGATTCTCTTAATAATCACAGAGAATGTAGTCATCTTCCAAAAAACATCTTAAGGCTTTTATACAGAACCAAAATATTTTCCAGTGTTCAGTATTGGGGAGGGGAATTACGTTAATACAAAGCATCTTCTCTTTAAGGGGACTGTAGCAGGTCCCTCGACCCTGATGCCATTAACCCGAATGTAGATGGCAACTACCAGCGTCCCCACTTTACGGAGATGGGAAACTTCAAGGCGAGGAGGTTAAACGCCTTCCTTAAGGTCAGGTGGTAGGATCGGAGATAAAAACTTATGCTGTGACGTTTTATGTACGCGTTAACCTGCTCTTTCTCCTATAGAAAATACATAAATATATTGGCTTTCGTCATTTGATTAGGTCCCAGAACACTAGGAAATCTACAAAACATTCTCAATAAGTGAAAAGTAGGTCAAGACTAAGAACATTTAGCAGATGAGTGAATAACCTACCCCCCCCCCCATTTATTCTTCAGTCAGATAAGCTAATTGTTTGTTTAGCTAACAATTTCTTCTTAATTACAGGCCATTAATAAATGAAATTGTCCCTGTAAGTAGGAGATGGCTTGAATTTCACAAGTCATATGTTTCATTCCAAGGAACAAAATGGACTCTAAGAGAACAGCCTTAAATGAACAAATTACTATTTGCTTTCGGAACTAAAAGTTTATTAAAACTAAATTTTACTATAGATGGGAACTGGGTGAATTCTTCTCGGCTGTATTCAAGAAAGTGAAATTAATGAATCTGTAGACAGGCGCCACCGTTTGGAAATCCCTAAGTCTAGGACTTGAGGGTAGGATTCCAGTGAGGCCTCCAGGCAGGGTGTGTGGAAGTGCTAATATTTACCCTTGGTAACGTTAACCGGTATTTGGGAACATGTATCCAAACCTCAAGTACAACATTGTTAGTGCAACTCTAAAATTATAAAATATCTATTTTTCTACTGTGGGCTTTTACAAAACACTCTTTATTTTGAAAAGATTGTCTCGAGCCACTTGCGACTTTCTCATAAATCTGTGAATTGGCAGCTTCTGCCCCAGCACAGTGGCTGTAATAACAGGAAACTGCAGTAGGAGATGGCTCGTCCCCTCGCACCAGATGACAGGAGTCCAACTGTGCAGCTGAGACCGGTGTGATTCCCGCGGGGCCATGATGTAGGAGACACGTTGACCAGCGTGCAGGACGTGCCCTCCTGGGATCGTACAGGCTATTCTTTTAGAATGTCAAAGGGGCTTAAAGAGAAGACTTGGAAGAAAAAATAGTCTTGATGCTGGAGCTAATCACTGGAGCTGCTTATATGATTATTAGGGTTTACACAGTATGATCCCGAAGCCCAGTAATCCATTTTCTTCTGAATGAATCGCATGGCTGGTATTAGTGATTTACTAGAGTCCTGGGACTTCTCCCCTTTAAGATTTTAAATCTTTTTCTTTACCCTTTTTAATATTTCAAGATATTCTTCTCTTCACCTGAAGTAGCTTTCTTACCAAATAATCCAGTGGGCGGCTAATTCCGCCTCAATGCACCTGAATTAATTACAGCTCATTTCTTGGACCGTTGTGATATGGGGAAACTGCACTGCAGATTTGCAGAAAGGTTCAGAATATTCCCCTGGCTTCTTTAGCAAGTGACCTTGAAGAGATTAAACTGCTCCTTATTACCCTGCTAAAGGTATTTCCAGTTAAAATATAAAGGATGGTGAGTTGCGTATAGAAAATGAGGTCCTTTGGTGTTTAATTCTACAACGTCACTACTCCATAGACTTAATATCCATGTGGGATTTCATAAATATTATGTCCCTCAAAACAGTTCATTTTCTATAGACTCTTGGCTATTCAATTTGAGGTACACAAGTCACAGAAATTCTAAGAGTCCAGGATGCAGGTATAGACCAAATGTGATTGTGCAGGTGACAGATGTGACTGCAGCCTGGGAGGGGTAGTATCAGCAGCAAGGAGCTGCAGTGCTTACTATGCTCCAGGCATTGTTTTAATAACCTCTTTAGTTCTCACAAGACTAAAATATATCTGCTGTTAGCATCCCCATTCTACAGATGGGAAAACTAAGGCATAGAGATTAAACTTGCTCAAAGTCTCCCTCCTTTGAGAGACACAGCCTGACTAGAATGCAGTGATTCTGGCTCCAGGGGCATTTGTCTTGGCTACCTGCCCAGGACTGCAGGGGAAGAAAAAAAAAAAAAAACAAGAAACAAAAAACAGAGGATGAGCCTTTAAAAATTCATATTTGCTCACCTGAGGTGCAAGAAGTAAGAGTCCTACAGTTTGGATGGAGAAAACTGTTTCATAAAGTCAAAAATTCCAAACATGTACCTTACAGATCATGGATGTATACAACTGTGGAATACCCACTGGGCCCTTAAAATGAAGAATGACTAAATGTTTAATTGTGTGTGACTTTCTGGGTATCCCATTCATTCACAAGATGTTTTTCATCTGACGCCATAATATGATTAATATTATTATGCTAATTATTTATAGTTACTTAGTTTCAAAAATTATGAGACCTAATTCAAATGCAGGGGGAGAGTCATTGGCTTCTTGGGGCCACGAGGGTGCGCCATTGTTCCAGATGGCTCCATGGCAGCTGGTTGTTTATCTAGAACATGAAGTAAAATGAGCATGTTACTCTGTACCCGTTGAAAAAGATCAGGATGATCGGGCATTGACAGCAATGCAGTACAGCTCAGAAATCTGGAGAAGGACCTGGAGGAGTCTGATTTGCAGAATATTTTGTGAAAAAACATTATTTTGTTACTTTCTGATACTGTGCATCCTTAGTTTATATGATATAAATAGGTAGTTAAAAATTATATTGACAACAAAAAATATAGAGAGACAATATTTCTTCGCATATAATAGGTGTTTATTAAATACATTTGATGAAAACCTACCTAAAAAAGAAAAAGCAGTCTTACACATAAGTATATTTGGTAAATCTGGCCCTTGTGGCATTTTTACAAATAAGAACCACTGAAGCCAAATGGCAATTACTCTTAATTTCAAATATTTAATTTCATTGCATAAACACTCCAAGTAAGAATATTTTGAGTTTTTAAATCAAAGTATTATTTAAATGAATTTTTTACAGCATGATACTTGATTCCATAGGGCCGTTTATTTTCAAAAGAATTATTTTTAAAGTCGGCTTTATGGAAAATTTCAAACATAACAAAAGTAGAGAATAGATTAATGAACTCTCTCTGTGGCCAATCTTAGCTCATCTCCAGTTTTCTCCACCATCAATGGATTATTTGGAAGTATGTCCCAATGTCAAATCAATTTACTAATAAATATTTATAAATCTTTTATTAGAAAAGTCCTTTAGAAAAAATAAAAGGTTTATTCTTAAGTCACTTTAATTAGTACAGACCAGTCAATCCTTTTGAGCCTCATGAATGTGAGATTGTTGCTCAGGACAGAAGCCACCTCTGGATGCTGGAGACTCGTTTTTCATGATATAACCAAAATCATTCTCAGGAGTTAGCTTTCCACCAAAACAACACCGGCCTGCGAGATCTTCCACAGGTTCTTTGAGTACAGCTCCGGAGGTGGGCAGCTGTGCAGACAACTTTTCTACTACAACAACAAGTGTGGATTTCTAAATATCACATCCAAACAGAACTAAGTATGAAAAATCAAGGTCCCAAAAGACATACGGTTGCATCTTAAATCAACATTGTGTGAGGTTTGGACGCCTCACTGCCAAATTAAGTACAATTACTTATGCGTTGTTCAGCAACGAGAAGATGCTTTAAAATCAGTGAACTATCACAGGATTACAGGCAGAAACCTCTGACCTGCTCAAGGACAGTGTTGGTAAATTGCCATTCTCTGCTCCTGGTGTTTGAGACAGAAGTTTCGACACCATCTTCATTTAATCTGTGATGCATTCTAATGAAATTGCGGCCTACGATATCGGTCCTCCTTGTGCGGATGTCTACATCCCATCGTGGGATGCAGGGCTTGACATCCCGGAGGCTTCCTGCCTCCATGCAGGCTCTACTAGCAGTTTATCCGTGCCGAGCTGTTAATCTTTCTCACTCCCCAGCCGCTTTGCTTTCTCTCCATGGTGATTTATTTGTGAGGGGTGGTGGCCTGAGGCTTCATGAAAATTATAAAGGGCGTGGAGAGCAAGCACATAGTTTACTGATGTGTAGTTGAGTGCACTCCTGCCTCACATAAAGGTCTCCCTCCTGTGAAAGGGAGGAATTCCGCTGCCTTCTGGAACCATTTTAAATCAACCCTAAGTTTCCCTCATTTTCCAAATGAGTAAGTCCTCGGGGAAGACGAGCTTCACATCCCCAGAGAAGCAAGCTGTCCATTTATCACTAGGCGGCTATCAGGCGAGGATGAGCTGTGGAAACGGCTCCCCCTACCCCATCAGTGAACCTGAGCTTTCACGTAAGGAGAGTAGATCTCTCTGTGAGAAAAGGACATTTTCACCCAGTTCCTGGCGCTGCTGCAGTAAAGGAGAGTAGCTGTGTTTGGGACTGGCCACTGGACATTGCAGTGTTTCTAATTCCCCAGGTGTGCAATAGAAATAATACTTTGTCCATCTCCGCTTGGAAATGAGCTTTCAAGCGGAGTGAATTGATCAGTAGCCACACGTACCTATGTTAAGAGCACAGAGCTCTCCGTCTTCTATGTTAAACTGGACAGTTGAAAAAAATGCCTAATATTTGTTGTGAATGTGGTGACATTTTTCTCCCGGTTGACGGCACCTCCTCTCTCTAAATGCCCAAGAATTCACACGGGGAAATTGTGCAACCAGGGACCCATAAGCAGGACTTGCATTAACTTGTAGAGCTAATTCCCTTGTAGTCATCCAAAAAGCATTCGCTTAATGGGAGCACGGGGCTTGCCACGGGGAATCCAAAGCAGAGGGAAAGAAATCAGCGCGCCCTGCCCCGTCCAGACAGTGCGGGGGGCAGGTGGGTCCACCCCATTTCAATGAGAGACTGTACGTGGAGGCTATAAACCAGGAACGGGTCCGCAACTGAACCCCAAGTGGCCCGTGAACCCCAGGGGTTTGCTTGTGCCTTGTTTGGGGAGAGGTTGCACAGACTTCATCACAAAGTGTCGGTGAGCAGGGCGCGGTGCGGGGGCCGCTGCAGCAGATGTGCACAGCTGGCGTGCCTGGCAGCCCAGAGGGGAAGTGCGTGACGGCTGCAGTCAAGGAGAGCCTCACGCCAGCGCTGGCACGTGGGCAGGAAGGGTGATGGGTACAATGATGGGGCGTGGAGCTAGCTTCCCAGGTGCAGAGGGGAGCCGGTATGGCAGCCAGAGCAGCCCATGTGTGGTGAGCCCTGCCTCTGAACGTGAGTTCAGGGTACCTGGTCCTTTCAGCATCCGGCCATGAGCCTTGAAGGAGAGAGAGAGAAAACAGAGGGCGCATGGAAGCGGGGCAGGATGAGCTTCCTACCTGGAAGCTCCACGGCAAGGCCTGGAAGCATCGCCAACGTCCCTCTTCTGTCCCGTGAGAATTCAGCATTAACCCTTAGGATCTCCCCTACAAAGTAAGAGCCAAAGGAAGAAAGAGAACCAAACCGATAGTAGCAATTCTGGGTATGTGCATGTGACCTCAGAGAATGGGAACTACTCAGAAACGCTCTGGAACATTGGTCATGGTGTTCTGTTAATAGTATGAATAGCTAATGTTTGTAAGTGGCTCTTTCCTGTCGGCCAGGCATGCAGACGTCCCTCTTCTCCCCGGGTCCTGTCTGTGAAGCCAGAGGAGCAGGTGTCAGCCTCTCCATCCACCAATGAGCAGTCGTAGACTTTGAGGGATGAAGTGATTTTCCCATAATCGCAGAAACTGATCAGTCCCAGAGTCAGGAATCAAACACGTCTCTGTTCTCCCAGACCCTGGGTCCTTTCTACTGTGGCATTCTTAGTCTCCAAAAAACAATTAAAGTGTAAAAATGATACCCAGTCCCTGTCTCAGAAAGTAATTCCTTTCTGAAGTTAAACTCCTTACCAGGAAAAGATATGGGAAGAGGACGCATAAAACTTTTCTTTTTGTAAAACCAAAAAAGCAAAAGGCCACATAAAACTGTTGTAAATGTTCCTAAGGGACACACAAGTGTCGGTTTTGAGCTGAGGGCATGTTCCTTGAGTGCCCCTTCGCCTTGTCCTCACCTTCTTGATAAAACCCTTTCTACTCTCTGGTCCCACAAACTGTCCTCCCTAGTGTCAGGGACCCACAGCACACAGGTTGGGCCAGAATAATTCCTCACATTCAAAAGGATTGCTTGCTTGCTTTCTGTCTGCCTTTGACTCAGCCTCTGTGAGGTTTTGCTTGGGAACAGTTCCTAATTACAGGTGAGCAATCGCTCACAGCAGTTGTTTTCACTTGCAAAGCGCTCACCCAGCATCTTTCCTTAAGGAAGTATTTGACTCTTTCGGGATGTGAGTGTCCGTCCTGGGGGTGGAGCGTCTCAGATGCCTGCTCAGGACCAGCCAAAAAGTAAAGCTGTAGTGACCTCTCACCCTGTCCCGGGGCCACGCCAAGGGCTGCACAGATGATCAGAAGTGGTTCTCAACAGCCAGCATGATTGGGGCGGGAGAAAGGCACACCCAAAAAAGCCCTCCTCATCTGTGTCTCTATGGCAACTTTTTATTTCCTAAGTTACGTGGCTATAGAGACAAAAATATAGATAATGGCAAAATTAGAAACATGGCTGAAAAAAAAAAAAATAGTGTCAGGCCCGTACTCAGAGCCCCTCAATAAATGTTTGTTGGGAGAATCTTAAACTCAGAGGTCTCCTGCGCTTGGTACTTCCACTAGGCACAGCTGCTTCATTCTTCTTTGAAACCCAGGAGCCAAACCAACCGGAGAGTTGTGACAATTAAATATTTAGATCAACCTGATCAAAAAGTTACCCTTTGACTAGTGTGAATTATCCTGGGAAATTACCTTAACGTCTTGGCTGTGAGTCTACAGCTGCCAGCATGCCTTCAGACCAGAGATAGGTATCTTGCACAAATAGTTCATCATTTTTGAGATGGGCCGGAAGAGGCAGAGGAGCCATCCCAGCTCGGCTGTTCTCTAATGCACAGTCAGTGGGAAGAGACTCTTTTGCACCTGGAATTCTGGAAAAAAGGGCAGTCTTTTCAGAAGTGGATTATCTTTCCTAACCAGTCAATATTTTTCATACCATCAACCCGTTAAAGCAAGCAGCCATTGTGTGTTGGGGGTCTCTAGACTAGATTTTGAATTAAATGCCCACTGGGGGCTCCAAAGAGAAACCCAGTGCTTTATCCTCTAAGCCACTCAGCAATTCTCCCCAAGCAAGTTAATAAAGACCTTCCTGGCTATCGGCATCTCATTATTGCCACAGAATACAATATCCCGGGGTTTTCTTCCTTTTGTGAAGAAACTCTTAGAAGTGACACGGTACATGGAAAGTTTTCCTAAAGAGGAGCAGGACCGCTGCCATGTTCTCTCTCTCCTTAAGAGGATTGGAAGAGAAAAAGCTGTTTCTTAATTACCCAAGAGTGTTTAGGTTCTTTAGGCTGACTTGAATCATTTTTATGATTAATTCTCAGATTAGCCTAGAAAATTCCTCACCACCTGAGAGCCAGCTATATGCAATGTCATTCTACCCACTGCCCTATCCCATGAGTCAGCAGCTATCGCCTCACACCCGCTGTGTGTGAAGCTTCTCAGATGTTTTTCTATGCTGGTTTTCCCTTCTTTCTTTTTCTGGTTTCTCCTTGAAACCAGAAATGTTCATACTTAGACATTGTACACTGACAATATACTGGGCAATTGCAATTTTACATTCACTAATACATGTTCATCGTAATAAGCCAATCAACGACAATCTAGTTTGCTTTCCTCCCCACACAGATGACTGGGTCCTAAAATATGCAGGGACCAAAGCATGGCAGACATGAACAGGAGCCTAGATGACACACGTTTACAATGCAACATTCACGGTAGCATACCTGAGAAGTTGTGTATTACCAAAGTCCTGCAAAACCTACAAAAGAGCTTCTTCACACCCAAAACTCTGACTCATGATCAAACATACCCTTCCCCCCACCCCTCCCCTGGCCAAAATGTCCATTTTAAAGAATGGAAGAATTGGCATGTGCGCTGTACGTACAACAGGGTAATTCCCAAGCAAATAGGCATGTTTTCGATCTTAGTTTTATTATTCTCCTTTGATGTGGAAAGATCCAGGAAGGAGTAAGTAAGAGACAGAAGACTTGAGCAAAGCAGTGGGTGAAAACTATCCCTATTCAGGCATTTCCACGTTACTGAAAAGGGAACCAAAGCTTGCAGCCCTTAAATTACTTACTGAAGTCACATCTGTTGGAGTTAGGTTTGCTTAATTCCTGTTCTCAGGTGAGATCACCAGCCGGACGGGGCCAGGCTGGTTTTAGAAGCAGGATGGAGGGCACATACAGAGCACAAATGACTAATTTAAAGTAGCCTAACGCCCACAATACTCTTACCAGTTCACATGTCCTTTTTCAAGTAAATAACCAATGCCCAGCAGCCGATTCTCTAGAGCAGAAGAGTATAGTTTTTTAAAAATTTTCATGAGAATTATATTGACTTTATTTTGTCTCTTGGTATTTAACCACCTTTATATATAGCTTGTAATGGAGCCCCTCCTGGATTTTTAATAGAAACTTGTGTTAAGAATAACTACTTCATGGACCAAGAGATTATCATACTAGGTGAAGTAAGTCAGAAAGAGAAAAACAAATATCATGCGATATCACTTATACGTGGAATCTAAAATATGACACATGAACTTATTTACAAAACAAACAGACTCGCAGACATAGAAAACAAACTCATGGTTACCAAAGGGGAAAGGGGGGGGGGCGATAAATTAGGAGGTTGGGATTAACAGATACACACCACTATATATAAAATATATAACCAACAAGGACCTACTGTACAGCACAGGAATTCTACGCAGTATCTTGTAATAACCTATAAGGGAAAAGAATCTGAAAAAGAATATATATATATATAACTGGATCACTTTGCTGTGCACCTGAACCTAACACAGCATTGTAAATCAACTATACTCCAATATAAAATAAAAATTTTTTTAAAAGACTGAAAGAAAGAATAACTACTTCAGTCCTTGAGAAAAATATGTTACCTACGTTTGCTCCATTTCAGGGACACCAGCTTTTGTGCTCCCGTCGTAACATGCTTTCTGGTGCCTTCTGTCCGTCCCCTACCCACCACATGAAACTTAGCACAACCAGAGATTTGGTGGAATCGCATACGTGTCAAACGAGACAGTAAAACTCTAATGGCTGGCGTTCATTTCACTGATGTAGTTCACTTACCCAGGCTGGAAATCGTGTCTAATCTCCAGAGGCTGGGACAGCGACACGGGGGCAGAGCCACTGGGCTTCTGTGTGGTGATGAGGGATTATAAAAATGTCTTTTTAATCTGATGATCATTAGAAAACCCAGGGATGTGGTCCAGCTGCTAATCAGAGAGCATTTCCATTGCTGCAGGGGTCGAATCCATCTTAAGGAACCCTCTGTTATGATTTTAGGGGAAAGGTTCCATTTTTTCAGACAATAAAATCATTCTGTGACATCGCCCCCAAGACACAAAGTCCTTTTCAGGATTAAAAAAATCGGAGGTTAACTTCAGGCAAAATGATTCAATGAGCAACAGTATTTTGTGTTGCTCTTTGCTACTTGCCTCAAGTTTTCAAAGAGGTTTGGAAAAATCATTAAATGAGAAGGGCAGGCTTCATTCATTTATTCAAAATATGCATTGAGGGTGTGTTTTGTGCAGGGCATTGTACTTAATTGTATGGATTTTAAAAGTAAAATATGGGATCTGCTCAGAAGCAGCTCATAGCAGGGAAACACGAGAAATCCGAGGTACCCAGGCAGCAAGAAACATTGTCCTTGAAGATACTGTTTGGGTTTCTCAAACTGCTTACCCTTAATGCTTGTGAAATGCTGCATTTTTATTCAATTCATTCTACTCTCTTTCGTTTTTAAATGCTTATCGTGACCCACTAAATTGATTTTCCAACCCATAAATATGTCCTTTGAAACACTGATCTGGAAGGTAGGATTTATCTGGAGGGAAGGAGGAGGGTGAAACCAAAACAGTGAGAGAAATAGGCTGAGACCAGTGCATCTTGCACTGAAAGGAGGAGGGTTTATGCAAGGACATGATGGCATCGCCAAGTGATGTTTTGGAGGAACTACACCAGGGTGTGTGAAAAGGGTTTTTCTATATTCATGTACTTGTAAACATATATACTTTACAAATGATGGATGAGAAATGCTTAGTTGTGGGCACATGAGGATGGGACCGTCACCTCCTGACTGGCTCCGAGGGGCTTTCTTCCTGTAGTTCTGGGTGAGATGAAAGCCATTGAGATCAGCTCGGCCTTTCCCTCAGTGTCCCTCCCACTGTCCCATCCTTCCCGAGTGGCCGACATCTCTGTGATGTGACACTGCCACTGCGACGGCTCCGGGGACATTCAGTCACAGGCACAAGGAATTAGTAGTGTCCACCCGTCTACTTCCGGAAAGGACACAATCATGGGAGCCATCAAAGAAACAGGCCACGTGGCTTGAGGAGAATTCTGACGAAACTTTAAGTCTGTAGAGATATTTTTAATCTGTTATGTAAGGCCTCAGAGCTGCCACCTAGCAGCGACCCGAGGTGGGCAGTGGGGCTGATCTACAGACGTGCAGGGCACCGCCAGGCTGTTAAAATGTGGCCATGTCTCTGCACCAGTGGAAATCACTGCCGTCCTGAGCCCTCCGGGGTTCCCAAGCCCCAGCCCCGCGGGTCTTGCCCCAGGCCTGCCCTGTGTCCTCCTCGTGAAATGTGCCCACAGGCAGAGGCTTGAGGTGTGTGGCTCCTGCCTGTTTTCATTGGTCCTGGCTTGTGACCTTGGGGCTCTTAAATATCTGGGGTGGATAAAGTTTATAATTAGTTCTGAATAAGGATTTTGAAAAGACTCAGTATACACCGCTGCTTTTTGGTTTTTAACTTCTGCTGATTTTACTGGTTCCCTCTGACCCGGCTGCAACTACATCAGTGAAATGAATGCCAACAGTGAGAGTTTGTCTCGTATGACGTGTAAGTGATTCAGCCATGTCTCTGGTTGTCCTGAGGTTCACGTGGTGAAGGTAGGGGACGGACAGAAGGCACTAGAACAGCATGTTGCGGCGGGAGCCCAAGCTGGTGTCCCTGAAATGGAGCAAATGTAGATTATGTATTTCTCAAGGACTGAAGTAGTTGTTCTTAAACAATTTAGCTAACTATTAAAAATCCAAGAAGGGCTTCAGGACGAGCTAAACATAAAGGTGGTTGAATACCAAGAGACAAAATAAAGTCAATACAATTCTCATGGAAATGAAAACATAAATGAATACGCAGTTCTTATTCTAAAGGGATCTGCTGCTGGGTGTTGGTTGTTCCCCTGAGAAAGGATGTAGAACCTGATGGAGGTGTCTTGGGGGCACCCTCCTTGTTTATTTCAGGTGGTAGGTATTACCAGTCTCCCATCCATGTGACACCATACAAGTGTCAACAAATACCAAAAGCTCCCAATAAAAGAAAAGGAATATCGTCCACTCCACCTGTGCTTTCTGGAGAAAAGCACACACCTAAACCAGGACATACCCTGTCAACCTAGTGCAGCTGTGCAGGTGTGGCGTTCCAGGCCTCCTGGATTTATGTTACCACCTGGCATTGAGGAAATGTAAAAATACCAGCTATATAAATACCCGCGTGACCCATGAGATTAGACACGAGGAATGGGTCTCGGGGCCAGGCCAGCTTGTTGTTTAGATGTTGCATATTCAGCTCATTATAGGGGAGGTGAGCTCCAGGGAAAGGAGAGGGTGGCCATGCTTCTTCCCGCGATGGCAGGGACAGGAGAGTTGGGCCCAAAAGGAGCCACAGCTCGTCAAACTGAAAAGAAAGTTGACACAACATAATTCTCTGTGCCTTTTTGGGTTCTGCAAACCTTATTTATACTGACAGTCATTTTTTAGCTTTACTATGGGTACATTCTTGCCCTGCTCAGCACATATGTTGTTGAAGATATCACTCTATTTCCTGCCTCGGTTGGTGTTTTTAGCACAAAACATCTCCTAAGACTTGGCATGGGATTGGGTGGCGGGAGCTAAGGCGGGGTGGGCAAGGAAGCCCTTTCCTTCCACCCGACTTAACCCCAAGCGTGCGTCTTGGTGACACTTTCCCCCGCAGAAGACTGCTCGACACACAAGGTCAAGAGCCATCTTGATCTATTCGAGAATGATGAATTCATAAGGGGTTTATAAAAAGTAGGGAGGAACACTGGGGGCCGGCTCTAGCCTCTCAGGGTAAGAAGCAAGTCCAGCTAATATGTGTTCTCAACCCACCCATCCTCGCCAGTCGCTGCAGTGTTGTATTTTTCTGCTTCTTGAGTAATCAGTTCTTATAGCCACATGACCATGTTGTGGAATGCAGCTGCCACAAGAGTCATCGCATGGGGACCTCGTGTGGTCCCCGACACCGGTAGACACGGAAGCCCTCTCTGGATCCATTTCTGGGACTGTTAGCAAAGGGGTGATGAAGTCTGGTTCACGTGGCTCAGGGCCATTTAGGATCCTGCCGTTCAAAACACACGCCCCTTCCGTGTGCCCTCCTGACCACACCCCTTTGATAATGTGCCCCCTGCTGACATCTATCTCCTTACACAGCGCCACACGTGAAATCTCTCTTCCTGTTTGAGTTTAGGGCCAGCCGCTGTGGCTACCTGAATCCCTACCCTTGACATTTGTCTTTCTCTTGAGGCGATCTGCCAAACGTCTGGGTTATACTCTCACGGATAAGAAAAAAGTCTTATTCATGTCCTAGAAGCCTGTTCGAGTGCAGGGGGCCTGCGGAGTGATCTCTAGACCCTTATTTTTGTGTGTGTGTGTGTTTTCCTCATGTGCAATAATGGAAGATTTCAGAGAAATAGGAGATTTAAAAGGCATTGTTCCTTGGAACTCAAAGTAGATTTGGTTTAACACAAGCTGGATGCCGATTTCGGGTCTGAGCGGTCCTACCCACGCGTAGTGACACACCATCTATGTGTGTCTGTCAGCAGAGTCGAGCTGCGACTTCTCAATTTTAGAAACGAGAGGCTGAGAAGCAGCAGGACCATGCCAGGCTCCTGTCCCAGACTTTGTGCTTTTCCTTAATGCCAAATAGGAAGAAACAAGCACATTCCTCCCTGCAGTAGCCTTTCTGAAGAGGAATTTTCCTATAGAGTTGCGGAATGAATGATAGCCAGCATGAGTAATGAGTTTAAAATGTATTTTCACATTTTTTATGCCTTGCATAGCACTCTCAACCTTAAATCAGTCAAACAGCTATAGTTTGTTTTTCTCTTGCCTTCCAGAAACCTGGATCTCAATCTCATCCGTTTCCAAAATACACCCTAAAGCTATCTCAAATCCAGGTAACCAAGAGAGAAGTGATGTTTTTAAGCATTCTTCTTAAAGGAGCACTCCATCGCTCAGTCCTTCCTCATTCTCCTTGACCTTTCTGTGGCATTTGGCACCGTCAGCCCCGCCCCTGCTTCAAGAAGCCTTTCCCCTCTGCCAACCACCCACCCTCCCATCCCGTGTGCTCCCCCCTCCATGCTTACACCTGACCGTTCGCGTCCACTATCACGTGTGCGCTGCCGTCTGCCTCTTTACTTGTAGGAATGTCACTTTTCCTGGAAGAGATCCTCCCTCCCGAGAGATTTTTAAGTCTCCCCTAGACATTGTCTTTTCAGTCCTAACAAATGCTCTTGTTCAAATCATCGCCACTCGGTTTAACCCTTGGGTAGGCGGCTGTCACTTCAGAATCCACGTTCGCAGCCCTACCCGCACCCTCATCGCTGGTCCTGGCTTACTCCCAGTGCCTGGGCTCCCAGGGGTCTGTAACTCAGTGAAACCCCACTCGCACTCCTCCTGCAGCTGCCCGAGTCTAAATTCTCACTGCCTTTCCGTTTCCAGTCTCTCTTCGAAGCTGGTCAGCTGCACACGTTTGTTGCTGGATGAATAACACTTTACAGATACAGCCTCCTTCCGGGCACACCCTCACCCGGATACCTGCTGGACCTCCCTGGGTGATGCCCCGGAAGGGCCAGGCTCCTCCCACACCCCAGGGCAGCGCTGGGGCAGAGCCCACGAGGCGCTCACGCTGCTGCTCTACGTTGTGGCTTCCTTTTCCCTCCTCCTCGCCACATTCTGTCCCTGCTTGCAAATCCAGTGTTTTCTCCCCATGCCCGCCCTGCGGGGCTCACCTGGCCACTGAAGCCCCCGCCCCTCCTGTGGATCCCTGGGCATTTGCACGGCTTTCCTTCCTGCCCCTGGTCTGCTGCTGAAGGTGCTCTGGAGGCGATCACCTTCGAGTTGATCACCTTTTGTGTCGAGTCACCATCCAGAAGCCTGAGAAGAGGCACCTGTTAGGATGCACCCTGGATCTCCTGTACATGTTGGCATTTTAAGTGTCAAAGGCTTTAACACGCACACACGAAACCCAGCCAACATTAACTCAGCTGAGTAGAATGAGTATCCCACAGTGACTATTACAGATTATTCATCCCTGAATCCCCCGAGATAGCTGGACAGTCATCTGTGCTTTTTCTTCTTGCACTTTGTCAATTGTTTCCGTACATTCCTGTCACTTATTGTGTCTTATCACCCCTCTAGAATGGGAGCATTTAAGGAATCATTTCTTTTAGGTATATATTTCTAAAAGCTCCTGGCTAATTCTTCGCATACCATTTGAACTGTGTAGGACTTCGGAATTATGTGTTCCATCCCAGGAGAAGCCTCCTGGTGTAGAGGAGGAACATGGTTGGCCCACGGCTCATCACTCTGCATTCAGCTCACACAAAGCCCCCAGAGTGGCCGCCAACCCAAGGGCATCTCACTGTTTCCCAGGGATGGACCAGCCCCTGTGCCTTTTGCCACTTTCCTCTGCCTGCAGATTTGGAGGGAGTTCTCTGAGTCGCTCACCGCACGCACGTGTTTCTCGAGCGCCCCAAACTTATTCAAGGAGTCATCTTCCTCCCTAGTAAGAAGCCTCTCTCCTCCCCTGAAAATCTTTGCATCCCTTTCCTGAGAGAAGTTCCTCTGCTTAGCCTCTGTCTCCCAGCAAAACCCTGCTTCCTCTCCTCTTCCAGGCATGTCCCCTTCCGTGAACTTACACCTCTGACACCCAGGTAAACTGGCACTCCAGTCCTGTGACCAGTGAAGAGTTAGGCTTTTTCTGCTCGGACATTGCCCTGAGGAGCGTGTAAAACAGCAGCAAGCTTTCACGGAGTATCAGTGAGAGCCAGACGTCACGCGCCCTTGTCACCTTATTCAGTGACATCTCTCAGCGAGAGTCAAGTCCTAGGAGCCAGGACTGGATCAGATGCATTGCTGCCAGGACCCTCTATGTTTGGGACAGGTTCTGGGTTTTTTTGTTTTCAAGAAATTGAAACTTATGCAATTGGGGGAACGAGAACCTTCTTTAAGAAAAAGAAAAAAAATGACCAAAATTTAGGGAGCAAAGTGGACGTTTATTTAAAATGAGAAGATAAAGCAAAGCAAAATACTCATTGTTCTGTGCTTAGAACAGTGCCTGCGCACACTAGATGCTCAATAAAGATCTGTTGAAAGAAAAAGAAAGAAGGAAAAGTAACAAAAAAATCACTACAACAACATTGCTGTAGAAATTTTGTCAGAAAAAGCTGTCAGGCACACAGATATTAACTGTGGGTGCTTTGCTTGACTCCCACGGGCCTCAGCAGTGGTCTTTGAAAGTGGCGTGCGGTCTGGAGCCTCCCCTGTAGACTTGGGGTCAACCGGCTTCCACCCGTCTCCAGCCGCCAAGATTCCAGGAGTCAACACTGACCAAATCGACTATAATTTCCTGACATTTGACATTGTAAAACCATGTAAAGTAAGACTTTTTAAAAAAGCAACTATGCATGAACCTTGTGTATTTGTAGGACAATAATGACATAATTATAAGTGGTAATTAGTGGGAAAATAGTGAAAACATGAAATCTCCTACCGTCAGTCAGGAATAGATTTCCAATATTCACAAGTGTTTTCTTCTCCAAGTTAACGCTCTTAGGTAGAAATCAAACAGCTCTGGCCCTTTGATTTTGTTTGTTGTTTAAAAGCTATGACATTATTATTAACTCTATTCCCCACCCTGTACATTTCATACCCATGACTCATTTATTCTGTAACTGGAAGCTTCGTTCCTCTCAATCTCCCGCACCTATTTCTCTAATCCCCTGCCACCCTTCCCTCTGGCAACTACCTGTTTGCTCTCTGTATCTATGACTCTGTGTCTGTTTTGTTATGTTTGTTCATTTGTTTTGTTTTTTAAATTCCACATATAAGTGAAATCATACAGTAATTTGTCTTTGTCTGTCTGACTTATTTCACTTAACATGATACCTTCAAGGTCTATCCATGTAGTCACGAATGGCAAGATTTCATTCTTTTTACGGCTGAGTAGTATTCCATTGCATATATGTACCACATCTTCTTTATCCATTCATCCATCAGCGAGTTGCGTCTGTATCTTGGCTATTGTGTCTTGTCCAGTTTAACACTCTTAGGTAGAAAGCAAACAGCTCTGGCCCTTTGAATGAGTAAAACATGTTTACCACACACGCTGAAATTTCCTTACTTAAAAATGTTAAATAAGTGGAGATTAGAACCCAAGGCATATCATTAACAGTGGAAATCCTTCTATATGTTTTCAGTAATCTCATGTGAATGGGGAGAAATTATTCCTGTGATGTATGATTTCTCTGTAATAATTCACAGGAATTCTTCAGTTAGTAAACTTGTCAACTATTTTGCAGTTACACAGAGTGTGGTTTCTTTAAGAAAGTGGATTTTTTATAGCAATGTTGTTGTATTCATTCATTTATTATTCATTCTTTTTTTCTCTTTCTTTCAACAAATACTTACTGAGCACCTACTATGTGCAGGCACCCTTGGAGGCACCAAGATTGCATTTAAGCTCATGGTGTCGATTTTCTGGAAGGTGGAGACAGAAAACAAACAAACGCTTGAAGCGTGACATGTCATGTGGTGAGCAGGACCGTGTAGAAAGCTAAAGCAAGTTGTGAGGACAGAAATTGACCTGGGGAAGGGAGAGGGGTGCTGTTTTCCAGAAGGTGGTTGGGAAGGCCTTTCTGCTCAGGATAGTTTGTGTGGAGCCCTGAACAAAGTGCAGAGCCCCCGGGCTCACTCCGGGAGAGTGAGAGGATGGGTGGAGGGATGCAGAGAAGCTGGTGGGGCTGGGGAGGGGTGTGGTAGATGGGCAGCTGGAAATGAGGTCCAAGGCGAGCAGGGAGCGGGGTCCTGGAGGGTCCCTCAGCCTCAGGAAGCCTTTGGATCGTGACCTGAGCAAAATAAGAAACCAGTAGAGAGATGTGAGTGGGAAATGGCATGAACTGACTTAGCTTTTTCTTTTAAATTAAAAAAAAATTGTTTTTCTTTTGGCTATGCCACGTGACACGTGGGATCTCAGTTCCCCGACCAGGGATCGAACCAGCGCCCCCTGCAGTGGAAGCGTGGAGTCTTAACCACTTGACCGCCAGGGAAATCCCATGACTTAGCTTTTAAAGCAGGGTTTGTCAACCTCGGCCCTACTGACATCCCAGGCCAGATGTCTTGTCCCTCAGTCTTCATCCTGGAGGCCTGTCCTGTGTGTTGTAGAGGGTTTTGCAGTATCCCTTACCTCTACCCACTAGATGCCAGTAGCACCCACCTCCCCGCTGTGACAACCAAAAATGTCTCCAGACAGTGTCAAATGTCCCCTGGAGAGGTCGGGGTGTGTGGGGGTGGGGGGTGGGGGGGGCGGGCGTGGAGTGCAGTATCATCTCCTATTGAAAACCACAGTTTTCCAAACATCACACCCACCCGGCCTGATACTCTGGTTACATAAAAGCTAGCACTGGACTACGGAATTGTTTGTGCATTCATATTTCGAGATTTGGTAGAATTGTCTCGTTCGATTAATGCTCAACTTGAATGTGCCTTCATTGCATACTTGTGTTCAATCATCGTATCTTAATGTAAAGACCGAGACCGTATCTTTGAGTCACATCCCCCGATGTGATTCATCTTTCCTGTACCTGTAAGAACAGCACCAGGAAGTCGGGGGAGGTCACAGAGAAACCCTGTTCACAGGCTACGAGAAAATTCCACAGGAATTCGAATTAGCTGATGTTACGATGCGCCCATGAGAAGGCTGCCCCTGAACTACACAGGCCACTGATTTCACAAGATGCAGAGATACAAAAAAGACTCAGACACACCCTTAAATCTCTATGTGGGATTTTCCAGCCCTCACTTCCCTACTTGTTTGCTTAGATTCATTGAGAATCTTGAATATTTTCTTTTGATGTGACTTTTCTTCACCCTCAAAACCCTGATGACCACGACTTGGAGGCATGAACAAACTTGGACTCTATTTGCTCTGTATTGTTTTTTTAAATTTTCCACAAAATGTGCGTCCTGTACCTGCACTTTTATAACCAAGCCTTCTTCAGACTTCATGCCAGGGTCCTCTTGATGGGATGCCGTTGCAATTCCTTCGGTGTTTAAATAATGGGTGTACTTTTGACGAGGAATGTTGCAACCATTCTTGCATGAAACTGACAACTTTACAGCAAAATCAAATTTTTGAGAGTCAAAACCTCATTGGGGTTGAATCGAGAAGTGAACAAGTTGGGGGACAGACTCTCGTGCACAGGTTCAACGTGGAGTCAGGGCGTTTATGAGAAGAGGCTGACACAGAATGTAGTAACCAAGAATCCCTCGGTTAATATTCATGAATAAGCATAACCCCAAAGTGGCGATGTCGATATTGATGTCACAACTCTATTTCGGTGGCTAGAGGACAGTTTTTCAAGCTGGGGTTCCCAGTTCATTACCACTGAGGCATGGCTGATAAAGGCACAGAAAAGAAGCTGCTTTATTCTTTACATCAGCGAAGGAAATAAGGAAGAAAGCCTTTACGGAAGGGGCCGAGCCAAAGAATGAGTGTGGGTGGACGGCAGAGCCCTGCACGCCTCGATCGAAACCCAGCGGCGACACCGGCTCACTGGGAAATGTTTGAGTGTAGATTCACCTCCCCAGGCCCCAGTGACCTCATCTCAAAAACAGGCGAGGGAGTGACAGCTCTTCAGAATTGTTAGGAAAATGAGAACTAAGTCAAGTCCCACCTCTAGCAGGGGATTGGCGCATAATAAACATGCAGGAGGTGGTAATTACCGTAAGAACAGTGTGAATAATTGTCATCAGGTTGACCACTTATTCTTCCATCTTAGGAAGGACTCGATCCCTTATTCCAATCCAGAGCCATCCTTGGGATAGGCAGACGTGCGCTCTTACGATAAAAACATAGAGAAAATATTAGTAGATAACGTAAGGGTCACAGCCTAAGTTTTGTGACACATTTTAAAACATTTCTTGGCTACAAGTGAAACTGCTGATTGGAAATATGAAAAATTTTTTTTAACTTTAATAGCAAAAATGGAGGGTGCGACTATAATTTACATATAGCAGTTGTTTATGAGATAGAAATCCATTCTGGGGGAAGCTAGCATCACATATTCGTACCAGGACTTCACACAGTGTCTCAGAGGACGGGGTCCTGTACCGCCAGACCTAAGAGAACGTCCCTGTTACCTAGGTGCTATGCCCTGCTTCACACTCCGAGCCTAAACAAGACCCCCTGGAGAAGGTTCCCTGACCCACTGCCACCCAACTGGGAGCCCACCAACTTCCTTCATCTGCTTGCTTGTTCCTTTGCTTGTTTGTTGTCAATCACGGTCCTGCGGGCGACACCCCAAGCTACCTGTCTACTCATTACTGGACCTCCAGCTAGTGGAGAGAGTCTGGCCAGAGTAAGCATTCAATAAACAACTGAAAGAGTGAAAAAAAAAAAAAAAAAAAAGCTTAAAGAGAAATAAAAGCAGGTGAATGTCTGTGTCTTGAGACAGCTTTAAAACCAAACCTGTTTTACTAATTTTCAGAAGATTATTTTTAAAAAGGCAAAATAGAGTTGACCAAGTTGAATAGATACTCTTTCAGTTCCAGCCTGTTCAATAATCTCTGGCTGTCAAGAGCTAAGATGGTGTCGATCACCCGACCTCGCCTTGGCTGCTATTCCCACCTTGGCCTGGCCAAAACCTTTTCACTTGTTTTTTAAATGCAAGGAGTCTGGAGCTACTCCCTGGGTCGTGGAAATAGAAACTCTTCCACCTGGTTGTCAAAGCCCTGCTCATTTTGCCCTCATTCTATCTGTCCAGCTCTCCCTTCTCTAAGCCTTGGAACGGCCTCCTGTCTGGGCACACCAGGCCTGCTCACTTGTAAGGGAGCGGCCACTGCCCTGCACAGAAGATGCTCTGAGCAAGATTCCTGATGGTGGGGAGGGAAGAGGGCTGAGCGGGGAGAGGGCATCCCAGGCATAGGGAATGCTATCCCAAGCACCAAAACGTGTCAGTGTGAGCATCTGGGTAAATGCTGAGGGCCTGAGTGCTATTTGAGTGCAGGTCTCAAGGGCAAGGGGAGATAGCATCCAGGAGGGAGAGCTAGGATCCTGTCAAGCCCAGCCTTGGAGATGAGCTCTGGGGGACTGGGCCTGCTTCCTTCTGCCATCATGGTGGGTAAACTGTTCCTCCATCTGTAAAATATAATAAAGCGTATTATGTTTATTATCCTTTTTGAATAATGTGTTGGCCTAAGACTTCAGAACAGTCTGACTAAGAGATACCCAGAATCTACTGTACACCCACAGACAAGGGGCAGAAGCAACATGGCAAATCCCTGATGTTGAACAGAAATTCCCCGGAAGGTTGGAGGGCTCCTTTCGGCTCTTCAGCCTAATTTGGACAGTGGCTTCTGTGTTCTTCACCTCAGAGAACTCAATACAGCACATGCATTAAACATTTAGGTAATTTTGTTACTGTATAGAATGCGGAAGTAGGGTTTTGAAGTTTAGTATTCCTAAGTGGATAATAAACTTTGTAACAATAGCGAAAATATATCTGTTACATTTTTTCAAAGCTATAAGGTTGCCTCAACTAGACTTAATTTAAAAACTCAGAAAACTTCTGAAACATGAATATATTGCCATGCTTCTTTTAGGAAATAACCTTCTCAAGATAGGCAGTTCTGTAATGACAAGTAATTAGACATATGACATCAAAAATTCTGTATAGAATTTCATAATTATGTTTGAAAATAGCAAGTTATGAAATTTATTATTGCCACTGAATGCATCCCATTATGTTTAACAGTGTTATGTCAAAATTTGGTGAATATTTTATAGGCCATACGTTTGATTAAGGGTGATTATTAATTTACTGTTTCAAACATAATTAATGTTTGTTTTCATAAGTTTTATTATTTCCTTCCACTATTTGATCAACTTGCTCAGTACACTTTATCAGAAAAGAAGAATTTTTTTTACAATTTGTTTCAGGTTTTGAAACTAACATGAACCTTACTAGCCGAGATGATCTTGGTACATCAGAAATTGCATCAGAGACCCAAGATAGAAATGCAAATAACCATGGGATTCAATTATCTAATTCACTCTCCAGCGCGATCACTGCTGAAAATGGAAATTCCGTCTCAAACGGTAAGCACTTCTTTACACCCAGAAGTAAATAGATATACGTTCTAAGTTGTATCAACTTTCTAGGGAGAATGGAATTAAAACAAAAATGAAGTAGGCTTAAAAACTGGGAAAGGGTATAAAGTATGAAATATCACTCTAGGGTGTGTTGTCAACTTACTATTTTCAAGTTAAAGAATTCAAATTGCATTCGGTATTAGTTGACTTTTCAGGGATTTTTATGGAGTATTTGGTCTGTGGAAACCAGTATAAAATGAGACGTATACTGAGAAGAAGGAGGCAGAAAAATACTCTAACAGTATTTTTAATGAAAATAGATCTTTTTCATTTCTTTTAAAAATTTATTTATTTTTTATTTATTTAAAAAAATTTTTTTATTGCAATATAGTTGATTTATAATGTTGGTTAGTTTCAGGTGTACAGCAAAGTGATTCAGATATATATATGTGTATGTATATGTGTATGTATATATATATGTGTATGTGTGTGTGTGTTCTTTTCCCTTATAGATTATTACAAGCAATTGAGTATAGTTTCCCGTGCTATACAATAGGTCCCTGTTGGTTATCTATTTTATATATAGCAGTGTGTATATTTTAATCCCAAGCTCCTAATTTATCCCTCCCCCTTCCCCTTTTTCTTTTCATACCTCAAAAGTGTGAAGGAAAATACTACTGAAGGAATGGTAAACACCACACTGGCTTTAGGTGTTCGATGTGAGTGTATCAGTGAAGGTATCCTGTAGAAATTGGCTTGACTGTGTGTATCCAAAGCCTGTCTAATAGTGACTTAAACAAATAGCTTATTCCTCCCACACTAGAAGAAACTCAGGGCTTCTAGTATTGTCTGAAGGGAAAATTCAGACCAATCTTTTCTTGAAGAGACTGAGGAGGTGGGCATGGGATGCAATGAAGGCCAAGCAAAGAGGTCTATATTCTAGGCTTTTCTCTGAAGG
The DNA here is from genome assembly GCF_028021215.1 of Eschrichtius robustus. Taxonomy (NCBI): domain Eukaryota; kingdom Metazoa; phylum Chordata; class Mammalia; order Artiodactyla; family Eschrichtiidae; genus Eschrichtius; species Eschrichtius robustus. The sequence continues at coordinate 78,721,809 of NC_090841.1, forward strand.
ACATTGGGGGCGTTCACTGAGTCCACAGGAGGTAGCTGAGAAGCTTGGCTGTGCCTTTTAGGATTGTGGGGACAGGCTGAGTCCAGCACCTGCCAAGGCCCTGGGGTGAAGCCTTGAAGGGTCCATCCTGAGAGTCAGAAGAAAAACCAGGAACCCCAGCTCAGCTATGAATCTTCTCAATCCCTGGGGCAGGACTGAGGTCCTCCAGCATTGACAGGGCCCACAGGTACCTGGGAGAAAAAAAGTATAATCTATCCCAAAGGACAATTACAGTATTCTAGACTTCAGAATGTTCTTACAAACCATTTTTCAAATACAAAGTTCAACACATAATCAAAAAGGACCAGGCACATGAGGACACAAAAGTAGATGAAAATTACAAGCAGAAATAACAATCCATTGCAGTGTATTATCCATGGGGGCTCAAAAGATTGGAATTCAGAACCATATACTTTAAAATAAGTATGTTTACTAGGCCTAAGGAGATAAAAGAATGAGAATCTCAGCAGAAATGAGAAGCCATGAAAACGTGTCAAATGGAAATTCTGAAATTGAAAAATGCAGTCATAAAATTAAGTACAATAGAGGATGAGGTTAAAGTTAATTAGACACAGCCATTAAAAAAAATCCTAGGGAAGTGGAAGATAAATCAGAAAATATCAAGAATGAAACACAAAGAAGCAGAAGAGAAGAGTGGAAATTCCAGAAAATGGTTTAGAACCTATATTCCAGTAAAATAATTTAGAGACCTGAAGGATATGCTGAGAAGGGTTTTTGGAATTCTGGGGAAAGGAGAGGGAGTCTGTGGGCAAGAGAAAAGATCTGGTGAGAAATGGGAGAGAATTCTCCAACACTGATGAAAGCACTAAGAAACAGGTTTAAGTTGGCAATTTCTTATAAACATACACTTTCCATATGACCCAGCAGCCCCCCTCCTGGGTGTTTACCAAAGAGAAATGAAAACAGCGTCCATATAAACACCTGTATGCAAATGTGTATCCTACCTTTATTCATAATCACCTAAAACTGGAAATAAATGAATTGTCCTTCAGTTGGTGACTGGACTGTATTCGTTATTAATTGCTGTGTAAAAATTACCCTCCAGAACTTAGAGGCTGTTGTTTTGTAGTTTCTGTGGGTCAGGAATCTGGGTGTGGCTGAGCTGAGTGCCTTTGGTTCAGGGTCCCTCGCGAGGAAGCGATCAGCTATCCGTCAAAACTGTAGTCATCTTCAGGCTGGTTGGAAAGATGGTCTGATTTCAACATCACTCACAGGAGCATCTCCACAAGGGAGGCCTCACAACAGGGCGGCTGGCTTCCCCCAGAGCAAGCTGTCCATGGGAAAGCAAGGACGAGCACCCAGGATGGAAGCCACGCCCACTGCACGGCTGCTCTTGGAGGGGACAGCCAGCACTCCGGCCACATCCGGCTTGTTGGATTCAGGCCATATGTCCAGTCGAATCGTGGGAAGGGGTTACATGAGGTGTGAGTGCCTCCAGGTGGGCCCATCAGGAGCATTTCACAGGCTGACCAGTGCATGGATCAACTCTGCAATAAAAAAGGATGAACCATTATTACACATGACAAAATGGATGCATCACAAATGCATTGCACTGAGTGAAAAAAGAATCAAAAGACTCTAAGTATGATTGCATTTATATGACATTTGGGAAAAGGCAAACTGCAGGGACAGGAAGAGATGAGTGGTTACCACAGGCTGGGTGCAGTGGCCAGGGCTGGGCTGTGTAACAAAATGTCACAGGCCGGGTGGGCTGTAAAGAGCAGTGATGTGTTGGCCACAGTTCTGGAGGCTGGAGTCCAAGGTCAGGGTGCCGGCACCGATGACAGCCCTCTTGCAGGTTGCAGATTGCCAGCTTCCTGCTTGCCCTCACGTGGTGGAAGGAAGGAGCTAGCTCTCTGGGTTTCCTGTTATAAGGGCACTAATCCCATTCATGGAGGCTCCACCCACATGACCTAATCACCTCCCAAGGGCTCCACCTCCTAACACCACCACACTGGGGGGTAGGGCTTCAACATATGAGTTTTAGGGGGACACAAACATTCAGACCACAGCAGACCACAGAGGGGCATGTGGTGGTTGACAAACAGGAATGAGTGTGTTCCTATAAATTTATAGGCAAGTACATAGAATAAAGGTGAATCTTTCTTTCTGTAAACGTCACTTTTGTTTAAAAAAAAAGCCTGAGTAGGATAAATGCAAAGAAAAATACTCCTGGGCATATCATAGCGAGACACTGGTAACCAAGCATGAATCTTAAAAGCAGCCACAGGTTAAAAAGGAAAAAAAAAGACAAATTACCTTTAAAGAAGCAGTGGAAGTCCAAAGACAATGAAATAACATATTTAACATGCTCAAATAAACTAACTGCCTATCTAGAATTTTACAAACAGTAAAATACTTCTGTAAGAATGAAGGGGAGTTAAGGATATCTTATAAAAACAAAACAAAACAAAAACTGAAAGAATTAAACATGGGCAGACCGAGAATGCTCAGGTAAAAGAAGGAAAAATGAACAATAAAAAACTAAGTAAAGTTAGGAGGGGGTAAAAATAATATTTAGTATTATACACCAATAAATCACATTAACAGGTTATAATTTCAAAGGTAACCACTGAAAGAACAGTAGAGAGGTGTATAATTTCCAAACTAATAGAGTAAAATAGAATAATAAAAAGTCAATCAACCTAAAAGATAGCAAAAAGGGTAAAATAGGAATATCTGCAAGGTACGACAAATAGAAAAGTCTCAGATGGTAGACAAAAAAGCATACATGAAAATAATTAAACTCAATTGAATTCCATTAAACTTTAAAAGACTCTTATTTAGTGTAAGTTCACGTTAAAAATCAATTAATACAATATTTTAAAGCTTAAAGTTTCTGAAAACATGTAATACATGAGGATGCTGAAAATTTAAATGTGAAGGGATAGAAAAGGAAAAGATAGAGCATGCACATATTAAAAACAATAACAGTTCTGTTTGGAAGTTAAAAATTACATTGCTGAGTAATCAATAGATTCAAGAAAGATAAGAACCTAAGTTACTGAAATATAAAATAAGCAACAAAGTCAATGTTAATTCTTTGAAAAAAAATCTTTGAAGCATTAATAAAATTGAGAATTCTCTTTCAAGGGTGGTAGAGAAACAAAGTGTACACAAATAGCCAATTCTGGGATGAAAAAGGGGACCCACCACAGATCTTCCAGAAATTTAAAAAAATGATAATGATTATATTATAAACAGCTTTATGCCAAAGTAAATTTGTGAATTTAGATGAATACTTTTCTCAAAAAAAATTACAACTAACCCAAAATAGAGAAAAGAAATAGGAGAGCTAAATAGTTATGTAAATGTTAAATTATTGAGTTTGTAAATGAATACTTTCCTACAAGGAAAACTCTAGGCCCAAATGATATTTCTGGTAAGTTCTCTCAAAATTCTAAGGATGAAATAGTTCCACTGTTATACAAACTCTTCCAGAGAATAAGAATGAAGAAGGAGAAGAAAAAAAATTAAAACAGAAACCTCTCCCAGCTTGCATAAATAGCCACTTAATTTATGACAGAATTGGCATTGGAGGAAGAATAATCAATTGCTGTCCATGTGAGGAACAAAAATGAAACTTGACCCCTACCTTACACTATACACACACAATCCCTGGTAGATTTTAGATCTAAACGTCAAATGTAAAATAAACTTTATAGAAGAAAATATAGAATAATAATTTTTTAACCTCAGAGATGCGAAAAGAAAGGACTTCTTAAACAAATTAAACAGGATACAAAAAAGTGCTAACCGTAAAGGAAAAAAAAAAAAAAAAAATATATATATATATATATATATATATATATATATATATATATATATATATATATACACACACACACACACATATATATGTATATATATGTAATGGGATAAAATATTTCCAACACATTTAACCAACAAAGGGCCATATTCAGAGTTTACTTAAAAACAAACAAAAACTACTGAACAGAAAAACAGAAAGGACAAATGAAAAGGCATGTCAACGTTATTAATGAAGTCCAACTTTATTCGTAATTAGAGAAATGCACATTAAAACCACCACGTGAGGGGCTTTCCTGTGGCGCAGTGGTTGAGAATCTGCCTGCTAATGCAGGGGACACGGGTTCGAACCCTGGTCTGGGAAGATCCCACGTGCCGTGGAGCAACTACTGAGCCTGCGCGTCTGGAGCCCGTGCTCCGCAACAAGAGAGGCCGCGATAGTGAGAGGCCCGCGCACCGCGATGAAGAGTGGCCCCCGCTTGCCGCAACTAGAGGAAGCCCTCGCACAGAAACGAAGACCCAACACAGCCAAAAATAAATAAGTAAATTAATTAATTAAAAAAAAAAAAACCACCACGTGATCCTACTGCAGATCCTATAGAATTTCAGAACTGACTGACCAGGATGAGGAGCTTTGTGAAAGGATCACCAGGCGTGTTAGGGCAGGGATTTCATTCGGAGGAGAAAGAGCCAATACTGATTTGAGAGAGAACGTTGGGAGCTTCTGGGTAATGGACAATGTTCTATTTCTTGACTTGTGTGGTAGTTAAGTTCCTCACTTAAAAAAAAAAATGGGAGAGAAAGAGGGAGGGAGGGTATTTCAGAATGGCTGTTAGGTAGCCAGGATGGTGGTACTCCACGGCCGTCAAGAGATTCTGGCTTCACCGTCCTATCTCTGGCTTCCCTCCAGGTCCAAGTAAGGTCGCGGGATGTAGTTTTTCATCTGAGCACATTGCTCACCCAAGGATGTTCATTGCTGACCCAAGGATGTTCATTGCTGACCTGCCCAGCAGGAGGGGGCGAATGGGTCTTGGGGAAAATCTACCCAGGCGATTCTCATCACAAGTCACGCTTTACTTGGAAGGAGTCATGGGGTGGGTAGTTGATTAGGGCAGGGCTCGTTCAAGCTTAGCACGAAGGACCCCAGGGTAATGCGGGAGTGTTCTGTTGGCACACAGGAAAAGGACTGTTTTCACCACACACACACAGAGAAAAAGCCCCAAAGTGTTTCTGAATGCTACCCCTCTCCCCATATTAAGCAGGGATTCCATGTAAGATTGGTTGGAAGTATTTGGCTCGTAAGACAGAGGCTTTTTGGTACGATGGGAGGAAATGACACTGGGAAGATACAGAAGGATTTTTATACCTGCGGTAAAGATTTCTAGGGAAAGGAACTGCAGTTACCAAGAACAGACAGACGTACCGGTTCCCAGGTTCCCAGAACATGGGTCTTTCCTTAGTTTTCTCCTCTCTTCTTCAACAACATATTACTATTCATCTGGCGTTTTAATTTTATGCAGGTTATAAAAGCTGTACATGTTTTATGTGACAATTTGGAAAATACAGGAAAGAATAAACAATGAGTAAAACCTACCACTCCCTGTATTACCCAGAAATACCCAAAACATGTCTAATATTCCACTGTGTAGGATTCTGGTTTTTTTCATACAAGTATATGTGTGTGTTTATATAAGATGTTCGGTTTTGTTTTTATAAAGCGTGAGTTATACTCTACACGTGGTTTTGACAATCTACTTTTTTCCCTTAGAAATCTCATGTGGTATATCTCTAGGTCAACAAATGCGGATCTGCATTGTTTACAGTTGGCTGTTAATTGTACACAATGCATATAGCATCTCATCAGATAAGACTAACATGACTTAAAATAACCCAGCCCCATTTGTTGGATATTAGAATTATCTCCTGATTTTCTATCCTTAAGATAAAACTGAGTGTTTATGATGGATTACTCCAACTTGATGAAAACAGACATTTTGTACAACTTTCCATGTTAATGTGTCATGTCCAGATTTATGGGTGTGTGTGTTTAGATGGAAATATAGAGATACAATCTTTCTTTTAAAACCATTGCTTTCTGAAATCTCTGATGATAACCCTTTACAAAAAGGATAACAAAAACGTTGTATACCCTTATACTGAAATTAAATATTCCTAAAATAATAAAAATGGAATTTGAGTGACAGCAATAGTCAACAAGTGTGTGATAAGAGAATATTTCACAAAGGTTGCATATATCTAGTAAGAAGGTAATTAATTCATTTTTTATTTTCAGTTTTGGAGTATTTAAGGATAGCTGCTAAACAAAAAGGGAATTTGAAATATATTGGTTGATCAAAACTGAATGCACAAACATTTAAAAAGATAACCATATATCCCTTCATTTTTATTAAATTTTCACTCCCTGCCATTCTCCCTAGCTCACCTTGGATGATGCTTGTTCTACCACAAGGAAAGAGAAAATAGGCCCTCCCCTTTACCAAAATATTTAATTTGTCTGTGTTTTGAGTCAAAAGCCAAAAGCTATGGCTTGGTAAATGGTCCTAGAAAACTTAATACAAAAAACTCTGAGTTTTACTCTAAAAATCAAAATAAACCCCAAAACAAACGGAGCAAACCAAAAAACCCTCTAGACCAAATGGAAATTTTTGTGGAATATGTTGCCTGAAATTAATCATATAAAATTAAATATTTAGGAATATCAGGCTTCAAAACTTCAGTATGTAACTGATAGTGTATGTTCAAACACTGAAACAGAGATTTATACGTTATCCCTTAAATGCTTATAGAGACCAGATTTTAAAATAAAGCTAGTTCTGCGTTGTTGTTCATTGAAGATCACTTGAAAATCTCGAGTTATGTGCACAAAAGGAAAATTATTTCAATTAGGATTTCAGTCTTTCAAAGCAACATGACATGTTTATTTTGATTTACCTGTGTGGACACCATGAGCTTCTGGGTTCCTGAAACCTTCCCATGACTATTAAAATATCCGGCACAACGCTCTGGATACTCAGGCAGGCACTCAGTAACAGCATTTACTGATTGGAACAATGTTGCATATTTCATGAGAGCCAGTAAGTCCTATGCCGGGGCCAGAGTCAGAAAACCTCTCCTGGTCGGTATGATAAAAACTGATCAGATGTTATATATGTACAGCACATGATATATACATGGTCAGTATAACTCAAATCGGTTAGTCGTACTGGTTCACAATTCACAGCGTATAGTCAATATGCTTACTAAATAAAGGCACAAGATGGGAATAAGTGTTTAAAATAACTCGAAGTTTTCATTGAATCAGAAATAGTGTTATTTTCAAGGAAACGATTTCTCTGGAATGCCAGTATCTGCATGCTACCTCTGCTTCCCAGAAATAATTATCTGTTTGTTCATTTGCTGAAATATAGTTATGTGTGGGTAATTATAGCTATCACTTACTTTAATTGCCATCCTTTTACTGATGCGAACACAGACTTAGATCTTTTTTTCTATATTTAATTATTCCCTGGAATTGTGGTTATTTATCATTAGATTAGAGAACAGTTTTTAGTGCTAGAACGTTGTAGTTATATCAAACAAAATATTGTGAATCTAAAGATGTTTAGTGGGGAAATAAAGATATGACAAATTCTATCTAGGCCATTTTATGTTCAGCATGATTTTCTTTCTTGCTGCTTGATGACTACACATTTTATCGCTGGGCATCAGAAAAAATGACAATTAAAGAATACAGTCATTATATTTGATTTTACATTTACCATTCTCTGAAGATTGTCTTACTTTATTTGTGCTGTGTTTATCCTCGGTGCATTGTAAGGATAATCTATGGTGATAAAGTACTGGGTGAGACCATTTACAAGACCAGAAGCTCTGCATTCTTTGCATAGACTCCAAGGCCACATTGAACCTAGTGCGATGGTAGCACCAAACCACATCGACTCTGGGAACTTTGGAGAATGGCTTTTTTCACTCATGCTCAAGAAAGATCCAGACCCCTAGCGAAGGAGCCTTTGGTTAGAACCCATGAAATGTATTCAAATATAGGTTTTACAACCTCATCTTGTTTATAGGAACTGTATAGATTCTTTGGAATTCATACTGCTTTCTGATTCAGAGCCAAACTGCCAGAGGAAGCAAGCCTTCACTTGACAATCTAGAATATGGTGCAATTATCTATTTTGAGCAGCAGAAGGTAGATTTGTCAAGAAAGCAAGCTCCTCAGGCATTCAGAAAGCCCTGCTCCACTCCTCCTTTTCATTAAAGATAGTTTGAAGTCATATTGAATAATTTCTAATTTGGAATTCATTTAATTCAGTTTCCTCCACTGTAGTTGAGAAGTCGGGTTGAAAATGGCGGATGGAACTGCTGACTCTGCCATTTCCTAGCAGTGTTGCATTGTTCCTCTCTGCCTGCGTTCAGACCCAGGGCTGATGCACACTAACTCCATGACCCTGAGAAAATGACTTAACCTCTCCAATTCTCAGTTTTCTCAGCTTAAAAATGGGGACAATCAAAGGACAGTCCCCCTGCCCTGTGGGATTGTTATGAGGATTTAGTATCAATACAATGATGCTAGCTAAAATTAGTGCTCAATAAATACTACCTATACACAGATATCATAAAAGGCTTAGATATTTTAGAGCTAGAAGATCCCTGAGGATTTATCCAATAAAAACAAGAATTATGTACATGACATAGATGAGGTGTAAGGCAGTGAATTAATTCCTCCAAGACCACACAGGCTATAATACTAGAATCAATGGCTCATGACTTGTTTACACATAGACCCAAGTACCCACGTGTGTATAGTCAAACACGCAGGTCATTTTGATGGTCTACACTGGTGTTCAGCCATTACGATTCGGAGCCTCTGGCATGAATGGAAGTCGTGGTATGAGGGTAGAGTTCAAGGGAAGGGAAGCACACTGTTGCTGCTGCAGAAAGAGTACATGGAAGGAGGGGTGTAGAACTGTGTTTGCTGGGAATTATTGCCCCAGAGTCTGGTCTGGGAGAGGGCTGTGCCCTGAGAAAACTAGAGCAGGTTTATAAGTATGCGTGAGCAATCGTTCTGTGATGGAGACCCCACTTCCAATGGAAGTCAGCAAATAAGGGGCTTCAGATGAGCCTTGAATGTGCCCCCAGCACCAGTCAGGGGTCTTCAACCCCGTAGGAAAGCACAGTGGGATTCTCTACCCCAAGGCTTTGGGATTCTTCTGATGCCTTTGTGTAACAATGGCCCTTAGCTACATGAGGGACACATGTTCAAGAATTTACAGGTGAAATAATATAATTTCTGTATTTTTTTAAAAAGATAATGAGAAGTAGATGAAACAAGATTGAAATACTGAAAATCCTGAAGCTTGGTGATGGGTCCATGGAGTTTCACTCCATATTCTCTTTGCTTTTATATGTACATGAAATTTCTGTAATAAAGAGTCTTGAGATATTTGTTGTCTTGATAGATAAGATGGGTTAATTATTGTAGTTTTATGTGCACTTCTTTGAATACTCAGTGAAAATAAACTTGTGTATTATTTAGTGGTCATTTATAGTCTCTCTAATTTTCTGTACAGAGTCTTTGCCCATATTTTAAAATATGAGAGTAGGTCCTTTATTTTGACTTGTAGGATGTTTTAAGAATAATAGAGCCTTTTATTTGGTGTATTTAAATGTTCTTTGTTGTTCTTTTTTAATTTGCATTTTACTTTTTTGATATTTTTAAAGTATATTTATTTTTAAGGTTCGAATAGAAGTATTGATACATTTTCTTTTCCTTCATGGCGTGTGTCTTTGGTGTCATTTTTAGATCATTTGCCTTTAAAAAGTACTGCTTCTAATATGGCAACAAAATAAAAGGTTTTGTTGGCCAGAAAAAGAAACCCTGCCTTTTCTAATCTCCTTTGCACCTTCAGTGCTTCCGGCTATTCCTTTGCTCCTCCGGATTCACACTCCCATGCCATATTTGCCATAACCGGGCTTTCTCACCTCCCTGCTATGACCTTCAGGGTCAGTGCCACCCCAGAGTCTTCTTCCCCTGTAGCCCCCTCACCTCCTGCATCACCAGGAGGAAATGACATTCCCAGACTTTCTCCAGTGCCCCTTTCTTCTCTGTCACTCTCTCTCTGTCACCGCCCAGCCTTCCATCCCCACCCCCGACACTGACTCTATCTGTCCTGACCCCTCTTTAGTCGACAGGTAAGAGATGCCTTTGCACTCACCACTTAGGTACCCTGGTGCCACAGCCCTTCTCAGAAATCTACAGTGCTACCCATTGCCTTCAAATATCGCCAGATTCTGTGACGTGTTAGGTGACGCCTTTAATTTCTGGACTACACCCTCCAGGTCCCCTACTTCGGCCATCTTACAGGCCACCCCCAGGATGTGGAGACATCTCGGGTTCCATGTTACGATGCTTCAGCTCTTCCATTCTCTTGGCCAGGCTGACCTTCCTCAACCTTGCTCACCTTTCAAAAGCCTCCCCATCCTGGAAGGTCCACAGCCTTTGGCATCTCCACCATCACTCTTCCTCTAATCCCTCAACCAGAGTGAATCCCTGCTTTCTCCAGATCCATCTCAACGCCACCTGTGCCCTGTGGAACCCTTAAGTCATTCTGTTGTGTATCCTGCTTAAGAGGCATTACCGTGAAGATTTGAGCTCCTCGGAGGCAGACCTTTTCTTGAGTCTTGGCGCATTTCCCAGTGCCTTATTCAGAGGGTGACCTAGATATTTCCTAACTTTATTTAGTTGACACTGTGTAAAGCAGTTCATGCTAATGCCTTGGCTCTGAGTTTGGATCCTCACTAAGCTCAGTTTCTGTTCTGATTCAGCGAGCAATCTTCTAATTGATCATTTAATTTCTAAAAATGAATCACAGCCCTCTTCTCCTTCCCCAGGTTCCTAGTCTCTGTAAGACGTCCAGTGAACCAGATTCTCTAGCAGCAGATATTTGTCTTGCTTGTCAATGAGCCCTTCATCCCCCTCCACATGAATCCCAAACTCTTAGCTTTGCCCTGCTACCTGGGCATACATTTTATTGTGACTATCTGCTTATCTAGTTGCCTGGAACGCCAACCTGTGTGTGATCTTGGATTTCCACCCACCCTTCCTCTGTATTGATTCCGATCACTCTAACACTCACTGCTTGATTGGAACCTTCCCCACACCTGCTACCCGGGTCTTGATACAGTATTCCCCTGGGCAACTTTAGACATTGCTATTGCTTTTGACCAAGACCCAGTCCCCCCATGACCACCCATCCGTATATCTATCACTTCCCAGATACTGGCCCTCTCCTGCCCAGTCTCAATGAACTAACCCTTCCATGCCAAGGTATTTGTATATATATCAAGAAGATCAACTGGGGAGTCTTCTTATGTGTTAACAGGATGTTGTGGACCTCTCTGCAGAACTAACTCTCTAACTGGAAAAATATGAGTGATTTTCTAATGATGTTTAAATCAGGAATCATGTACATGTTTAATCAGTTGTACCATACTGGTTAATTATGATTTCAGATGAGAGGAGCAATCACTTCAGAATCTAAAGTTGTCTAGGTTGAACTTTCATTGGATAGTTACTTTTTAATCCATTCATTTTTATCAGTAAGTCACCCGATTGATCCCTCTCTCACAGTGCTTCTCAGCCAGGGATGATTTTGCCTCCCAGGGGATATTTGGCAATGTCTGGGGACAGTTTTGGTTGCCACAGCTAAGGAGGTGTTGCTGATGAACACGGTGCAGTGCACAGGACAGACCCCAACAGAGAATTATACAGCCCAGAACGTCAGCCAGGCTGACGATGAAAAACTCTGCTTGGGCCACGAGGGATAATTACTATAACCTTTTGGAGCCTCGAAGGCACTTCTGTATCGTGGGAGATATGAGTTGCCTCAGACCCACCGCTGAGCCTATAGAGTTGGTTATGTATTGGTCTGTTGTGATCGGGCAGCTACCCCGGCCTTTTCCGCATGGAATTTCACCCAATCTCCTCCTTCCCTTTGGGTGTAGAATGAACGATAGTCAATAGAATTCATCTGACACGTAGACTTGATGGTGTCTTATCTGTCTTCCATCTCAGCCACCCTGCTACCCCACAAATGGGAAACAAACTGCAACCGCAGGGACCCATTTACCCTCCGTTGCTCACAGGCTTCTCTTTCCCCCATCAGTGTTTCATCAGACTATTTTCAGCCTCTAGAAAAGTTTTCCTTCTCCCCTCCAGTACTTCTTTGACCACGTTTGTGCTATTACGACATATTTCTTCATTATCATTTCATCTTTTTTTGCCAGTACATTTCCTCTTTGATTAGATGGAACTCCAGCAATACCTGGTATTACCATGCTGCCTTGGGAAATTTATTTTTCAGTGAGTGTTTACTGACCTTCATTTCAATCCATGAAATGTCACCATTTTAGTTTGTTCAATAAGTACACGACTTACTTTATTTGGGGAAAGAACACACAACTTAACGGCTATTTTGTGTTGACCTCCATAGGTTTACCTGAAGACGATGGATTCTCCAGGTTGTCTGGGAGTGGGACCTCCTCCTTTCAGAGACATAGAGAGAGTCACACCACTCAGGTAATGACCCCTCAATGCTTACCTTCGCTATGATAACCGAAGTTAAATGCCTACAAGAGATTCATGAAGGTGTGACCAAGAGTGTTTGTTCTTATTGGACTAGGGAACACAGTTATTTTCAACTCTGCTGTAAGTTTCTTCACCTCAACATTCTCTTTCCCTTTGTATCAGCTAACTGCTCTCTATTTTCTGCTGGTTTCAAAAAAAGAAGAACATCCAAAACAAATAAAAATTAATAGATGGTTTCATATGAACTGTTATGACAATTTATGTAGTGGCATTTTAAAATCACTGTCAGGTGAAGGGTATATTGCATCTGCTGAATGGTATTAGTATTTCCTGCATTTGACCTCAGCTGAAATAGGAAGGCTGTAAGTGAGGACAATATGGAAATAAAATGCTTGAAGCCCCTGTGGTTTCATGGCCATTTCTCAGTTACCACCTCAAATTCCATGTAATCCAAATTCATTTATAAACTATCATATGATCAGAATACTGCAAAATCAAAATGAGATTGCAGTTCACAAAACTGTTTGGATGTGCTTCAGTAATTTCACGTGTATGCATAATGTGTTTGGCCTCAAAAATTTTGCCAAAATAAAGAGGATTATCACTTTAAAATAAACTCTAGTGTTTGTAGAAAGAATAAAGGATTTATATCAATAGTTTAGTGTCCTTTTTATGTTGAACTTTAAAATATTGTTTTCAATAAGTATCTTCAAAAAATATGACTTTGCTTTGAAGGTGGTACACAACCAACAATGTATCAAAGATTTTATTATCAATATATTAAAGATTATTGCTTTAGCAGCAAGATTATTTTTTATGAAATTACAGCACAACTTTTGCTTTGTCAAATATCTACATTAAAATCGTTTAAAAACTCAGTCAAGTATTCATATGTTTTCATGAAACCAACTATCCAGCCAAGGATCTGTTTTCATCTGAACATTTGACATTATATAGGCACGGTTATATTATCAGCTTAGATTTTCTAAATAACACTGATGAGTTAGTGGGAAAAATCAATAATTTAATCTTAAAAATAAATCTTACAGTAGACAATATGTTGAAATCACTTATGCTGATACATAGGCATTGAAATAGAAAAAAAATGCTGATTGCTTGCAATAATAGATTGTCCTAATCTCCCCTCTGTTCCTTAGAGATGCATTTACTTTACCTTGTAAGCATTACAGCTGCTTTATCTATGATAATTCACGGGGGAACCTGCTTGTAAAGGACATTGGCTTGATTTTTATTATAGGGTTGGCTCCTATACGTTAGAGCACAGTGATAGATACATCCTTCCCAGGGCTCCCACTTCAATGTGGTTCATAGAGAAAAGGGTTAATTTTGAGAGAAGGTGCATAAAATAGGCATCTCTGCAACTTTCCCTCTGATCTTTCATGGATTTGGCTAAGATGCAAAGAGGGATGGGAAAGATCACCGGGAGTAATTTTCCATTCCCAGTTTTCAATGAGGGCTTGTTTTCAAATGCAAACAATCTCCAGTTATCTCACAGTGCATTTTTTCAAGGAAATGGAAAACCAGGCTCATTTTCTTCCATGCCTGGTGTGGGCATTCTCCTGGCAGGACACATGTGTCAGTGTTGGGGACCTATAACAGTTATGTGGAACTATGCCTTGAATGGCCACACATCTCTCAGCATAAATGCTTCTTGTATGACATTTATAGAGGAAATATGGACACATACAGGCATATTGCATTCTAGATTTTCTAGTAATGCTATTAAATAAGAATTCTATAAAATCAGCCCTGAACTGATTGGGCATGTAGCAATAAAATTAAATGTTGACTAAAAATTGAATTCCTATTTGAGGATGTCTATATTTTAATTAGCATCATCAGTGATTTTAATGAAATCCCTTTAAGGAAGATAAAATGTCTGGGTGTTACTGTAGATAAAGAAAACAAGAAATAGATTTAGTAATTTTCCAGAGGTCATAGGGAAAATGCAGCGTCCACAGTTTGAATGGATGTCAAGATCCTATGTCTTGTTTCTGAGAGTGAGCTTACCATGACATTAAAAGCAATGGAGGAGTCACCCAACTTTTACATAAAATTTAAAGAAGTTTTGGTCAAGGTGAAAATCTTACGTAGCTGTAGTGGACATTTGTGGTTTGTGTTTTTAGCTGCTGGCCACATATTTAAGTTTCTGGCCTACCACCATGATAATATAAGGAGAGAGATTTCACCTTCCTCCCTTCCTTTGACAGCTGGATAAATGCATGTGAGATGGGCTCTGTCTATCCACCATGGGTTATGAGTTGAGAGACATACGATGGAAGGGACAAGGATAGATGTCGCCATGGGGGTGTCATCTGGCCACAGTGGCTCCCTCCGGTGGCCAAAGATGCTAGCCTGTGTCTGTGACCGCCAGTCACCGCGTTCACCTTGGGTGCAGCCCACCTGCCAAACCTGTCCTTAACTTCACGTCCAATTATTTTGCTTTCCAATAAATCTTCTACCTGTTCGAGTTAGTTTCTGTTGCTTGCAAAGAAGAATTTTGACTGACACACTAATTTGATTTTATTGTTATTATCTATAAAATTTACTTTATAGCAAAGGGTTTTTTTAATTTTATTTTTTATTCTCTATTTTTTTTAATTGAAGTATAGTCGATTTACAATGTTATGCTAATTTCTGCTGTACAGCAAAGTGACTCAGCTATACATACATATACATTCCTTTTTTATATTCTTTTCCATGATGGTTTATCACAGGATATTGAATATAGTTTCCTGTGCTATATAGTAGGACCTTGTTGTTTATTCATTCTAAATGTAATAGTTTGCATCTACTAACCCCAAACTCCCAGTCCCTCCCTCTCCCTCCCCTCCTCCCCACTGGCCACGACAAGTCTGTTTTCTATGTCTGTGAGTCTGTTTCTGTTTTGCAGATAGGTTCATTTGTGCCATAGTTTAGATTCCACATATAAGTGATATCATATGATATTTGTCTTTCTCTTTCTGACTTATTTCACTTAGTATGATCATCTCTAGTTGCATCCATGCTGCTGCAAATGGCATTATTTCGTTCTTTTTTATGGTTGAGTAGTATTCCATTGTATACATGTACCACATCTTCTTTATCCATTCATCTTTCAAGTTTTACATAGAGTGTGCATTATTCTTTTTTTTTTTAAACGTATTGTGTAATGAAATGTTTTTATTTATTTTTATTTTTATTTATTTATTTATTTATGGCTGTGTTGGGTCTTCGTTTCTGTGCGAGGGCTTTCTCTAGTTGTGGCGAGTGGGGGGCACTATTCATCGCAGTGTGTGGGCCTCTCACTGTCGTGGCCTCTCTTGTTGCGGAGCACAAGCTCCAGACGCGCAGGCTCAGTAGTTGTGGCTCACGGGCCTAGTTGCTCCGCGGCATGTGGGATCTTCCCAGGCCAGGGCTCGACCCCGTGTCCCCTGAATTAGCAGGCAGATTCTCAACCACTGCACCACCAGGGGAGCCCTGCATTATTCTTAATGTAGATGTAAACAATTTTCTAATAGGGGTAGCACCTCCATAAATAGGTTCTTTTCTCAAGGTACAGAATATAGAAAATGTAGTTTATGTTCTATTCCATTGTATTTTTAAAATTAATTTACAAAATGTAAGGACTTTATGTAAAAGTAGTAAATCAATTTTGCTTAAAATATTTGGAACTAGTAAAAGCTGAGACACTAGCCGGATCGAGTATGTGGCTGTGATCATTTATGCTCCTTATGTAGAAGGCTTGGTAGGTCCAGGCTGTGAACCAAGGCGAACTATTCATGTCCTTCTGCACCCCAGGGCACAAGTAAACCAGCAGTGAAGGTGTAGCATCGTGGAATCCCACATCCTAGTCCTGAAAGGGGGCTTTGTGGCATTTCCCAGTTCTCGAAACTGGAATCGCAGAGGTTGAAGAAGCCACTTCATGTTGGTTTTTGAATTAGACAGTGTTTATAAAAATACCATGCCATTTATCTACTTGACATTTTGTAACATGTGAAATCATTTTTTTTAAGTTTATACCATTTGGCATGATGCAGTCCCTTAGAAGTAAGTCAGTGGGGAGAGACTCAGCACTGAATGAAATACTGAGAATACACCCACCAGCCTAGAGGGACTTCTTCGTGTTTGTGCTGAGACTGCAATGCTGACTCAGGGGGCCAGGTAACCTGAAACAGGGAGCCCACAGATTATAAATAGAGCGAAAGCCTGAGCAGAGCAGAAGAGGGCGGGCCTGAAGGCAGGCGGGCAGCAGAGAGGATGGATGAAATAAAGTGCTCAGCGCTTGCCCTCGGCATGAAATTGCTATTTACACATCTGTTTAGGGGTCCACACTTGACATTGAAAAATGAGATTATTTTTTATTTGAGCATAGTTAATTTGTATTTACAGTCTCGTTTTAACTTTACCAGATTTCACCTCCTGCCATTTTATTCCTCTCATCTATCTGTTCTGCCCAGTAATATTGTGTGGTTTACGATCTTCAATTTTCGTTGTGGGCATTTATTGTATTTCTTGCCAAACTTTTTGTTATATTCTTTGGCTTTTTAAAAGAGCACTAAAAGTTATTCTTAATATCTGTAATATTCAAATATTCAATGTAAGAAATCATTGATGGTTTCTGATAAAATAGTGGCAATCCAGTGCCTGAGAGCTTAATAAATATCTACTCCCTTCCGACACAGCCGCCAATGAAAGCCCTAACAGAATCAATACGCAGTTGATCCACATCAAGAAACAAATTGTTATGTGGTTTGTTTTACTGAACCATCAAAGGAACCTTTTTGTAATGTCACATATCAAAGAAATGAAGAGTTGCAGAGCGCTCAATAAACCCAATGCCTTCTTTCTATATTCATTTTATTTGTCACATGGACTGCTTAAACTATATTGTGGCATGGAAAAGAAACAGTGTGTTAGATAAAATAACAAAATGTAGACACTTTTCCTTTAATGTTAAGGGGGTAATTCTAAAACACATGATCGGGAATAGAAATTAGATAACCATTTCCAAAGGAATTATGTGTATTTCACTTGTAAGCTACAAACCGAAGGAGATCTATCATAGAAAGCTCTTCACACCGCTGAGGTTTCGGGAAATCAGTATGCACCACTCGTGACTTCCATATTATGGGCAAGCAATGAAGGCAGTAAATTAATTTTATGGTTAAGAGTTAAATGGCAGCGTTTTCAACAGGAAAGGAACATGTCCTGTATAGATATATAGAAACTTGGAAAATAACAAAAACAAATCCTATATTTTGTATTTTTTCCTTCATAGAATTGTATCCTAAATGTATTCAAGTGCAGAATGTTTTTCCAGTGAAGACATTGACTATTATCAATGAGGAAAAATCAATTTTAAGAAATATGAAAGGAACGAGAAAGCAGAATTGTGACTATGTGTTTTTTGTTTGTTTGTTTTGTTGAAGTATACTTGGTGACTATGTTTTTAAAAAGGAGAAAGGTCTTGTGATATCTCTGCAGGTCACCTTTCTCCTTTTTAAAAACATAGTCTCAGGACTTCCCTGGAGGTCCAGGAGTTAAGACTCCATGCTTCCCCTGCACGGGTTTGATCCCTGGTTGGGGAACTAAGATCCCACATGGGGCATGGCCAAAAAATAAAAATACAAACATAGTCACAATTCTGATTTCTCGTTCCTTTAATATTTCTTAAAATACATTTTAGAAAGAAACAGGATAATTAGGGCTGGGAGTGACAAGAGTGGTGTGGGAGAAGGTGGGGTAGGGCTGCAATTTTAAATCCGATGGACAACAAAAGCCTCGCTGAGCAAAGACACAGTAAGAAAGTCAGGGAGTCAGCCAGGCTGAGGTCAGGGGAGCACTCCAGGTAGGGAAGGAGCAAAGACCCTGGACAGGAGCCGGCCTGGATCGCAAGATGGCCAGCGTGGCTGCAATGGAGTAACTCCATTCTGCAGTACGACTAGATGTTTCCCTGAAGAGCAGTAGAAATTACCATTAGCTATAAGTGTTAATTCTAGAAAAAGGGAACTTTTAAGTTACAAACGACAGCAAGAGGCTAAATGTTAAATCCCAGTTATGACTGTATTGCATTGTCTTTCTTCAAAACTGTTAACCAGGTTTGCCTTTTCTATAAGTGGAAAATATAAGACAGATAGCTCTGTTCCTGCTCCAGATACAGAGAACTGGAGGATTGATACCTGGGAACCTGGGCCCCAGAGTTTCTGACTTATTAAGTGTACTGCTCTGTACATTAATGGGGCCTGACAACTTTGAAAGAAAAATTTAGGCTAAAGGAACAGAAAGTTTTCCATGGTGCTGAAACGTAATCTAGCCAACCTTGGTGAAGGAATTTATTTTATGACCTTAGTAGACCTCCAAGACCTGATTTTTCTCTGATTTCTATGATTACACTATTATTTGAAACTGTCATTTCTGACAGAGTCAGAAATAGGTTCTAAAACAGATGAACTATGATATTGGGAAGAAGTGTCATGAAGTCAATGACACAAAAAGCCTAGATTTTGAAGCCCAAGTGGATTTAAATTAATTGTATACACTTGCAGGTGATTTTTAATATCTATTTTGGGAAAGGAGTCTTGATTAAAAAGATCTGCTCTTGTATGTTGCCTACTTTGGCAGAATCTTGTCTATTTTCCTTTCTAATGCTTCCTGACATCTCTTTTCCTTTCTCTATTTTCTCTAGCATTTGTACCCACATGATTTGCAATGACTATGTCTTAAAGACACAGTCAACGGCCCCTAGGCACCACCCCTGGCAGACACAGTGCCCACCAAATCCATTTCTTTGGAAGCGCCTAGCTAGACTACGTTTCCCAGCATGCTTGTGGTTGGGAGTGGTCATGTGACTGAGATACAGCCAATGGAGCAGGAGCTGTACTGATGTGAGCTCCCTCCAGCCTTGGCCCATGCAAACCTCCCTTGGACTGTGAGTGCTTTATGCCCTTTCCCATCCAAAAGCTGGATACACAATCCTCCAAGACCCTGGAAGATGCAGAGTACATTTGTGACAACGTGGAGGCCATCCATCCACTGATCAGAAACACCCGTTTCAGCCTTAACATGAACAAGGCTAAAATGGGTGGATTTTGTGTCAATCCACTGGTATTTGTGGTTTGTCTGTTACAGCATCTTGGGTAACGTAAACTGGTACCCTTTCTCATTTATTTGGCCTAATGTTTTATGTGTTGCTACTGAGCATTATTTATAGTCCTTAATTCACTAAGTTTAGCCTGCATTATTATTTAGCAATCTTTATTCTTTAAGGTAGTAAAAATCATGCCTGTTCACGTCTTCTGATGATAGGATTATTGGAATGTTGTTTATCAGACATTTTAATACAAAATAATGATCACTGGTACTCCCACCGAGTCATAAATATGTAAAACCAAAGCTTGTAATTCTTAACAACTGGTCGCACAGAAATCCCTCCAAATCAATAGACTTTATTTTACTCAGGGACAAAGTCAGACCCCTATAATAAACTGGGCATCCTGGAGAAATGGTCTAATACTCTTAGGAACTATTTGTGCATTTAATGATGAGAAGGAATTGCCTCTCTTATCTCTCATTCTCAAGTGGTGACCCTAACTGGTAACTAAACTTTGGAGGGAGACTCAAGGTTGAGGACAGAGAAGATGCTTCCCCCATGCAGTGAGTTCCACGGTCAATGGAGGTGCTAAACTATGCCCCTTTCTTAAATATAGTTGATTTTTAAAGTCTATTTAGATTGGGCTAGTAGTTTTATTAGCATTCAGTATCACGAAGTGGTTTTCCTCATTCTTATTTAATTATATTTAATACCATAACACACAGATTGTGATTGTTTCCGGAAATAAGTATTTTGAGAAATGAATAAGTTAACAGGTAAACTGTGCCCTACAAAGCAATGCAAGTGAAGATACTGGCTGTTTGGACAGTGGGGGTCAGTATCCTTGGACTTGGACCCTCCATCCTCTGGAGGCTGTGGAGTGCTTATCTGCCGTGGTTGTGCCCCTTGCTTTCCTCACTTTCACACCTATATCTTATCTCCTTTCTGACTTATTCACATCTGCATTACTAGTTCAAAGCTAACTCTCAAGTTGTACATCACATGGCACAGTGTTTTCTCTCCCTTGTGTTTTTCGGTCATTGTCAATGTAGATGTGAACAAAAGTGTGGACACCATTCCTTATCCCACT
Organism: Eschrichtius robustus; assembly: GCF_028021215.1. Lineage (NCBI taxonomy): Eukaryota > Metazoa > Chordata > Mammalia > Artiodactyla > Eschrichtiidae > Eschrichtius > Eschrichtius robustus. The sequence goes on from NC_090841.1 coordinate 78,742,431, forward strand.
CGACCCAAGTTGCCTTTCTTTTTGTGTGTCCGACTCATCCTTTTAGTCCAAAACAAATCCCACAGCCCAACAGGAATCTCTTGGCCATATTGGCCTTGAAATGAGTCATGTCTCCTCTGTATTCCAACAACAGTCATTGCGTCTGTAATTTATTAGTCAGTTAATGCTGTGCTTCCTCATGAAGTTTTTGTGCTGACATCCTGTTTAAGCATGTTTATTCATCTAACTCTTTATGTTTTTATGTCCTGTTGCTCATACTCAAATGAAAGCCTCTTGAGGGAGCAGGTCGTACTGCACGATTCTAAGTCCAGTAGACCCCATCACGGCACTTTCTGTCTCATAATCATTGAAAGCACATGTGCTCATTGATTAGCAGACAAGAAAAACTTCTTGGAAGTCAACGTGATTAAGAAGGTCGACTAAACTCAATGTACTTGGATTTGAATCCAGACTCTACCACTGACTAGCCAAGTGAGTTTGGGCTTTAAAGATGAATTTCAGCATCTATGAAAAGAGGCTAATAATCCTTAACCTGCTTATTTCACATGGTTATGAGATTTTACTAGAATAACCTGTGAAAATGCTTTAAGAATATGAAACAAGATCATGAAGATGATGCTTGAAATGGGCTCTGGAAACCTTAAAGCTTTCTGTATCTGGGCGTACAAACTGGGACTGTTACAGAGAAGATAAATAGAATTACAGAGTGTGTTCTGGGTACATCTGATTGAATTGACATACAGAGTCTACGTGAGGGTGAGTGATGATGAAGCTGGAATAATTAGTGTGGTCAGAAAATACAGGGTTTTCTGTAACATGCTAAGGTGTGTGGACTTGACTCTTTAGGCTAGGGCAAGGCGGCGGCATTGAAGATTTTTGAACAAGCAAATTTTATAAACAGACTTATTCTTTAGAGAGAGAAAATCTAGTAGATGATTTGTCCTTAATAATACCTCCTGGTATTTGCTGTGAGCCTCCCATATAATCCCAAGAAAAATATATTTAAAGGAATTGTAGTACTCTTACTTTCTATGTTTCCGTTATAGTAGATTTATGTTTTTCCATGTATTCTCTGTATTTGAACCCATTACTGTAATATGTCATTACTATAAATGTACTCTAAATATATGTTACTAGTTTTTGCTACAATCTTCTAGTCACTAATACTGGTACTGCCATGTTTTTAAGTGAATTGAGGTAAGAGACCAGAACTCATACAAAAATCCATATCCTGAAATGTCACGAATTAATTGTCATGTGATGCACAATCATGAATTTCTATTTTATAACTTTCCATCAGTAGGAAGAAACATGCATCTACTCATCAGAGTCCATTTTTATTCTTAGCTATGGACTTAAAATCAGCTGCAAAGTGCAAATAAATGTCCACTTAAATTATATTAAATGTTCTCCAATATAATATTACTTATTATAAAAATAAAGGACAGTGGTTAATTTTTTTTAAAGAAATCAACTTGCACAGATAAGGTAAAAAAATTAAAATCCTCTCTTCCTTCCCTCACTGTCTGTTGTCCAGATATACTCTTGTTTCCAATAGAACCTGTTCCTTTTAAGGGATATTTTCCCTTTTTTAACCCGTAGGCGAAAAAGTAGACAAAATAGCAAGAAAGAACGTAATTGGATTGCTGTCTAAATGACTATTTCTGAATTAAGAGGGATCAGCTCTCTTCTGCCTAAACCAGAAATGCTGTTTTGCTTTCAGATCATTTTCTTGGTTTTTTTTTCCTAAAGTATGGAGATACACAACCCTCTAATCAGAGACTTTTTGAATCAAATTTCATTTTAAGCCATGTCATTGGGATCTATTTAGGTAAACTTTGGTTTTACAAACTGATTTTCAAATTTCATTTTTTAATGCTTTTCCTCCAACATGTTGTTAGCATGAGTGGAAATGGAATTTGCATTTGAAACACTGATATTCACTATTCAGTCAGCCAAGAGGCTGTCTTCTTTTAATTTCCATAAATGTCAGTAAATGCCTCTTTTCACCTTTGGGTGAATAGTCAATAGAAAAATCAATGCTGTGACAAATGAACAGCAACATGATTTTACATATGAATTATTTAACAAAGACTATTTTTATCCTAGAAGGGAAAGACTTAAGGTAAAAATCAGCAGCAAATTATTAATTTATATTTATTAATATTATTCATAGAAATGCATAGCCACAGGAAGTGAGGAAAATTTGTATCTCATTTTTTAATTAGTTCATGTCATAGGACTCTGTTAATGATACAATAGAAAACCATTAAAAATTAGCAAGTAGATATATATGTAATAAACCTCATTAAGCCTTTACATAATGTTGTGCTTCCTTCTGGGTTGTGAGAGAGTTTGTGGTTTTTAACCCCTGAAGGTAAGTGCACAGATTATAAAAGTCCCACTTAGGGATGTAGAACTTGCAAGAGGTCACTTAGTCAAATTCTATCTTCACGTCTAATTGCTGTCTCCTAGACATTAGAAGACACAAAACAGTTTACAAATCTGGAGTTGGGGGGTGGTGAAGAGGATGGAGTCTAGATTCATGACTTTTAAATACCAAATCAACAAGATTTTTCTCAATAACAGGGAAAAAAGACACACATTATTTTTAACCCCATCCTGAGTTGTCCAGGTCGTAATCACCAGTGTCTTAAGTAACAGTATTTTCTAAGGATTAATTTCAATTAAGGAATCTTCTTGTTAAAAATCTGCTGAAAGGAAGGGATTTTGTTCCAGGATGAGTATCCTAGCCCATAGGGAAATGACTTCAGACTGTGATCATCTATGCGTCTGTTCACATGTTCTGGGAGCTTGACATGGGCTGGTCAGAGGCATGGCTGTGTACTGAACATGGATGGCTTAGCTCCTCCCTTGCTCCATCCTTCCATAAGGGCAGAATGGAGAAAGTGGAGCTATATATGCAAGCCAGGCCACATTTTAGGGGGTCTAAACTGACAGGAGGGTGTCAATTTAAAATGCTGACCACCCCTTAAGTGCAGCCTACCTGCAGTGACTCAGGTGTTGCTTTCCAGTGGTGCTGGAGGAGTCACATTATCTCAGCTCCCAGTAAATACTTAATCCAAGTGGACCCTAAACTCTGAAGTTTCCAGATCTCTTCCAGGTGTCAAATTTTCAAATAAAAATCACAGAATAATTTCCAAGTGTATTATTAGATCCTCCACCAAACAATTTGTTTTCAAAGACATTTAAGCTGACAGATAGTGTGTGCCCTTTTCTAGAAGCCTGAGTTTTGCACCTGTTATAGAATAGTACCATTTTTCCCCATGACATCCAAAAATAATAATTCTGGGCATAAGATGTCTTAGTCCATTCTGGCTGCTGTAACAAAATGCCACAGACTGGGTGGCTTATAAACAACAGAATTCTATTTCTCACAGTTCTGGGGGCTGGAAGTCTGAGATCAGGGTGCCAGAGTGGTTGGGTGAAGTCTGTTTTTCAGGTCACAGACTTCTGGCTGTGTCCTTACAGGGCAGAAGGGGTGAGGGAGCTCTGTGAGGTCTCTTTTATAGGAGCACTAATCCCATTCATGAGGGCTCCACCCTCATGACCCAATCACCTCCCAAAAGCCTTATTCCAAATACCATCACTTTGGGTGTAGGACCCCAACATGTGAATCTGGGGGACACACATTCAGACGGTAGAATAGGATAAGCCTATTTGATTGCTCGAGGCATTGCATCGTTTGGCCACCCTGAAGTCTAGGGTGACTGTCCCACGCTCTTCAATGACCCCTCTCACCAACCATTCAAACCCATGTAGGCAGGTCTGAATTCAGAGTAACTAATGAGTCCGGGACGCCTCACACCCTGTGTGATTTCAGAGCAGCAGAGCATTTTTAGTACGTTCCCAGGGCTTTACAGTGTTTGAAAGGGTCTTATCTGAATCTGTGAGATGTGAATTACATCTCAAGTCTGAGAATTCATCCACAGTCCGTCTGGCATTACTCAAAGGCACTCTCTTCCTTTCCCTTCCCAGAAATTGATGGAGGTGTGGTGCTCAATTGCCCCCCAAGTTTACAAAAAAGTGAAACCACAAGTCTAATACACCGTGATGACATTTGTCCCTTTTCTCAAACATGCATCTTGGCATTCATACACTGACTCCATCCAGACCCTCTACGTAAGTGCATTGGATGCATTGTGCTGGGCAGAGATTAATTTACTAATTTACCAGTTTTAGACTCTAAAGGACACCCATAGTCTTGTCAAGCAGTGACTAATTTTACTCACAGGGAATTCTACCCACTTAGATCAGCATTTTCCTCCCACTTGCATATTATAATATATATGACCCTTTTTAAATAATAAAAAGTCATCCTTGACTCTTAACATTTCTTAAATTATTTCATTATAATGTTAATTAAGTGTATACACATATCGTTACGTAAAATATCTTTATCCTTTTAGCTTTTACTACAGCTATAAAATCAAAGCCAATTTACAAATTGAGTGAAACAAAAACCTACAAAAGCAAGAAAACATTAAAATTCACAACATTTATGTTAGGTATGATTTTCTTTAGCTGAAATTACTGTTGAAAATATGAATCTGGTACTGACTCAAATCCATGAACTTTGGTACAGATCTGCCATCTTGTGCCTTTGATTGGTCCCAGTCTATCACTTCTATGTGAACTGCTAGGCAACCTACCCTACGATGTCAAATCACTTAGCTTTTTATTGCAGGAAAGTGCCTTATTTGAATATCAAATCCATCTACCTTTTTCTCATTAACCTGAAACAAGATAAACAATATTACCTGTGTCAATCTGCTTGTAAATAAAAACCGAAGTCAGAAAATTAAATCTCACTGAGCGCTAGCTTAAAAAGTAGGTATTCAAGTGATCCAAAGCACATACAAATAAAAAAGCAAAATATTTTAGGCTGTCCCAAGAACTTGAGGACCCCTGAAAATACATATACAAATCCGTTTCCAAAACATTTAACTGTTGTTTAAACTACTCACTACTGCCCTTTATATCTTACTCTAAAATTCAAAAAACTTGTAGACCTTCTTCTTGCATAACTTTCTTTAGTTGTAAATCATATATAAATCCTAGTTACGTTATAAGTCTAGCGTGTTGCTCAGTATTTTGAAATCTTCTTGTTACTAAGGAAGGAAAAGACTATTGTATATTTTTATAGGGCCACAAATTGTGAGAAGTACTTTCCTTTAACATTATCTGATTGAGTCATCAGGATAATCATAATTCAGAATGTTTAGGGATTTTCTCAAGTCAAAGAGTTAACCATGACACAATCATTATTGCCCGTGTTTATAGAGCACTCATTACATTTTTAGGGCACTCTTAAGTAGCCCAGATCTGTCCTTTTGAGGTAGATGATTACTGTGCACCCACTTTACAGGTGAGGAAGCTGATGGGCTTGCTTAAGGTTACACAGCCATCAGGTGCCAGATTCAGGATTCCACTCCAGGCACCCTGGCTGGAGAGTCCTGGTTTGTCAACCATCCCACCCCTGTTCACACCAGAATCAAAGTCCCGTGGGTTTGTGATTCCCTGTTAGAGAATGAAGTTCAGTGTCATTACTGGTGCTTGTCTACATCAAGCCCCGTGGAAGTGCCTTCTTTCCCCCTTTCTACCCGGTGCCCATTTCATTTTTCAAAATTCAGATCAAAGTTACCACCTCTGTGAAGTCTCTCCAGACCTTCCTCCATACAGCCCCCTTCCCCAGGTAAACAGTGAAAAAAATTTTTTAAAAAACCTCCCTCTCGTTGACCTACTCCATCTCCATGCCCCGTGCAGCATGTTAAGGCACTGACGTCATTGGCATGTCTAAAAATTCCTTTAAAAGCAGGGCTTTAGTCATTTTCATGGCACACAAAGGTGGTGCCACGTAGAACCCAGAGGTTCCTAGGTGTGGAACACTTCTTACTTTCCCAGCTACAGCTCTTGCCTTCTGGTTCTGAAAGAGAATGTTTTCATGTACAAACACTAGTCTATAAAACATGCCAGAAAAGAAAATAAGTAAGGAAGTAACTATCTGAAGTGGTGGCATGGGCTGTAGATATAGCTTTTAAAGCAATGGGGAGCAGGATTTAAGTTAAAAGACACCAATATGACGTCCTTTAATCTCCAAACGAATCAGGATCAATGAGACCTGGGTGAAGCCAGCTGACTCCAGGCCCACACTGCCAGCGGCATCCTTAAGCCCCAGAGTCGCTTCTCTTTATGAAAAGAAATGGTTCCCTTTCGATACCAAAGCTATTTTGTGTTACAAAATCATTATTGCCTTTTTACTGATAATATTTAATTTGTTGTGAAATAACAAATAATGGTAAGGGACGCTGTAATGGTTTTTGTTACTACAAATAGGACATGAAATTTAAAGAATGACAAAACACTGATTTAGATGTTTTTACCGTGCTAGATAATATTGCAGATACTTTTTTTCCTCATCTATTTCTCGACCACAATTTAAATAACATTCATAGTTGTATTTGGTTGCTATTCTAAAATAGTAAAGCTCTTTCACTGCCTGTGACAAATATGACTCTTGTGCCTCATAACCTGATACATTTAATAAATCTAAATAAAGCAGATTAACCATCATTAGTCAGGGCATCCTGTCCTCATCTTCTCATCCGTTTATTGTCTCACAGATCATTATCTTAAACTACCCTTCGAACTTCATTGTGTTGAAAGTAGTGACCTATCAAATATCCTTACCCAGAATTTTAACCTTCATTTAAGGCATAACCTGTGAAGATTCCTTGTGTTTTTTTTAAATGGAGATCAATAATGTTAATATTTTAGCATCTCATTTATGCCATTCCAGCAGCTACCTTTCTATACCTATTAGATTTTACTCAATACCTATTAATCTCTGTAATACAAAGTTTCATGGGATCTCTCAAAAAGAGAGTGTATTCTGAGCATTAGTCTGATTATTGCAAACATCAGTCAAATTTTTGCTTCTCAAGGAAGCATGGAGAGCTCTTGGTGGTTGATTCAAAGATGGTATTCTTCTGTACCCACTACATTATTCAAGACATCGATACCCTCATTAAGAAAGTGCTTTCTAATGCTTTGTATGTATAAGTTTCACCTTTTATAATGTGCTTGGGAATTCAGATATTTTTAGTAAACGTTGAGAAGCTTTGAAAGGATAGAGAGCACTTTTTTTTTTTTTTTTTTTCAGTGAAGCAGTGACTCAGGGGATTTGGGACATTTTATGTCAAAATCCCTCCCCACAAGCCTAATTCAGATCAGCAGCTGCTGAAAGTCACTCTCAGTAGATTGGGCTGCCTCTATGGAGTGACTCCACCTCTAAATCTTTCCTGTTAACGAAGGTCTTAGCAGAGCGTCACACCTAGTGTATATTTTTGGTCATTATGAAAAGCTGCTGAAAAGAGTTTAGGATTGAGAATAACTATAGAATAGGTGTATTTTGTGCTTGATAAGAGGACAGAGTGTGTGGTCACAACAGCATGAAAATAAATACAGCACATGCCAGCCGGCTGCAGAAGAACAGCACCAACTGCGGGGTGGAGATTTGGATTCTGTTTTTATGCTTTACTCTGTTTTGTTAGGAATTGGCCTCCATTTATAGATACAGATATAGATATAGATATTTGCGTCTTTCTTTTAGATTAATTGAAATTTATTATTTCATGATAATTTGTTAATTACACATTCTATCATTATTCTTTTTGTACGTTCCTAGAGAATAAAGCATGAATCCTTGATTTATTTCGTCTTAAATTGTATTACTTCTGTCATTTCCCTAATACTGCTAGAACCTCAGAACCTCTGAACTCCATGTAACCCCTGCTGACTTTTGCAGTTTTTGTTGGCGCGTTGTTCTACATATGACTTAAAGTCTATAAGACATTTTCCAAACGCGTAACTTGTATTTACCCATGGATTTAATTCCAGTGTCCTTAATCCTGTCTTAAATTTCCTTTTTTTTTTTTTTTTTTTTTTCAGCTAGGATCATTTTCTTCACCTTAAAAAAAATAGTCAAGACCTGTGATAGCAAACCTCCTCGTTCTTGTTTGTCCAAAAACATTTTATTTCACTTTCATTTTTTATTTTTTTAATAGTAACCTTTTATTTATTTATTTATTTGTACATGTATTTTTATTTTTGGCTGTGTTGGGTCTTCGTTTCTGTGCGAGGGCTTTCTCCAGTTGCGGCAAGCGGGGGCCACTCTTCATCACGGTGCGCGGGCCTCTCACTATCGCGGCCTCTCTTGTTGCGGAGCACACACTCCAGACGCGCAGGCTCAACAGCTGTGGCTCACGGGCCTAGTTGCTCTGCGGCATGTGGGATCCTCCCAGACCAGGGCTCGAACCCGTGTCCCCTGCACCGGCAGGCAGACTCTCAACCACTGCGCCACCAGGGAAGCCCTCACTTTCATTTTTGAGGGATATTTTTTTTTGAGTCTAGAATCCTAGGTTGAATTACTTTCTTTCAGTACTTTAACTTGTGATTCATTGTTTGCTGGCTTCCAGTATTTCTGTTTAGAAGTCAGCTTTCATTCTCATTGTTGCTCCCTTGAAGGTATTGTGTTTTTTCTTGTAGATTTTGAAAACATTTTTCTTGTCATTGACCTTTGGCCTTTTTAATATGATCTGCCTTCTTTTCTTATTGTTGGTGGTGGAGTGTATTTATCGTGGTTTACCAAACTTCTTAATATGTATGTGGGTGCCGTTCACAAGTTTTGGAAACTTATCTCTGAATATTGCTTTGCCACTTTCTTTATATCTCGTCTATCAATACTTCTGCTACTCCTTTCCTGTTTATGTCTACTCTGCTATATCTTTTATTGGTCCATCTTTTTCTCTGTTCTTTTAAACATTTAATCACAGGTATTTTAAAGTCTTTATCTGCTAACTCTAAACCTGGATCTTCTGTGAATCTGTTTTATCTTTTGATTTGGGGTAGATTTCCTTGTCTCTTCCCATGTATAGTAATTTCTAATTGCATGCTAAGCATTGTGTGTAAACAAACTATAGACACTACTGATGATGTTTTCTACCTGAGGCGATTCCACCATCCTGTGTTAGGAAGCAAAGGTAAGAGATGGTCACCTCAATCCAATCAAATATTCCACAGTGATGGAAAACCAGCCTCCCTCTGGTTCTCCCCTCATCCTCAGGCTGCACTGAGAACCTGACAGGCGTTTGTTCATCAGCACTGAAACATTACAGTAGCTCCAGCTCTGCCCTTCAGAGCCCCTGGCCCCATTCAGCTGTGCACCCCACTCAGTTTCAAAATCTGCAAGTCTTGAAGATGAGACTAGTCACGCGCTTGAGGCTGTCATCTCCCCTGTCATACTTTTGCTTCTGAAGCACCTCTATCACTATAGGAGATTTTACTCTGCTTTTTTATAAGCTCTTGACTTAAGGCACCACTCGCTCATATAGTTGAAGAACTCAACAAATGTCCTTTGGGGAAAATGACCATGCATTTGAGGGTCCTCAAGTTTTCAAATTGTGTCTCTTGTTCCCATACAACTGCAAAATAAGGCATGGACTTTCTTTCTTTTAGAAAGGGCTCTCTAGACCTACAGAAGAATTCAGAATTAGCAAATGTCCCCAGGAGAAAAAAATAGTAGCTGTTAATTATTTGATTTTCTATTCACTCAGAAAGATTCTTCCCATCCAGAATTTTAGTTTCTCTAGTTCAAAGTTTTGCCAGAGCTTTCTGGTGTTTCAAAATTATGATTTTTGGTAATGTATCCCATTTTTGCACTTTTGCAATGGGAGCAGTAACCTGTCGTGACCTAAACATCCTAGGCAGAAGTAGAAGTTCCTTGTTTTGTTTCTAAATAGATCAATATTAAGTTGTGTTACTTCAGAAAGATGGTATCTCAAGGAAGTGTTGGGAAAATAATCTACTGAGATGATCAATTAAATATTCTCTCATAAGAATAAATCCAAGGACTGTATTTTTCAGAGATGGCTATTATATGCTGAGTGTGCCGAGGAACATGTATACAAATATTCAATGTCCGGGAAACGAGACTGAAGCTAAATGTAATCAACACAGCATCCACTAGTGGAGAAAATAGAGGAACTAAGATACGTTAGTGAAAGAAACACACAGATTTCACTCAAATCCCAATGAGAAAAAGAAATAAAGAGGAAGATGATATAAGGACGCTGGTCTTTGGCGTATATCAGGTCCTGGACACCAGCTGTTGGGCAAATGACAAGCACTATGGGGTAATAGGAAGACAGACCCTGGAACCAGACCTCCTGGTTCCACCATTTTCCATGTGACTTTGGGCAAATGACTTAGCCTCTCTGTGCCTCAATTTCCTCATCCGCCAAATGCTAGCACTGCTTTGTAGAGCTCTTGGGAGCGTTGCATGAGTTAATATTTGTAAGGGGCTTAGAAAAGTACTGACGCATCTTTAGCATTCTGAAGTGTTTACTAAATAACTAATTTTATGCACACCCTCTACCCGGCTCTCTTGGCTCACTTCCCTGACAGTAGAGGCAACCTGGCTTCCACACGAGTCTCCCAGCAGGAGAATTCTGACTTCCAGGTCATTCTGGTGCAGTCCTGGAGACTAGAGAGAAACCCCCTTTTAAGGGGGGTATACTGCTTTAGCCACTCACTTTCTATCAGTGCCTGGAGGTTGCTTTGGGGATTGGACGGTCACAGGCCTGTTTTGCACACTGGTTGTCTAAGCTTCAACTGGGAGAAATTCCTTTTCCTAATAACCAGCCCAGAAATCTAGTTATGTACTTCAGGTATGGGTTTGACCTCCCAGCTTCTGTGTTTTCACATCGTTTCTTGACATTCAGCCCATTTCTGTGATTCTAGGCTTTAAAATCTTCTTCCTCAGGTAAACAAGAGGCTTGGGTGTCCAGGTGAAGGTGTTGGCTTTAGAATTGTATGGAACATGGATGGCTTTGTTGTTTTCAAGTGACTCTCCTCACATAAGCCGACCACCATGTCCTGCTTTGTTTTATTCTCATTTATCTTGATGGAAAGGATGGAAGTGATGTGGGAACAAGGTAGTGGTGCCTTGAGGCCATCTCGTTCCCTCTGAATTCTCCCCAGTAGTCCCATTCTGATGTCCAGAATCTCATTTTGTTAAACCAGCATACTCACTACAGAATTGACGGAAAATTTGGTTTCTTCAGCGTGCAGCTGCTCCAGATGACTGGCCCCTGGCAGAGGGCAGAGCCCACAGCATGTAGCCTGCCTGTCCCCACATCCCCTAGCTGTCCCTGGGGGCAAGCTCTGCCTCTCTTCAGGGACCCCAAGGAAGCCAGACCGAGCAGCCGATACACTTGCACGTGGTGATGCCCTCCTGCAAAGATCCCTGAAGTTCCCATGTCTGTGGACTCCTGGGGCTAATGCGTGATGGTCAGAGTTGGGGTCACCTGACCTTAAAAGGTGTTGACTAGTAACTGTGCATAGACAGAGGGGTGGATCCTGGAGTGGGATGCAGCTGAAGAAATCCAGAAACATCTGTTATAGACAGAATTACAATCGTGATACATTCAATGAAGAAAAAGTCCAAGATGTCGTAAGAATGTATATAACAAGAGAGGGCAAAGGGCAAACAGACATGTGATTCTTTCCTGTATCACTGGAGGTACATCACCTGTTCCCCAGGGTACTTACCCTAACTGATTTCCAAGTTCCGTTCATCCTCCTAATTCGGCAGCTCACAGCCGACCTGCATTGGATGCCGTTTCCCAGGGCAGCAGAGCCAGGAGGTTCTAGAGGGGACGTCCAAGGTCTCTTTCCACCCCGTCAGAGCCTTGGCATCCAGGTGTTGCTTTTATACTTCTCATGCATTCACAGTATCTGATGCTCGTCTTTTTCCGCCCTGCTTCCCTCCCCCAGGTAATCCATCAGCTGAGGCTGTCCGAGAATGAGAGCGTGGCCCTTCGGGAGCTCCTGGACTGGAGGCGGAAACTCTGCGAGGAGAGAGGAGACTGGCCACAGATCCTGCACCACACGGAGCCCAGGGCACCTCCGCCACCTCCGTGCAAGAAGCCCACGCTCCTGAAGAAGCCCGAGGGGGCCTCCTGCAGCAGGCCGCCCCCCAAGTTCTGGGACACTACCCTGTGATGGGCCCCGACTGCAGACTCGCTGCCTGGGGATGCCAGGTTCACAGACAGAGGCTGCCCCTGGTACATGCCAGGGGCTCTGTCCGCATCTACACGAAAAGCACAGGACAGCCCAGTTAAATACACGAGATTCCCTGGGTGTGTGAGTGTGCGTGTCTCTGTGTGCGTGTCTGTGTTGTCTCACCCGTTCTGCGGGGATGCACTCTGATCTTCAGGCTCTGTGGTCCTAGGGCCGTGCTGCCCCGAGGTAGCGAGAGAAAGGCTGGACAAAGCGCGGATGAGCAGGGAGAGGACGACGGAGGAGGGGGACGCCTACACCGCAGAGTGGTTTCTATAGGGTCCGACCACTTGCTTCTTGCCCTCCAGTCATTTTACTCTCACACACTCTCCAGGACCTAGGTTTTATTTCTTTGTAGGTGTTTGCGTTTTATTGGAATTACAATCCTGTTAATGACTTACATGTTTGTTATTGTATTTTATAATTTTATGCAATGGGTGGTGCTCCCTTTCTTCAAAATACAGACTTTAAAAAATCATTTCCAGAACTCTTCTTTTCCTACATACGTTTTTGTTTAATGTAGAGTACCGAAAAATCCAGAGGCTGTGTTGTTGTTTTAGCTTCGCCGTTCCAAGCTCTGCAAACGTACAACTGGAGTCCGATGTCTTGTGTTTCATTCACTGATCAGGAGACGGTTCCTTCCTGTGCCCTGTGGTTCCAGGCACATGGGCTGTGAGCTCTTGATTGCATGTCTCACCCGCTCCATGTCCTCAGCCCTCCTGTGATGCGCCCGCCTTGCTTATCCGTGCGCTTCTGTTGGCCTCAGACCGTGGCGTCTTGCTCCTTGGAACTTTGTTCTCATACCAGCCTTTGCAAAGTTACTGTGCCAATAAAAGGGTACAACTCTGTTCTTCTGTGGTGTTATTTATGTGCCACTGTTGTTTTCCACAAACACTTCCGTTTCTGGATCAGATCAGTAGCGGCAAGGAGACCTCTGTTCGTGTGTTCTTCTCACAGCATCTTGCAAACTTTAGGATCTACGGTTTGTTTTAAAAGAAAGATTTTTATGGTTATTCATACATAACTACCAGGTAGGCCTACGTCAGTTGTAGGAAAAATATGTTAATTATTTAGGAATACTAATCGGCCAGTAAATCAGGAGAGGACTTCCATTGAAAGGATGATTTGTGATGCTCACAGGTCCCACACCAAGCCAGGGAGGCCACACGGAGAAGCACCTGGGTGCGGCCAGAGGCAGAGGAAGCAGGGGAGCTGGTGGGCTGGAGCTTTTCCTGTGGTTTCCTGGGAAGGAACGGGCGAGGCGGGTGTGCATGTGTGGACTGACGGGCTTGGATGGTTTCAGCCGCTCTCGGGCACAGAAGCTGCCCCTGGTCCTCTGGTTGCTGGCCCCGGGTGGGGGGATAGTGGCCTGGAGTGGGAGAGATGGATTGAAGGTGGTGGATGGGCTGTGGGCTCCAGAAGGGTCGGGGTTTTCTTCTATCTCTGGGACTTGGCCAGCCCTGGGCGGGGCAGTTCCTTCAGCCTCAGCCAGGGACAGATGTGGAAGCATCAGAATGCAGAAAATTAAAAGATGTAGTTGAGACATGGTTAAGTGGCAACAGGACTGATGTCACCCAACAAGTTCAGGGGTGTCCGCCCGGCTGCCAGCTGGACAGCCACCGAGCCTCACTCCCTGCTCTTTCTTCACACTCTCCCCGACATCCAACCTCCTAACCCCAGTCCCTAAGTAACCGCGACACCAATTCCCTTGAGACACCTGCTTCCTTGGCCAAGCTTTCACACTGTAGGCACTTCATGACCTTGGCTGAATTAAAAGTGGGAACTGGATTTCTCTTGCTAACACACATGGTGTTTTTATTTAGACCAGAATGAAAAGTGAACCGTCCAGGCATTCGACTTGTGAGAACTTGTTGCAAATGTGCATTGAGCACTTGCCGTGACTGCTTTGGTTGCTTTGCACGTAGTATTCCAACCCTGACACTGACATATGCCTTCCTGATAATTCTCATCATCTGGGTACCGTCCCTGAAGTTGAAGCTCAGAGTTTTAAGGAGGCTGTCAGAATATAAACCCTCATCTTTATGATTCCAAAGCTCATGCCATTTTAACTTGATAGACTGAAATTTTATACTTATTGTACGGAAGTCTATCTTGAAAAACTTCACTAAATGATCTTTTGGGGGGTACACCGCTGTGTGAAACTCTGATGGAAGCCTATTACAGGGAAGGTGTACAAGAAGCAAGCCACCCAGGCACATATGGATCCAAATGGCACACTCTCTGTTCTATTAACCTGGTCACAGTGTGGGGCTTGTGTAGTTATAACCTGATCCTGACCATCACCTACTCAAGCATCAGGCAATAGTAAATATTTAGTCTGTTTAGTAATCCCTTTGTCTCATCTAAGGTTGTGCATCTTCCAGAGCGAAAGGCCAAACCCCTTGAAGATTTTCTGACACACGGTCTCCTGACTCAGTAAGTACAGCATTTTGTGCATTGCTTTCTGCTCTCCACAGTGGAGAGATTTCGGTGTGTGTTCATCAGCAGCTTACAACCAGCTGATTGTACCCGTTCCACTTATATGATGGAAAAATCAGCTCAGACTCAAAGCATTTCATTGCCAGGAGAGTATTAACAACAATAATAGTCAAAATAATATGAGATAAAGTCCAAGTCTGTGGGGATATTAAAGGTACTCTCAGAGTGGTTCTCTAACAATTACAACATTGTCAAGATAATAAACAGGGGTGCCATTCTGGGTAATAAAGCACGGAATGTTACTCCACATAAGCAAGATTTCAACAATTGTGTATGTTTGCAATATATTTAATGATGGTATTTTAATTGCTATCAGACCATAAGGTATGAATTATGATATATTATCAGGCCTGAGACCTTATGTTTAGCAATATAATTGGTGTGAATTATTACCCTATGTTAAGACACTGCCCAGTCTTATTGCTTTAAAAAAATGCTTTATGAGAGGGCTCTAAAAACTACTATCAAAATGTTCATAGTGGGTTAAAATGATTTAAAATGCATTTTCCACAGTGGAAAAATATATCATTAGTATTCTTAAATAGTGGCATATAATTTAGTAGAATTATGCTACCCAATGAAAGCAACAGCCGATTAAAATCTTAGATTTGTAAATGAACTTCACACAGAAACATTACACAACTTGGACAAAAAGTATATTCTGAATTCCATAGTCTAGAAGGTTGGATACATTTCTGGGAAAATTCTATTCCTGTCCATTTTCAGCCAGACATCAAACTCAACTCTATCACAGTAAAGGACATGAAGTTATTACATAATAACATTCTACAATGGGACACATTTTACCCCCTCGCTATTACTCTGCACTGCTAATTTTGTCCCAACTTTTAAATGTATGTCTTTAGTTAGAAGTTAAAAAGTTTTTTTATTTTAATTCTCATTGGGAAATTTTCAACAAAAAACATTCAAAGCTGGAAAAAAAACCAAACAAACACGGTGTTCCAAGTAAAAGTTCAATGTAATTTCATTGCATTTTTCAAATTGCTTTTAGCTTCACATAAAAATCCAGGTAATGGAGATGAGAGCCATAATATTTCTATTTATTGTGCAATGGTATATACTCCACAATGTTCATGGTTTCCCAAAACAGTAGCACTGCTTTCAAAACACTGAAAAATATATTCTTTATCCCCATTGTACTTCCTTTACATCTTATTCCTAAGCAATGACTTTATCAAACAAATTCTACAATGTTCTACCCATATGAGTTACAAAGTTACCCACCTAGCAAGGGGTTGTAGCATGCTGAGTTACAGCCTGGAAGAATTACCTTTGTAGTTTTTCTCTTTACCTAAGTACCGTGGACCCCTGGGATGTTCCATTATTGTGGTTTCAGTAAGTTTCTCTAAAATCCAGGATGCTTTGTAAAACTTTAAAGATGACTTTTTCAAAGGGTAAGTCTTATTGGATTGCCTATAATACATCTCTATCACCTGTTCTAATTTCTCAGATCACTTTTCAGACTTTAAAAAAAAAATCTATGTCTAAAATATCATTTTTGTATGATCTGACAGCACAATATAACCTGGATTTTATGTCGTTTACCAGATCATTACAATGGCAGAAGAAAATCTTGATGTTTTCTCATAAGAAAATATCAAAGGTGAATAAATCTATGCATTTATTTCAATTTTTGTTTTATAATAAGAACGCATCAGATGTGTCTTCTCTTTCCTTTGAATTAGTCATCGACAGACATCCTGGCATATCTGCTAGCTTGCCTTTTCCTACAGCCCCAGGGAGCGTGTGCTGCTTCAAAAGGAGGCTCCAGAGCTGGCCCAGATGACATTTTCCTGATGTCACCCCTTAGTTTCTAAAGTCTAAAGAAAATGAAAGAGAATGAAACTATTGATAAATTCCAAAGGGGGAAGTTCAAATCTCTAAAGAAAAATGGAATAAAACCAAATTCAATTGGAGGTTTTGATCTTTTAAGATTTCTGCAAACAAAGAGGCTGGAGGTCCCTGATCTAAAACAATGGTTGAAAGTATATAAATTCTGTCACATTGTGAAGAGTGGTTTTCTTACTGAACCTATCTTGAGGGCTCTATTAAGCTGAATTGCATCAAACCAGGTCTTATATGATAATCAGAACTGGTCCACCCAGCAAATTCCTTGTTGTGGTGCACCCACATTATTGTTGAATAAAATAATCAATCTTAATACTGCAAAATATTAAGCGTTTTGGATACTTTTTTATATAAATAGGCTGTACATACATGTGTGTTGTAGGGGAAAGGGTTCTTCAGAAAATTCTGCATTTGGAGAACTGTTGTCATTCCCTTGGGCTCTGAAGCTGTTATAAGGGGATAATATTCCATATTTTAAAAAGCAAGAAAAGTTGCCTAGCAGAAGAGACGAGAAGCCACAGGAAATCCACATAGTCGTGACCTCAGCTCCTGAAGGCTGTCAAGGGCAGGGAAGTAGGGAATTCAAGGTGACATTGCGTAACTACTGGACACCAAGAACACCCACCTTCCAGCCCCTGGTGAAAGGCAAACCCTACAAAGATGGAATGCTTGGTGCCCAGAGCATCCAAAAGCCAAAAGTTGGCTCACAATGACTCTAAGAAAAACCTCATTAAAGGTCCAAGTTTGGTAAAGTTGCAGGATACAAAATTAACGCACAGAAATCTCTTGCATTCCTATACACTAACAACTGAAGTTCAGAAAGAGAAATTAAGGAAACAATCCCATTCACCATTGCAACAAAAAGAATAAAATACCTAGGAATAAACCTACCTAGGGAAGTAAAAGACCTGTACTCAGAAAACTATAAGCCACTGATGAAAGAAATCAAAGATGACACAAACAGATGGAGAGATATACCATGTTTTTGGATTAGAAGAATCGATATTGTGAAAATGACTATACTACCCAAAGCAATCTACAGATTCAGTGCAATCCCTATCAAATTAACAGTGGCATTTTTTACAGAACTAGAACAAAAAATCTTAAAATTTGTATGGAGACACAAAAGACCCCGAATAGCCAAAGCAGTCTTGAGGGAAAAAAACGGAGCTGGAGGAATCAGACTCCCTGACTTCAGACTATACTATAAAGCTACAGTAATCAAGACAATATGGTACTGGCACAAAAACAGAAACATAGATCAACGGAACAGGATAGAAAGCCCAGAGATAAAGCCACACACCTATGGTCAACTAATCTATGACAAAGGAGGCAAGGATATACAATGGAGAAAAAGTCTCTTCAATAAGTGGTGCTGGGAAAACTTGACAGCTACATGTATAAGAATGAAATTAGAACACTCCCTAACACCATACACGAAAATAAACTCAAAATGGATTAGAGACCTAAATGTAAGATGGGACACTATAAAACTCTTAGAAGAAAACACAGGAAGAACACTCTTTGACATAAATCACAGCAAGATCTTTTTTGATCCATCTCCTAGAGTAATGGAAATAAAAACAAAACTAAACAAATGGGACCTAATGAAACTTCAAAGCTTTTGCAAAGCAAAGGAAACTACAAACCAGACAAAAAGACAACCCTCAGAATGGGAGAAAATATTTGCAAATGAATCAATGGACAAAGGATTAATCTCCAAAATATATAAACAGCTCATGCAGCTCAATATTAAAAAAACAAACAACCCAATCCAAAAATGGGCAGAAGACCTAAATAGACATTTCTCCAAAGAAGACATACCGATGGACAAGAAGCACATGAAAAGCTGCTCAACATCACTAATTATTAGAGAAATGCAAATCAAAACTACAGTGAGGTATCACCTCACACCAGTTAGAATGGGCATCATCAGAAAATCTACAAACAACAAATGCTGGAGAGGGTGTGGAGAAAAGGGAACTCTCTTGCACTGTTGGTGGGAATGTAAATTGATACAACCACTATGGACAACAGTTCCTTAGAAAACTAAAAATAGAATTACCATATGACCCAGCAATCCCACTACTGGGCATATACCCAGAGAAAACTATAATTCAAAAAGACACATGCACCCCAATGTTCATTGCAGCACTATTTACAATAGCCAGGTCACGGAAGCAACCTAAGTGTCCATCGACAGATGAATGGATAAAGAAGATGTGGTACATATATACAATGGAATATTACTCAGCCATAAAAAGGAACGAAATTGGGTCATTTGTAGAGATGTGGATGGATCTAGAGACTGTCATACAGAGTGAAGTAAGTCAGAAAGAGAAAAACAAATATCGTATATTAACGCATATATGTGGAACCTAGAAAAATGGTACAGGTGAACTGGTTTGCAGGGCAGAAATAGAGACACAGATGTAGAGAACAAACATGGACACCAAGTGGGGAAAGTGTTGTGGGTTGGGTGGTGGTGGATGAATTGGGAGATTGGGATTGACATGTATACACTAATATGTATAAGATGGATAACTAATAAGAACTTGCTGTATAAAAAATAAATAAAATAAAATTCAAAAATCAAAAAAGGAAAAAACAAAAACAGGTCCAAGTTGCTACGTCTCCCAATTTCACTCCCAACAGTTGGCATTTGGCCTTCCTTAGTGAGCAGTTGTCTTGAGTCTCCACCTACGTATGTTTATTAATCAAGTAGGCTAACTGATTTAAAAAACAACCACAGAATCTACTGGCTTCACACAATAAACCTGTATTTCCATTTTCGTTTTCTCCCTGAAGCCCCAGTCTTCTGCACATTGACCTCAAGCCGTCATCCAGAGACCAAGGGTCCTTCCATCTCTTGGCTGCAACTTTCTCCTGGTCTTTGGAGGTCAGCCGGTGGATGGGATCGGAGCCCAGAGAGTGGTCCATGGAGGACTCATGGCTTGCCTGGAGGTGGCGCTTGTCAGTGGCTCCATGGTGTCATGCCTGGGGCTGCAGCCCCGTTAGGCCTGGGCCAAGTATCAGCTCTTTGTGTCTTCCTGTTCGCCCATGCTCCCCGGGGGTCCCAGTGAAGCCCCTTTCATGAAGCCCAGCACTGAGAGTTACCACGCACCCCAGACCCCCCTAAAGGTGGGGAGGGGGACTTCCCTTCTGCCCAAAGGAGTGTCAGTCTTCCCTGGATCCCCTCTCACGTTTCTTTTCATATCTTTAGTCTTGCTGAGGGCTCAGGAGACAGCCAGCCTGTTTTCCTTCCTCTCCCTTGTAAAGTCTACGTGTGTTATCAAGGGTCCCACAGTCACAGTGGCGTCCCAATAATTGTCATACTGAGGTTTAGTGGAAACCGAGGAAGAAAGAGTCACAATTCAATCCCCTGTAACAGAGACATCCTTAAAAGTATGTAAAATATGAAATGTCCTCAAATGCTCCAAAAGTCTCCACTAATTCGGAAGGGCCTTACCCCCATGACACAGCTGAAATGTTTTGCTATTAACTGCAGTGTACATGGCCCCCTGAAGGATTTTCCCGTTCTTATTCTTCTGAAGCTAAAGAACTCATGACGCACACATTACAAACTATCCTTGACACTCACTGGGCAGAATGATGCCACCAAAAAGTTTCTTCTGGGTAAAACTGGGAGCTGAGAGTTATTATCTGCATTAGACCAGGAAACTGATAAGTCTTACGCCCTCTGTTCTCATGGGAAGCACCTCATGCTTAATTCCAAACGTCTTTCTAGGCACAAGTGTCCAGCAAAACTTTTAATTTCTATATATGTACACTTGAGTCTGGCTTCAGAGAGGGTCAATAATGAAAAAGAACCACAGTCAAAATTGTTGGGTTTTTTGCAAGAGCATTTCTGTTAATCATTGCTTTCTTTTACTCTGATTTTGGAGGCTGTGACGCTCATACAGGTGATGATTTTTACAGATATAACTTATATGTCACTAGTTTTTGGTTTTCAGCACAGCTCTTAGTATTTAAATAGTCATTTGCTTTATGTTAGTTTCCAGTCATACAGATATTTTCACTTTTAACTATTCCTGGTTCAAAGTTTCCATCTAAAATTTGTTTGCAGGTTTTTATATTAAACCTAACACCAAATTGCTTTGAATTTCCATCTTTGAATCAAGAACAAACCTTCCCCTGGCTCCTGTCGAGCCATTAATACCAGATGAAATGAAAACAAATTCGCTTTTGATAAATGTGATTGCCACGGGATCTGTGCTTTCAGTGTCATTTCCACACAGAACACCATGAAATATATTACCCTAAGAAGGACCCCACTTGAAAATCAATCATTGTAACAAACATTCCAAAACGGAAAATCGCCCTTTTAAATATTCGACCCATGTTTACTTCCTGAATACTTTCTTGTTTCCTGTGGTTTTTAAAATTTATCTCTACTGATGGTCTCTTTATATCCCGTCCTCTTTACAGCCTTTACAAGAGTACAGGTGACATGTCCCAAAACTTTTGCTCACTTAAAACTGTAAACGGGAGCACTGATTTGATGAGAAGTGACACCACAGCAGGTGTAATGGGCAGTGTTCCCCACCGCCAGCCGCAGCTCTGTCCGCAGATCCACTTGGAGTTCACAGAGCTGAGAAGGGCTGAGACTCCGTTCCTCTCTCCGGCCAGATGAGGAGAGAGAAGAGCGAGCAGTGGAAGGGAGGTGTAATTGCACCCTCATCTTGGATTAATCATGAGCGTGAGAAGGAGACTGAGTTAGGTAATGCGCTCTACCTGCATGTTTCAACTGGGAAATAGAACTTAACAGTTTGGTACCAAATTTCACAGAGAAGCCCACTGACATTTTCTCTGAGGGTGCTTTGCTTTTCTGCATGGAACACCTAAAGCAAGTTCATGGACTCAAAATGAAACATGTATTTTTTTAAAATTAATTAATTAATTATTTTTAGCTGCGTTGGGTCTTCGTTTCTGTGCGAGGGCTTTCTCTAGTTGCAGCAAGTGAGGGCCACTCTTCATCGCGGTGCGCAGGCCTCTCAGTATCGCGGCCTCTCTTGTTGCGGAGCACAGGCTCCAGACGCGCAGGCTCAGTAGTTGTGGCTCACGGGCCCAGTTGCTCCGCGGCATGTGGGATCTTCCCAGACCAGGGCTCGAACCCGTGTCCCCTGCATTGGCAGGCAGATTCTCAACCACTGCGCCACCAGGGAAGCCCGAAACATGTATTTTTAAAGCTCCTCCTCTGCCTATGTGGTCTTGTTCAAACAGATAAAATTACTGCTAAGAAGTTACAATGTAATGGGGAGAAAAGAAGTCAGACAAATAATTCCACATACCTCTATTTTGAAAACAATGTTGTCAAGTGTTATGAAGGTGAAGTGCAGGGTAGTATAACAAATCTAAAGGAAAACTTAACTTATTTAAAGGAGTCATGGAAGTATTTTCTAAAGCAGAATTTATACCGAGACATAAATGGGCAGGTATGGGATGAGGAGAAGAGTTCTAAAAACTGTTCAGTGTAGTAAATACTTATTAGATATCTTCTATTTGCTTATAAGAGTCTCTCAACCAAACCAGGGTGTACAAAACCAGTTATTAAGTGATTTTACACTTTCTTGGGTAGTTTTCAATGAAATAATTTTTGTGGTATGTAGATATTTAATAAGATATAATACTAAATTTTAAAAAAAGCGTATGACTCGATTGCCATGTAGAATATAGAAAGCCCCAGAAATGGGAAAGAAACTCAGATGTACTGTATTCTTCTAAATGCCTCTTCCTTTCCAAAAGCTCTGAGTCCTCTGCACACACCTTCATTAGAGCTCCTGTCATGATTTCTAACATTTCTACTGAACTGTGGGGGCTTGAGCGACCTTGACATTCCTCAGATTCTAGCGGAATCTTTGGCACACAGAAAGCAGCAACCTACTGCTAATGGACGAATACACGAAATAATGCATAAATGGATGAATGAAAGCCAATGAAAGTGTTTTCAAGGCATCAGACTGTCAAGATATCCTTCTGCTATCCCAAATCCCTATACATAATATAAAAACATTCTTTTTCATACCTGAATCATTATGTAGGACTTTTGGTGGACCAGATAATGTGAGAAATGCCAGAAGCCTAGAATAGAGGGACAGAAGAATTGCAAAAGGAAACCACAGCCTAACATGGATGCAGGATATACAGGACGCCTGCCACAGTACGTCATGGACACACATGGTAGGGTCTGGGGCCACCTGGAAGGGGCTTAATGGGATACTCCAGCGGGAGAAGCCAGACACATGAACCCATGACGCCTCTTGTCCCACTGTCGGCCACACAGAATTGATAGGATCAGTGCCTGTAACGTCTCATTCAGAGAGGAAGACAGTGTCCTAGGTGCTGGTCATCCATTCAGCCCTCCCAGCCCCTGCGTGAGAACAATCTCAGGAGGAAATCACAGCTGCACAATTCACCCCTTCCCTCAGGTGGCAGCACAGACAAATTCAGCAGAACATCTAACTGCCACGGCACCATCAAGGGTCACAAAGTATCGGAGAAACGAAAGACAAGAACTTCAACAAGATAAAGAAATTTTGCCCAAAGAACAGTCACGGGGACAAGCAGAACTATGTTGAACAAGCAAGGAGTAGATAATCTGGGGGCCAGCTTTCCAACTTCGCAGTTGGGGCGATGGCTCTGGAGCTACTTTCGGATTCTGGGGGTATCTTTGTGATTTTTGTCATATTCAGCCAAAATTCAGATTCTTTAACCCATTTAATATCCTGGGAGAAATCTGGGAGAAACTAGCTGGTGTTGGCTGTTCCTTCACCTGAACCTTCTTCAGTAGAGTAACTGGTACCAGAAGTAGACGACAGACGCTCAGGGAAAAAAGAATCTGAAATGTCTGATCTGATCTGTTAGACTTGAAGGCAGCAAAGATTCCTCTAGCACTAAAGGATGGGACACTGGTGTTCTGTGGCGTCCAGTGATGAAGGAGACAAATAGTCCCCCAGAGTTGTGGGAAATGAAGTGCCCATTGAAGTAACGGCTTTGGCTTTGGTGGGCTACGCGGCTGCTGTCACAAACGTGGCAGGATGAGAAATACAATGGTTATGGGCTGTGTGTGGTCATTTTCAACTGTTAGAGATCACAAAGGTAGATAATGAAAACCTTAGGGCTGTTCGTTCTCTGCTTATGGAATAGGAGACCAGGAAACTTCTCTGTTTTCAAGGATAGCTTATCTTTCGCAGCCATACGGCAGATGTAGTAAAAATCAGCATCTGATCATAAGTCTGGGGTTTGCGGGCTCACTTAAGGTCAAGGCATTGGTTACAAAAATGTGAGACCCAAAGTACCAGAACAGGTATGAATGGGAGAAATAAATTACTCTAAATAACCAAAGACCCCCAAACTCCTGAATGACCCTCTCCCCTCCTGGCAAGAGATGCCTATCAGATTTGCAAGCATTCAGAAGTTATTAAAAAGTTATAAAAATGTATCTTTTTTAAAAAAAGAATGAGAAAGATCTCTACAAACTGGTATGAAGTGATTTCAAAGAGCCACCATCTCATGGCAAAAGCAAACTACAAAAAAATATGTGGTATGCTATATTTTATGTCAGAAAAGAGGGAAATCAGAGTAAAAAACTCAAACCTAGTAAAATATTGCAGACGGTCGCTGATTTAGGATGATTCGACTTATTTTTCAACTTTACAGTAAAGCACAAATGATACGAATTAAACCATACTACAAATTTTGAATTTTATTTCAATTTTATTTCTCATGAAGTTGGGCAGTAGCAGCGGGCCACAGGGTCACAAGGGTAAACAACCAAAGCTCTTACAGCAATTCTGCACCCAGACAACCATTCTTTTCACTTTCAGTACAGTATTCAATAAATTACATGAGATATTCAACACTTTATTATAAAATAGGCTTTGTGTGAGATGATTTTTCCCAGCTGTAGGCTAATGTAAGTGTTCTGAGTACTTTTAAGCTAGCTTGGGCTAAGCTATCACGTTCAGTAGGTTAGGTGTATTAAATGAATTTTCAACTCACAATATTTTCAACTTACGAGGGGTTTATTGGGATGTAACCCCATCATATATTGAGGAAGATCTGTATAGGGGATTGGTAGAAGTGAGCTCAAAGAAATAGAATCAGGTATAATAAATCTGAGTATCTTTTTTACATAATTTTGACACATCTAAGTGTTTTACATATTAAAAAGTAAAATTTAATCAAAATAATAAAAAGTGTATCTTGAAATTAAATACAGATACAAATGAACCAAGATGCATATCAAAATAATAATGTAATCATACATTAAAGGAATTAATTGAATGAGTATTTTAACTGTACATCTCTAATAGAATAGAGTCCAAAGACGAAAAGAATTTCAAAGAAACCTTGAACTTTACTTAATAACTCTGTTGATAACTTTGTATTATGAAAATAATTCTGAAGTACTTTGCTTTCATGGTAGGATCAGTCAAATGAGTTGACATATTAGTGTTGGTGGGAATCATCAGAAAAGAAGGGTACAAACATAGAATGAGGAAATGTGAGAAAGAATTCTGTGGTTTCAGATTTGATTTTGCTTTCAGAATAAAACATTAAAAAAAAAAGCCCAGCTCTATCCAGCGAAGGCACCTAGAAATAACAAACCCTATTAGCAGTGAATACACCAAGCACACAGATCTAGGTTTCTAATTGGCAAATGTCACCCCTGGGGCAGAGAGAATAAGAGGTGAGCCTGGGTGGTTTTTTGTGATCAGAACGCAAGGAAGTGCTCACGTCAGCACAAAACAGGAGCTGGCCAAATTTGAGGCTCTTCTATTCAAACTATAGAAGAAACACTACAAGGAATGATACAGATAGTTTACATTTTAAACAAATAGTGGAAAAATTTTAAACCTAAAAAGGAAAACTAATCTAAAGCACTTTGTGACTAAATCACAAAGAGGCAGGACCCAAAACATCAATAAACAAACCCAAAGCATGGTCCATTACAAGCATAAATTAAGAATACCAGAAATCACAGTAAATGTGAACAGATTATATTGAAAGGACGGTGAAATTCAAAATGCACTTGACAAAAAAAGAAGGACGAAATTAAATAAGGAAAGGGAAAAGAAAAGAAATCCAGTTAGCTGAAATGGAACTTGCTGTCAGAGTATGTTGCCTTCTGTGAAAAATTCTTTCAAGTGTCATGACCCTAATCTGCTCAAAAGAAGGGTAATGAGGAAATCTACCACTCATAGTGGAAGTGAGTATGACATGGAATGGCACATGTGAATGTAGTTTGTGGACTATGCAAACATTAGCTGCCATTATTTTACCTAGAATTACTGCTTTGGACTTAACTGCTTTGTTACTCACTTCTTGTAGCTCTTGGAGCAGCTAAAGAATACTTAACTTTTGCTTTTCCTAAGTGATTTTAGACAGCTTTGAGGCAAAGAAAGAAAAAGAATAAATACGGTTCCTATCTGTTATTCTACTTTACCCCAGGAAAGATAAAAACTAATAGGCCAGTCCCTACGATGTGCTGAGTGGAGGGGTCTGATATCCATTCATTCCTAAGGAGTATTAGGCTGAAACTATAGGGACCCAGGTTCCAAGTCCTGGCTTAGTAGTTAGCTTGCCTTTTGTCAGGGTGTGTGTGTGTGTGTGTGTGTGTTTGGGGGGCAGAGAGGTGAGAGGATGTATAGTAAATTACTAAACCATAATTCTAAAATGTTATGATTCTCATCATAATAGGATAATTGACATTTTTGAAAAAAATACGACAGAATAGCCAAAAGATTATTTTGTCCCAACCAGAAAATATAAAAGCGATGGTCGACCACAAAAGAAGAGATGGCCTGTCTCTGGTCAGAGAGAAGAATGAAACTCATCCAAGGTACATAGTCAGTTTTAAGAATATATACATGTTAAAGAAACAAAACACGAAAGTGACTTCAAGGATTCACTGTGCTGGAAACACGAGCCCATTGTCTTCAAAGGATGCTCTGACACTTATTCCCAAGACGTGGCATTTCTTTTTGTATGATGAAAAAAAATGATTTGAAATTGTAAATAAAGCCCTCCCCCCTAATGATTTGACAGTGTTAGACCTTGCCTCGGGCAAGCCCAAGGAAAAAGACAAAGAAACACAAGGAATTCTGAGTGCCAGAGTTTATCAAAGTCAAGATGGTATCTTTTTGAAAACTGCAAGTAAGGTTTAAAAGATGATTTCATAGAAAAGAACATCCAACCTGACCAAGTGGGGATGTTAGGAGGTCCTGAAATGCACACTTCTTAGTGGGGCCACACTTGTGGATCCTTTGAAATCTAAAATTGTGGCAAGAACGGTGAAGCGGGAATTTAAAGAATTTGCGTGTGAGTCTCTATAAAACCTAAGAGGTTCCTGGAATCAAAGCAACTGAAAAGACCCCTAAGCTGCTGTCTCATTGCACATTTTAAACACATAGGTGGTTATTAAAACAGAAATCAAACAAGGCAGAAGACTTAACTTTTTTTTCAAGTAAAACTATTATGTGTTTGTTTTGTATATACTAATCTTTCCCCCTGATTAAACTGGGGGAAAAAAAAAAGTAACAACAACAACAACAAAATGAATGGCTTCCTAAATAACAATTCCAAAGAGAATACCTTAGGTCCTTCATACAATCAAACAATTCATATTTTTGAGAATTTATTACGTGGTGAGTCTACAGTGGTCCCAGGGTTTACAAAACCCGAAAAATCCAGAGCTCCAGGTCTTGAATATGTAACAATCTGGACCGTTGAGTAAAAGAGTAGCAGCAATAAGGCTTAAAGCCTCAAAATCTAGCCATTATGAGAACAGGTGGCTTGGAGATAATAATAAATTAACTCTAAGACATGGAAGGAGAGACAGGTGCTTCCCCATCTCACCATATGCCATCCAAAACCTAGAAAAAGCAGAAATAAAGTCAGACTGATGAGCTACCTTAATGTAAAATCGTGTTTTACGTCTGGAAAAATTCTTAAATTTTGTGTGCTAGATGCAAAAGTTAACAGCCCTTTGAATAGACAATTAAAGAAATGCATTAAAACTAATGTCTAACAGGAACTAACATAGTGTTGGAGGTCATTTATACTTCAAAGCAAACAAACAACAGAGAAGAAGAGATCAGATTTGTGTTTACAGAGGTGGGGGAGGGGAGGAGGAGTTGGATGAAGGCGGTCAAAAGGTATGAGCGTCCAGTTATAAGATAAATAAACACTAGGGATGTAATGTACAAAGTGATAAATATAATTAACACTGCTTTGCGTTATATATGAAAGTTATTAAGAGAGTAAACTCTCAGACTTCTCATCACAAGGAAAAAATATTGCTTTTCTTTTTCTTTTATTTTGTACCTATATGAGATAATGGATGTTCACTAAACTTACTGTGAATGTGAATGTCATGATGTATGTAAGTTAAATCAGCGTATTACACACCTTAAACAGTGCTGGGGAGTTCCCTGGCTACCTAGTGGTTAGGATT
The DNA here is from genome assembly GCF_028021215.1 of Eschrichtius robustus. Taxonomy (NCBI): domain Eukaryota; kingdom Metazoa; phylum Chordata; class Mammalia; order Artiodactyla; family Eschrichtiidae; genus Eschrichtius; species Eschrichtius robustus. Next base: position 78,770,419 of record NC_090841.1, read on the forward strand.
CTGAGCTCTCACTGCCGTGGTCCCGGGTTCAATCCCTGGTCAGGGAACTGAGATCCTGCAAGCCGTGCAGCCAAAAAAAAAAAAAAAAAAACTTAAACAATGCTGTATGTCAATTATATCTCAATAAAAATGGAAGGAGATTCTTTTCCCATACCGGTTATTACAGAATATTAAGTGGAGTTCCCTGTGTCCTTGTTGATTATCTATTTTATATACAGTAGTGTGTATAAGTTAATCCCAAACTCCTGATTTATCCCCAAAGAATCTGAAAAAGAATGAATATATGTATATGTATAACTGAATCACTTTGCTGTACACCTGAAACTAACACAATATTGTAAATCAACTATACTCCAATATAACATAAAAATTAAATTTTGAAAAAACTACAGCCCTATTTAAAAAAAAAAAACTGGAAGGAGGAAAAAAAACAACTAGTGAGGGAGTGAATTATTTTATGCCATCATAGGTTTTTTTAAAATGTTACCTTTCGGGGTTTCATTCATGCCTTTATTTTAACTTGCCCAGGGCCCTCTGTGCCCGGAGCTGGCTTTTGTATGAGAGGCTGAGGGAGTCTGGCCATCCACACCCTGTTCCCCTTTTTGAGTTAATCCCAACCTCAGTAACAACAAAAATGCTCTCTTTTTGCCCAGATGGAAATCTGAGGCCAGGATTTCCTGGGACAGGCATTTCCACCCAAGGGTTCATTGTAGAAAGGTTCAGATTAATTCTCTTCAGTGGATCAAACCAGCCCTGTGGGAAGCAGGTCACCTCCCTTCCCTCTGTATATATTATTTAAAATCAGTTGAGGGTCACCCCCGGACTGCTTCCATGAGGTCATTTCTTGTTCATTATCCATGGAGATGTTTGCCCACAAGCAGTGGTAAAAAGCACAAAGGACAGAAGGCCCTCAAAAGGAGAAAATAAAACACAACTGAGCCAACCACATAGTTTCCATGTCACAATCCCCAGAGCTCACATTCTGTTCTCGTCGATGAGGAAACAATATAATGTAAAGTCCTGTCACCATAGCTATTAATAACTTGGAAGGCATCCAGACCCACACGGGTACAGGGGGATATTCTGTCCTTAGTAATCACATCAGTGTCTAGATGTTTTCTCTCTGAGACCAGGCCTCTGTGTCTCCTGCAAGCCACGTGTGACGCTTCTAATTTTCCAGTCACACATAAGCCCTGATTAGTGGTGATAAGGACCGATTTTTTTTAAGAGACTTAAAAAACCACAAAGAACTCAGAGTTCCAAAACACTCCATTAGCACTTTCCAGCCCTATTTTAGAAAACCAATAGGAAAAATGTAAAACGGAGTGGGTTGCAAAGGTTTTTCAGCAAAG